>NC_134268.1:139544004-139849588 GCF_031893055.1 Leptodactylus fuscus
CCAGACGTTTAACCCTTTGCTAGACGTCCGGTAATCATTATTTGACTATAAACCGACCAACTTATTCAGTAAAAGGTTAGTGATCTTCTGACAGGATAGGGAAGGGAATGTCTGACAGACACTGATATATATAAGGAGTAGAGATGAGCGAGTACTGTTTGGATCAGCCGATCGGAACAGCACGCTCGATAGAAATGAATGGATGCACCTGGTACTTCCGCTTTGATGGCGGCCGGCCGCTTAACCCCCTGCATGCCGGCTACGTCCATTCATTTCTATGCGAGCGTGCTGTTCGGATCGGCTGATCTCTAATAAGGAGCAGAGGAGGATTTATAATACTGCTAGACATCAAAAGATATTACCTCCTTCCCACCCTAGACATTTTTCGATTTTCATTTTTTGACTACCTGCTTTCCAAAAAGCCCATAACTATTTTACTGTTCAATTCATAGAGTCATACGAGGGCTTAATTTTTGTGGGATAAATTGTACTTTGTAATGATACAATTTAATATTCTCTATGATGTACTGGAAAGTTGGAAAAAAAATTAGAATAAGGTTCACTTGGAATAAAAAATGAGTAGAGCAACATTATTATGACCACCAGAATATCCTCTGTGTGCAACATGGACAGCAGCTAGATGGGTTGGAGGTGACCCAGTAAGGTGCTGGTAAATTGTCTCAGGCATGTGGAGCCATGCTGTCTGCAGTCCATCTCAAATTTGCTGGAGTGTGAGTGGTGGAGAGTCCATAGAGTAAACAAGTCAATTGAGGTGACCCCACAGGTGTTCAGTTGGGTGCAAGTCTGTAGAATTAGGTTGCCAGGGAAGTACTGGAAATATTGATTGTGCTCTTCCAACCACTGCAGACACTTCTAGTTGTGTGACATGTTGCACTGTATAGCTAGAAGTTCTCTGTTGACCTACCAGCAGCACAATACGGGGTATTTTCTGCCCCTGTGTGCTGTTAGGACAGGTGGAATTTTTAATCAGCCAAAATTAAATATGCATGGCTTGACCCTTTAAGAGGGCACAGAGACCTCCCCCCTACGCGTTTTTTTTCTGTCCTGTGTGACTGGATAGGTGGAGAGGACTCTGTGTCCTCCTAAAGGGTCAGGACCTGGGTCTTACCTGGGTGCTGTCTTCTTTTTTTCTTTCTTCATGACAGTCTGCTGTCTTGGCTTCTTCTCCCTGTTAGAGGGAGAGTGCAGTTAGAAGCTGTCTCTTGCTTCGCTTGCCGGCTATTCCCTCCCACCCTCCCTGCCTCGCGTCTCCCGTGCCTCTTTCTTGAGTTGGGCGCTTTGTTTTCTCTGTTTCCCCTTGCGGGGACACTCTCTTACCATCGTTGGTGTGTGGAAGTTCTTCGTCGTGACGGCTGAGCGCCAACACCGCGGCCCTCTTGCAGGCTGGCGTGGCAGAACTCTTTTTTTCCAGGCCGCATTTCCGGCCGTCACCTATTCCGGCTGCACACTTCCGGTGTGGCCTTCCTGGTTTGTGGCTTCCGGAAGTGCTGGCATGATTCTAGAGGCTGCGGTTTTCCTGGGTGAGGCTATTTTATTCTCCTAGTAAGAGATTTGTTAATAGGGGAGTGTTGGGAAATGAGCAGCAAAAGGAAAAAGTAAATTCTGCGAAGTTTCAGAATTTGTGCGGTAGCTCCGCCCCTTCCGGCCTGGCCCTGTTAAAGGAAGGCCTGGCTTAGGGCTCTTTGCCCTTCTGGATGTTCTGGTGGGGTTCCCTAGGTTTTTAGGTGTTATACTGCTTCTTGTGAAGACAGACTGAATTGGCTTTACCACTTCATTACAGCGCTCACTTCAAGTTACTTGGTAAGGCTTACTATTCTTATTAAGCCTATGTTAACTCCTTAATACCTGTGTCGTTTTTATGCTTAGGTGACTTTATTCAGGTCGGCATAGAGTGTCATTCTCCACTACCCCTCCTGGTGACCAAAGGAGAAGGAAAGGGTCGTCAAAGAGGAAACACTTGGGGTGTATTGACTGTGACATTTTGCTCCCCGATGGTAGGTTGCGGTCTTTTTGTCTTTACTATTCCCTAAAAGTTGGAATACTAATTTCCGTGTTTCCTAGGCTACGATTGGTTACGTTGCCGTCTATGTAGAGGACCTCCACCCGGAAGAGTCCTCCACCAGAGAGGTAGTAGCTTGGGTCAAGGAGTATATGGTGAGTACGGTTCCAACAATTAGGTGGGAAAGTTCTTCCTCACTGGTGGTAAGCATCCTCCTCTCTTTTCTAGGAAGAGTCCTTAAAAGATATCCATATTTTTTTTTATCTCAGCTCACAAAAAAACAGTGCCTAGATAGGCGATCCCTGTCACTACCCTCCATGGAGAGGCTTCAAGTGCATGATGAGTCCAGATCATCGGACGACGAACAGTCCACATATTCCAGCAGACCTATTTTCCACTATGATAAAACACCTAGGCTGCTGAAGTCCATCTGGTCGAGGGACCAGGATGTTGACAGGGAAGCCTCCATGTCCACCACTGGGGGGTGAAGGACCTTCCAAGCGGATGCTTCTATGGCCAAAATCATGGACCAAAAGTGGAAGCAGCTGGAGAAGGCGCATGTGGCCTCAAGAACATTCAAGTCCTTATACCCAATTAAACCCTTGCAGTTCTATTGATTAGGACCTCCCACGAAGGTGGACCTAGCTGTGTCCAAACTATCCCGTTGGACAGTTGTCCCCTTGGAAGACGGCTCAAACTTGCAGGATCTCCTACACCAAAGAGTGGATTCTACCTTAAAGAAGGTATACTCTTCCGCATTAGCCATCGCTTCAGCTGAGGTTGCCGACAACCTGCGGGCCCGCCTTGTTCAAATGGAGCGTGATATCAGGTGTGAACAGAGATGACATCTTGGCCTCCATGGATAACATTCACACTCAACTGCTCAACAGTCCATCCTAGAAACATCGGTTGCAAAGTACATCTCAAAAGGGGCCCTAGAAAGGGTTCCCCCTTCAGAGATAGATCTGGGGGTATACTCTCCAGTCTTCCTGGTTCCAAAGCCTTCAGGAGATTGGAGAATGATCATCGACCTGAAATTCCTCAACCGCTATATAAAAAGAAAACCATTCAGGATGGAGTCTGTGGAATCATTAACAACTTTTCTCCAGCAGGGCGAAGTTATCACCCTGGATCTAAAGGATGCATACCTTCACGTCCATATCTATTGTCCGCACAGAAAATACCTCAGGATCGCCATCCAGATGGCCGGCCACAGAGAGCACTTTCAAATTGCTGCACTCCCCTTTGGCATCTCTTCAACCCCCTACGTTTTTACCAAGGAGGTCGCACTGGTCGCCACCGCCCTCAGACTGCAAGGCCTATTCATTGTTCCCTACCTCGACGATTGGCTCATAAAAGCTCAGTCTCTTTAGTTCTCCAACAACATCTTCAGATAGCCATTTCCTTCCTACAGAAGTTAGGCTGGCTAATCAATTGGGAGAAGTCAGAGATTGTGCCATCCACCCAGTAGAAATTCCTGGGGTTCATATTGGATTTGGAAAAGATGCAGATCTCACTCACCAGCCCAAGGAAATCGAAGATAGAGGCTGCTGCCCGTTTTCTCTTCTTGGACCAGGCGAGTTACCATCCACACCGCCATGAGAGTCCTCGGCCTAATGTCATCCTTGGCCAGTTGAGTCGGGGTATCACTGTATCATTAGAATGGTCACCCAATCCATCGTCCAAAGATGGGGTCTCCCGGAGGTCGATCTTATGCCAACCAGACTTAACGCCAAGGTGGAAACCTTCTGCTCATTGTACCAGGAGGGCAACCCCTTGGCAGGGGATGCCCTGTCCATCCCATGGAGGTTCAGGCTGATCTATATATTCCCTCCAATTCCCATCATACCAAAGGTATTGATGAAAATAAGACAGGACCAAACCTCAGGAATTGCCATAATCCCATTCTGGACAAAAAAGGACTTGGTTTGCCCAGTTCATAAGGAAGATTCAAGGCGTATATTGGAGGCTTCCCCCCCTTCCAGACCTGGTGAGCCAAGGAGAGCTGAGATTCCAGGATTTGAGGAGATTCAACCTGACAGCCTGGAGATTGACCAGTCCCTATCGCTGAATAGAGGACTGTCTCAAGCCATCCTGAAAACTCTCGCAAGTGCCAGAGCAAAATCAAGCAACCGGAATTACCACAGGATTGGTAATATTTTCAACGCCTGGTGTCTATAGCATGAAGTGGACTCCTACGATCCCCCATTGAGGGCGATCCTGGATTTTCTTCAGGACGGCCTAGACAAAGGGCCGTCCTAAAGGAACATGTAGCCGCTTTGTCCACCTATCTGGGGAGGCGTCTGTCTCAAGAACCTTTAGTGAGCGCTTTTATGAAAGGGGCCACTAGGCTGAGACCAGCAGTTACTGCTCCTGTCCACCAGTCGGACCTCAGTACGGTCCTGTTGCCACTTTGTAATTCAACCTTTTGAGCCTCTAGAAGACACAGAACTAAGGTTCCTGATGTATAAAACCGCATTTCTTCTGGCCATCACACCGGCCAAGAGGGTAGGAGTGCTCCAAGCACTCTCCTTGGAAGAACCATATATTTCATTCTTTGAGGATTGAGTACAGTTGAGGTTCCTTCCGGGCTTTAGGCCCAAGGTACCTTCTAGTTCAAACATCAATCAGCTAATATCTTTGCCAGCTTTCTATCCTTCTCCTTCCTCTCCTGAAGAAGAAAGGTTCCATACTCTGGATCTGGTCAGGTGCGTTAAGATCTATTTACATCACACGCGTCCTTTTAGAACAGGGGTAGGGAACGTACGGCTCTCCAGCTGTTGCAAAACTACAACTCGCAGCATGCATACTGGCTCTGCTGTTCTGGGAACTCCCATGGAAGTGAATGGAGCATGCTGGGAGTTGTAGTTTCACAGCAGCTGGAGAGCCAAAGGTTCCCTACCCCTGTTTTAGAAGGTCTGAAAACCTCCTTGTAAAGTATGTTGGACGACAAAAAGGCCATAAAGCCTCTAAAGCAGGGGGTGCTCACACTTTTTCAGCATGTGAGCTACTTTATAAACTGATCAAGGCAAAAGATCTACTACCCACTTCTTGTGGGCAGGGCCGGAGTGGGCCTGTGAGTGAGGTCGGGCATGCAGGTGGGGTCGGACGGAGCGTGAAAGCAGGAGACAGCGGCATTCTGTAGCAGCCCTGCCTGCCAGTGTCCGGAGATGACTCTCAGCCTGCGCTGTGAACAAGCAGCACTCCAGCTCCCTCCATCCCTAAGAGCGGGGAGCACGTCATGCTCCGGAGCTGCTGCTGCTGTCAAGTGTCTGGAGTGCTTGTTCACAGCGCAGGCTGAGAGTCGACTCTCAAAATGGGTTTTTAAAGCAAACAATCGGTGTCCATATGTAGCCTCTCTGCCGTTTTTTTCTATGGACACAAACTCCTGCATGTCCAACTTTGTGTCTGTGCAATAAATTGGTTTCACCACGGAGAGGCTGCATACAGACACCAGCTGTTTGCTTTAAAAACCCATTGAAATGAATAGATTTTTAAACTGACCGCCGGGAAGATGTCCCCAGGCAGTTTTGCATGGCTTTTCGATGGGCAAAGGGTGGACAGTGGCGCTAGTGTGAACGCTCCCTAATGTTCACCTCTCATATCCATGTTGGTTAGTTCCATAGGTGCCTATTGTCCACTCACCATGCACTTTCACCATAGCAGCATACGAACACTTCACAAACTGCCCTGTTTGAAAAATATGACCATCTGTAACCAAAAGGCAATAATCACTCCTTTTTGCAATTTTGATAAATCACGCATTTTATCATTGACAACAATGAGTGATATGTGTTCAGGCAGCTTTCTGCACAACTTATATACATACTAAACCAGACCATTACACATCACTTTCCTCATGGACTATGTGTTGTTGATGTGGAAAGTAGGAGTTGCTTGAAATAATATGTCTCAACTGAGTAATATATATTGTAAGCCAGTGAATGGTAAAGTGCTGGAGGGGTGTACATCCCCAGACTGCTCAGATGGGTGAGATGGTAAAAGTCCCAAAAAGTGGTTGGTAGTGGGACTTGTCATTACCATCTCCTCCAGTCCACATCTTATGGACACTCAGGCGGCAGCCCAGCTGTTTCAGGTTTGGTCTCATTAGCGAGGCATAAAAAGTCTGCTAGGAGATCAGACTTTGGGCACAGCTTGGTTGGAAAGCCACCTTAGGGGGTTGTTACTGCCTTAGAGGTTCCAGACTATCTTAGGATCCATTCACACTGAGGAAAATGGTGAGGAATTTGGTGTGGAATTTCAGCGCTAAAAAAAAGCCTTCCATTGACTTCAATGGGTTAATGGCATCAAACTCACACACAACGCGTTTCGGGCATATAACCACGCCCTTCTTCAGGTGCAATAGTTTCTACAATCAAATCGTAAATAAAATATAATGTAACATCAACAAACAAACAAGAAAAGTATACCCAGCATCTATATGCATATTTGCGCCACAGAACACATTTAAACGTTCAAAAAGTCATAAACCCATGATATACACACGATAGTATTAGGAGATAACAATCTCTTTCTTTTAAGTAGATGTCAAAAATACACTGGCCATCAAAAAATTCTTTTGTGTACCAACCAGTCCCTTTAAGTTGTTCTTACAACGTTTGCCTGACATAATGCTCCCCAATACACATACAAGGGGGTTATGGAGGCTTCAAAAACAATGAGTAAGTATGACCCATATTTCAGTACTGGACCGTGCCCAATTCAGTCCAGCACAACCACAACACAATACCCCCGGGATATAAAAACCAATAATATATATATGAGAGTGTCTTACCTTCACCGCTGGGAGAAAGTGTTCACAGCCCAGCGGAAGGCACGGTGATTTAAATCATTGGTGGGAGTGGATAGAGGAAGCTACTGCTTCCCGCGCGGGCGCACGCGCTCTAAGGTGCACGTGTGCCCATATCAATCTCTGGCAGCGCGTCTCGAGATGCAGAGCGCGCATGCGTCCGCTCGACCGGCCCGCGCATGCGCAGAATAGTGTGCCAGTCCGAGACGCTCCGAGCTGTGTCAGACGCTGCGGACTGTCAGCGTCTGTTGGAAGCGCATACGGAGCAGCTGATATGTTCATGCGATTGAGAACCCTACTCACATAGGGACAGGGGTTCTATCCCCTCACATGGTTATCAAAATTATAACCTTCAAATGTGTGGGCATAATAAGATAGAAATGGCCGCAAATACAATAATGGATAAAATAACAGAGTAAAGATAAAAACAAAAACAAAACTTTTAGTATCAAGATCTTTGGTTGCATCAATATCAATCCCATATAGCCCCCCACGGAAGGGGGAATGTTGGTTGTAAGGTAATAAAGTGTCATCATGGAAAATCGCTTTCTAGAGAAAAGCTATCCTAAAGGTTTGATACGGGATGCGAAAGAAAGGGTCACTACTATGACACAAGAGACTTGTTTACAGCCAAGTAATAAAGAAAAGAAACTTGATTATAAATTTAACTTTTTAACTACTTTTAATGGCAAACATGGGATTCTAAGAAGAATCCTACACAAATACTGGCCAGTTTTACGTGCCGATCCTTATCTGAAGAAGGTGTTGCCATCTAATCCTAGTTTAACTTTTAGGCGGGCACGCACACTGAAATCCATGTTAGCACCCAGCAGACTAAAAAAGACGAGACTGGTTGGGACTAGTCTCTGCCCGAACCCAGCACCCCTTGGCAGTTGGAAGTGTCGGGGCAAGAAATGTAAATGCTGCAATACCATTCTACATGGGGCTAAAGATATTTGTAGTACCAACACTGGAGAAACTTTTAAGATTAAACATCACTTATCATGTGATTCCAAATACGTTATCTACGTCTTGCAGTGCCCTTGTGGCCTGCAATACGTGGGACGTACCATCCGAACACTTAGAGAAAGGTTAAACAAGCACCGCTCCAATGTTCTGAATAAATTTGAAAAACATAGTGTGTCCAGACATGCAGCCCGTTATCATAACGGTGACTTTAGGGAGTTCACGGTGGTCCCGGTAGACCATATACCAGAGACATACCACAATAGATTTCAGCTTCTCCGACGCCGTGAAATGTTCTGGATTTACTGCCTCAATTCGCTGGTCCCCACAGGACTAAATGAGGCTTTGGAGGATATAACGGGTTAAGTTTTTCCGCAATTATTTTGGGATCCCAGGGCAAGCATCTCATTCAGTTTTTATAATCTTTATATTTATACAATAGTTATTTATGTTTTTATTTTTATGATCATCAATGTTCCACTGTACACATGGGTATCATTGTATTTAACCAAATTTATGTGTATATTTTAATAGTTATTTTGAGCTGATGATTTTATGCTTATTTATGGAATTCTTTTCTTTTTATCCTTGAAAACATAGTCTCCATAAGTAGGTATCAGTCTTACCACTTTTTATTACCTTACAACCAACATTCCCCCTTCCGTGGGGGGCTATATGGGATTGATATTGATGCAACCAAAGATCTTGATACTAAAAGTTTTGTTTTTGTTTTTATCTTTACTCTGTTATTTTATCCATTATTGTATTTGCGGCCATTTCTATCTTATTATGCCCACACATTTGAAGGTTATAATTTTGATAACCATGTGAGGGGATAGAACCCCTGTCCCTATGTGAGTAGGGTTCTCAATCGCATGAACATATCAGCTGCTCCGTATGCGCTTCCAACAGACGCTGACAGTCCGCAGCGTCTGACACAGCTCGGAGCGTCTCGGACTGGCACACTATTCTGCGCATGCGCGGGCCGGTCGAGCGGACGCATGCGCGCTCTGCATCTCGAGACGCGCTGCCAGAGATTGATATGGGCACACGTGCACCTTAGAGCGCGTGCGCCCGCGCGGGAAGCAGTAGCTTCCTCTATCCACTCCCACCAATGATTTAAATCACCGTGCCTTCCGCTGGGCTGTGAACACTTTCTCCCAGCGGTGAAGGTAAGACACTCTCATATATATATTATTGGTTTTTATATCCCGGGGGTATTGTGTTGTGGTTGTGCTGGACTGAATTGGGCACGGTCCAGTACTGAAATATGGGTCATACTTACTCATTGTTTTTGAAGCCTCCATAACCCCCTTGTATGTGTATTGGGGAGCATTATGTCAGGCAAACGTTGTAAGAACAACTTAAAGGGACTGGTTGGTACACAAAAGAATTTTTTGATGGCCAGTGTATTTTTGACATCTACTTAAAAGAAAGAGATTGTTATCTCCTAATACTATCGTGTGTATATCATGGGTTTATGACTTTTTGAACGTTTAAATGTGTTCTGTGGCGCAAATATGCATATAGATGCTGGGTATACTTTTCTTGTTTGTTTGTTGATGTTACATTATATTTTATTTACGATTTGATTGTAGAAACTATTGCACCTGAAGAAGGGCGTGGTTATATGCCCGAAACGCGTTGTGTGTGAGTTTGATGCCAATAAATCTGTATTTTCCAATAAGAAGAGCGCAGTTCCTTTTTTGCCGGATTCATCCGGATTGGTCCTTTGTGTATACGATTATACACCCATGTGGTGTTAGGAATATGCTGCCTCAATCCGAAGATTAACCCTTCGGTCTCCTTGTATTGCGATTTCAGAGTTGTGACTTGGGCTCACAACCCTACGAGGTGAGAGTCATTCCTCTGTTCAACTTTGTAAACGCTTATAAAAATACTACACTACGGTCTGCTCGGTGTCCATATTCCCTTTTGTTTTTGAGATTGACTTCAATGGGTTACTTTTTCTGCCATTTTTGGGAGGCCGCTCTTGCTCTTGTAGTTCAATGCAGGAGCGGCCTCCCAAAAATGGCCACCGGCCGGCATTCGCTCTCGGCTCTGCTGGTGTCTCACTGGCAGAGCCAACTGCGCAGGTGTCGGAGGTGACGCAGGAGGAAGACAACAGAGAAGGGGAGGATCCAGCCGAAGATAGAGGTGTCACAGGATCGTGTTCTCAAGCTGCAGTGGGGACGCTCCCATCGCATTTTCAGCATTGCGGCCCGCCCCCATCGCTGTGAGAGAACTAATTTGCATACCGATAAAAAACAGTATTTCTAAGGAAAGCCGCGGCGGAGATCACATCTAAAGGTAAGAGACGAATAGCCTTTCTAAAGGCTATTCCGATGGCTTATCCACAAAAAAAGAGGTTTTAATGGTAGAATCCCTTTAAGTATAACCTGTTTCAGCTTTGTTTCCAGGGCTTATCAAGGTCAACCGGGCGGGAATGGAGTGGGTCTATTCAGCATTTGGAGTTTGAGTCTGGGGAGGTGAGTTTTGGTTGAGAGATGAGGTGCACCTTAAAATGGTTGGCATTGATCTGCGGGCACTGAGTAACCAAGAGGGCATTGAGAGGGCTCGGGAAGTGGGGTGCATCTCTCACGCTTAAGGGGTTAAGGCGTATTTGTTGTGGCAGGTTGGGTCCTTGGAGTTGGTGGCCAGTTGGCTAAAAGGGGCGAGTCAACAATAGGCTCCACCCTACACTTTGATGGTTAATTATGCAGTTTTGTTGGCTGACCAGGTGCATGGTGAACGGTTTTAGGCTGTTAAATGGAAGAAGGGGGTTTATCTTTATTATTAGGTCACTGAGTCAGTGGTTGTGGGGCTGGCATGAGTATATGGTGTATTTAAAGGAGCACCAGGCCAGGGATTTTAGTGTTGTATCTCCAAGGACTCTTGCACAAGTTATTTATTTATGTTATTTTGATTTAAGTTAATTTAAATTATGCCAATTTATTTAGTTATGTATATGTTGTTTGTTTAATAAATTTGGCATCTTTGAAAATATTACAGGAAATGGACGCCATAATCTGCCATGCCTAGTCATGATGGATTTACTCCTCAAAAATCTATAAATAAATATTCAATATGATGCTTGTAAAATGAAGCTGTAAAACAAGGATCTTGATGCGATGCCATGAATGGTGTATAGGGAGGAAACAGATTGGGGAGGAAGTGGTTTTATCAGGTATGATACTGGGTAAGCTCATTGCACGAAAGTAGAAGAAGCAGGAGAGAGGGGAAAAGACTGCAAGGTATAGTGGATAAGAAAAGAAAGAGGTGTGAGGCAGGAAAATAATGAAAGAGGAGATAGAAGGAGCAGAATGGAAAGCCATAGAAAGACAGTATAGGAAAGAAAGAAGCTTGCCATGAGCCAAGAAGTAAATAGAAAACAACATGAAAAGCTGCATGAAAAATATAGAAAAAACACTAGACAGGTAACTGTATACATAAAATTGTATTGTCAAGAACAGTTTGGGGACCATAAAAGAACAAGACAAGGTGCTTGAAAGCCCATTTAAAGTTTAACTCTTCTACTGCCAGTGACAACACAGAAAGGTTGACTTATTTGATGAGCATTTCATGATTTTTTTTTTTTTTGCACAACAATGATAAAAGGATAAAAATTTTACACAAATATTATGACTGTATATGTTGCTCATGGACAGTGTAACTAGGAAAGCATGGGCCTCCCCGGCAAACTTTTGACTTGGTGCCTCCCCTCCACAGCATAGAGCCCCTTTTCCTGGTAACCACACAGTATAACACCCCATTTACACACACTATAATGTTCCATAATGTTCTATAAAGTGGCCTCCAGACTGTATAATATCCCATAGCGGCTCCTCCACATAGTATAATGTCCCACCGTGGCCCCTACACACAGTATTATGCTCCATAGTGGCCCCTGCACACACAGTATTATGTCTCATAGTGGCCCCTGCACACACAGTATTATGCCCCTTATTGGCCCCTGCACACACAGTATTATGCCTCATAGTGGCCCCTGCACACCCAGTATGCCTCATAGTGGCCCCTGCACACCCAGTATGCCTCATAGTGGCCCCAGTACACAGTATTATGGATAAACATGGCACAGTTTCTGCAATAAAGCAGCCAAGCTTTTTTGCACCTCTTCTGTATTTTGGAGCCTGTATTTTGGTTTTGGTTAACATATCCTAACCAAAATACTGACTAAAGTCCCCTGCCTTCCTGATCAGTAAGGCTGCATTCACACGGAGTAAACGCTGGCGTTTTTTGTGTGTTTTTTGCACATAGCGCCGCGTTTACGCCGCGTAGCGCCGCGTTAACGCCGCGTATACGCCGCGTTAACGCCGGGCAACGCCACCGCTAAATAGCGCGGCGTTAACGCGGCGTATACGCGGCGTTAACGCGACGCTACGCGGCGTAAACGCGGCGCTATGTGCAAAAAACACACAAAAAACGCCAGCGTTTACGCCGTGTGAATGCAGCCTAAGGGTCTCAGTGGTTAAATCCTCACTGATCTGCAAGTTTTCCCCTTTCCTATGCATGTCTGTCCTCATATTAACCTTGAAGTTCAGATGTTGGTAAGGAAAAACATGCATGAATTATATGAACTCATTTCTTGTAATTTTTAGCCAGGAAAAGCTCAGTGATGAAGAACTTTCAGAAACCAATTTCACAGGTGATTAACAAAATGATTATCTTCCTCGTGAAATTCTGTAAAGAAAAGATGACTTTTTCAAATGCAACTCTTACAAAAACATATTTATCTAAGCAGTGTTTGTCTGAATTACCAGCTAATTGATTGGTAAGTTGAAATATTGTCTTTAAAGTAAAGTTCTGAAAACTCCTCCTTGTGTATGTCAATAGCATTTATATCATATTCTTTTACACTGTCACATTCAATAGAAAATATCACTGTCTTCATGCACAAAATCCCTATGTCAAACACTTCTCTTGTATGGTTTTAACAATTGTCACTGCATCACAACACAATTTTAGATTTAAATCTCAATATTAATAACATACACTAATAGCTGCATCTTTAGAGCCATGTTGGACCAACTTTGGCTTTCAGAGCTGCAATAATTAGATGTGGCATACACAGGTATAATCCATAGGTATCAGGGGATACAGTGTCCACCAAGAAAACATTGCACCAAACACCAATACTTCACCTCAACCAGCTTGAACTGCTGACATCTAACAACAAAGGTTCATTGGTTAATTTTCCAAATTTTGCCCTTTCCACTGGCATGGTGCAACAGCAATCTCGAATTATCTTAACAGACAATATTTTTCCACTTTGTGTTTTTGCCCACAAAAAACAATGGCACTCAAACTGGTTGCCTGCTGTTATAGCCTATGTGCAGAAGAATGAGTTGCACATTTAGATGTGTTTAGCAGGGGCGCACCTGCCATGAGGCGACCAGGGCTGTGGAGGACATAGTGTGTGGTGCGCCCTGGAGGGAACAGCAGTGGTTCGACTGGACAGGTAAAGTAATAGATAAATACATTGGCTGCTTCCTGTTAGAATAATCCAATAGCTAGTGGTTTACCATTAGAGAACTGGAAGTTCTATTATTATACTATTAGGTCTTCTCAAACCCTAGAGTATAAAAGTGGGGGCCAAGGGGAGGTGAATAAAAATCTCAAACTGTTAAACTCACCTCTCCTTGGCATCCTTGTGGTGTCCAGTAGCAAGGAAGCCCAAGAGAGGTTAGGCAAGGTGAGTATATTTGTTTATTTTTACTCACCTGCCTTGACCCTCCGTTTGGTATACTCTGGGGTTGGAGGTGACCCAGAGTATTGCTGTGTTTTGTGAGTGAAAAACTCCAAAAGGATTTTGGTACAAGACCAAAACCATTGGAAAGTTTGGGCTGAGTCCAGTTAGATCCAAATCAGTTCACTATCCCTGCCTTACATATATTATATATCACTATATGGAGACCATAAAAAGGGGGCAATATACTGTATGGATGTCCAAAAGAAGAGGGCAACATTGTGTGTCCAGGCCTAAAAAGGAGCCAGTAAAGGGCTATTATACTATCTGAGTGCAAGAAAAGGAGGAAGAATACTGTGGGGATTAATAAAAGTGGTAAAATATTGTAGGGAGAAGTACTGGTAAAGAAGGGACATAGCCTAACATTTTAAGTGGGGGGCAGGTCCTGTCACACCTCTAAAGTTCACCAGGTCGCCCAGCAGCTCCTTGACTAATGTTGGTGAATGCAGTCACATTGCAACCCCTAGTTTGCCATTAAAATTTTGAGCAGTATTTGACTTGAAGTCATGGTAAAGTCATGTTTTTTTGTTATAGGTTATCGTCTATGTTTATTGTGTAAAGCTAGTAATGTAAAAAAAATAAATTGGGGGGGGGGGGGTGCCTTTCTATGGTCTATAGAGACATGGTTTACCCCTGGTGTTAAATCATTCTTGTCAGTCTTGAATTTGACTGCAGTTTGTTTGTCTGTGTACCACCCAATGAGAAGAACACCAGGGTTTCTAGAGACATCCAATAAACCAATTCTGGGCCATTCTGCCAGGCCTGGGAGACTTTCTAGGAACCTCCCAAATGTTTCAGGAAACTTGTCAAGTGAAGACATTTCTGCTATATTCGCTACTTGTACACTTGTTTAAATTGTGATAAGTTCATCTGCCTTGACAAAATGACATTTTCAGATTAGGCGTTCCATTCAACAGACTCACCTCTCTTGGACCTAGGCCTTCTAAATAAACGCCATGCTTGTAGGATCCTTTTATAGTCTGCTCTAATTAAAAAAATACCTTGGACAGATGGGAGGAATACATGGGAGGACCCAAAATGGACCCATGATCAGGAAAGGATTTGTGGCTGTATTGTTGTCTGTATAATATATCTGAATTATGGCTGTCAGAAATAACCTATACTCTGGAGATGGTAAATAAATAACTGTACAGTACAAGTGCACAATGCAGTGGCTGCAACACAAAAGCAAAAATACTAGGGGGAATTTGCAAATCCATCTATACCAGTTTTCTGGTATGGGTGTAGCTGTGGAGTATATTGCTGCAAGATTTCTTTTGCGCGTAAGATGTGCCACATTGTTGTTTCTGAGACCCTCTGAACACATTTTAGGAAAGTGGCTGGAGCAGAGGGAAATCAAGTTGGACCAGCGGGGTTCGCCTTGGCCTGATAAATTAATATAACCTATGCTAGAAATCTGTCATGAGACATATCCAATATGAATGATATGCCACAAAGGAAGATATGCCTTTTAATAATTTAGCTAGGTCTTGCCCTGGAGGGGGAACAGATTAAGACTGACATACGAAAAGCTTATTTAAAAAAAATTCTCCCCAGTGTTTGTTTATTTGCTATTCTATTGCAGCCACAGCAGCACTTGTACATTTATTTCTTTTGCTATGGATGTGATGATCTGCAGTGGTGTAACTACCAGGGTAGCGGCATATTAGGGGCCCAGCGACAGCTGCTACCGCTGCGTTTTTTTTCTTTTCTTAATAGGCCGTTACTGGCTGGAGTAAATATTTACTTACCGATCCTGGCAGTGGCCGGGATCGGTAAGTGATGCCACGGGCCCCACAAACATCATTATTATACTCAGGGGTCTTTTCAGACCCCCGAGTATAATGATCGGGGGTCCAGCGGAGGTAAGGTAACATAAAAAACCGTGTTACTTACCTCACCGGGCAGGGTTCGGGCCTACTTCTGTGACTCTCCCTGATGTCACATGACCGGGACCTGCATCCCAGACGTCATTGAACATGGCCAACACCACCGAGGACTGCAGCAGAGCTGGGGAGAGGTAAGTAACATTGTTTTTTATGTTGGCATCCCCCTTCAGTCTCCGATTATAATACTCTGTGTTCTTTTCAGACCCATGAGTATAATAATTGTTCATGGGTGTCCACTATGGGGCATAATAATGTGTGCAGAGGCCACCAAGGGGGATTATACTGTGTACAGGGGCCACCATGGTGCATAATACTGTGTGTGTGGGTCATTATGGGGCATAATAGTGTGTGCAGGGGCCACTATGGGGTATAATACTGTGTGCAGGGGCCACCATGGGGCATACTACTGTGTACAGGGGCCACTATGAGGCATAATAGTGTGTGCAGGTGCCACAATGGGGCATAATATTGTGTGCAGGGGCCACCATGGGGCATAATAGTGTGGGTAGGGGTCACTATGGGGCATGATAGAGAGCACAGAAATGTGTGTGTGTGTGTGTGGGGGGGGGGGGGGGCGTTCAGGGGGGTAGTTGGCACTCTCATTCACTCCAATGGGAGTGCCAGGGATAGCCGAATTCAGATATCTGATTCAGATTGTTAGAGGCCATCAAGGCTGTACATGCATTCTAGGAACCTTTTCAAAAACTTTCATTCAGGCTACCAATTTATTCCTCTGGTCATTGTGCTAGCATACCAGCATTAAATACTAGCGTGACATCACTTTTTGAATCAGTCACTTTGTGATCACATATAATATCAACCCCTTCCTCCTCTGCCATACCAGTACATATCGCTGACTGTATAGTTAACGGTGCTGAGTTAATAGTATGGTGCTCTAATGTCGTGGGCACAGGAGCTAGTTAAAGATAAAAAAAAAGAATAAGATATAAACAAATAATAATAATTAAAAAAACGCACCTTAACGTTTAAAAAACATGTAATGGAAACAAAAAAATAAACAAATATGGTAGGTACCACTATATGCTTATAAGTCTACACTACCCTAAAATAGCATTATATGAATACAGTGAAATATATTGTAATACGCAGATTCACATACCTTGGTAACATCACTTCACTTGATCAAAAGTCTACATAAAAAAATTGGAAATGAATAAAAAATCCTTAGGGTGATAATGATAGCTTATCAATTTAGCCACTAGATGTCACTAAACTGACATCTTCTGAGGACTCCACAGTTCTGCAGCACAGTTTGAAAGCAAACATTGAACATCAGTATTCCTACTGCATAGTTTGCATATACTGGCTATATACATAAAAGAACCCATAAATATGACAATGTAAAATAATCTGATATTTATTGGAGGCCTGCAGATTGTTGACAATGGCAGTCGTTTCCGGACAAAAGGGATATACCGCACAACTTTTTGAACAATCAAAAAGGCACAGTTAAAGTTTACATGATGAAGGTTTAGAACTTGATTTCATGTTTATATGCGAAGAAATTTTCATTAACCACTTCCAGACCACCCATTAGGTATATACGTTTGGAAAGTGGTTGCCTTGTTCTGACAGGACGTACCGGTATGTCCAAGCAGAATTCAGCCGCTACACGACTTCATGCAGCTTCTGAAACTGGGATCCGGCTGTAACTTCAACCGGAGCTCCCACAGAGAAGGCAGGGAAGGTTTATTACCTTCCCTGCCGTCTCAATTGCTGTGTATACAGCGCTCAATAAGCGCTGTATACTCCGCTATCGGCGCCGCCATGATGCAGCCGCTCTCTGACCCAGCGGTCACGTGATCTGCTGGGATCAGTGTCTTACAAGAGCTGCTGGGTCCTACAGGTCCCGGATCAGCGCTATACCCTATAAAGTAGTGTGAAGGAGGCTGTATTCCTCCTGCATTTGGAGCTGAATGTACCAGCACCAGTTATAGGGAAGATCAGCCTCCAACACAAAAGAAACAGTAATTAGATGTCCCCAAAGGTCTATTGTGACCTTAAGGGGACACAATGTAAAAAAAAAAAAAAAAAATTAATTTAAAACAATGGAAATAAAATCTGTCTGGTCCTGGTCAACAAATTGACCCGATACTGAAGTGCTTAACATATTAGCAAACACAATATCAGAACCTAGACATTCTATATTGCAGCAAATTATGTCATATAATATATATATTGAGATTTAGTATACAATTAAGAATAGATTCTGGAACAATATAGTTATGTTATGTTTATTAACAGATACAGTCCTATGAAAAAGTTTGGGCACCCCTATTAATCTTCATCATTTTTAGTTCTAAATATTTTGGTGTTTGCAACAGCCATTTCAGTTTGATATATCTAATAACTGAAGGACACAGTAATATTTCAGGATTGAAATGAGGTTTATTGTACTAACAGAAAATGTGCAATATGCATTAAACCAAAATTTGACCGGTGCAAAAGTATGGGCACCTCAACAGAAAAGTGACATTAATATTTAGTAGATCCTCCTTTTGCAAAGATAACAGCCTCTAGTCGCTTCCTGTAGCTTTTAATCAGTTCCTGGATCCTGGATGAAGGGATTTTGGACCATTCCTCTTTACAAAACAATTCAAGTTCAGTTAAGTTTGATGGTCGCCGAGCATGGACAGCCCGCTTCAAATCATCCCAAAGATGTTCAATGATATTCAGGTCTGGGGACTGGGATGGCCATTCCTGAACATAGTAATTGTTCTTCTGCATAAATGCTTGAGTTGATTTGGAGCGGTGTTTTGGATCATTGTCTTGCTGAAATATCCATCTCCGGCGTAACTTCAACTTCGTCACTGATTCTTGAACATTATTCTCAAGAATCTGCTGATACTGAGTGGAATCCATGCGACCCTCAACTTTAACAAGATTCCCGGTGCCGGCATTGGCCATGCAGCCCCAAAGCATGATGGAACCTCCACCAAATATTACAGTGGATAGCAAGTGTTTTTCTTGGAATGCTGTTTTTTTTGGACGCCATGCATGACACTTTTTTTGTATGACCAAACAACTCAATCCTTGTTTCATCAGTCCACAGGACCTTCTTCCAAAATGAAGCTGGCTTGTCCAAATGTGCTTTTGCGTACCTCAGGCGACTCTGTTTGTGGCGTGCTTGCAGAAACGGCTTCTTTCTCATCACTCTCCCATACAGCTTCTCCTTGTGCAAAGTGCGCTGTATTATTGACCGATGCACAGTGACACCATCTGCAGCAAGATGATGCTGCAGCTCTTTGGAGGTGGTCTGTGGATTGTCTTTGACTGTTCTCACCATTCTTCTTCTCTGCCGTTCTGATATTTTTCTTGGCCTGCCACTTCTGGGCTTAACAAGAACTGTCCCTGTGGTCTTCCATTTCCTTACTATGTTCCTCACAGTGGAAACTGACAGGTTAAATCTCTGAGACAACTTTTTGTATCCTTCCCCTGAACAACTATGTTGAACAATCTTTGTTTTCAGATCATTTGAGGGCGGGCTATCCATGTTCGGCGACCATCAAACTTAACTGAACTTGAATTGTTTTGTAAAGAGGAATGGTCCAAAATCCCTTCATCCAGGATCCAGGAACTGATTAAAAGCTACAGGAAGCGACTAGAGGCTGTTATCTTTACAAAAGGAGGATCTACTAAATAGTAATGTCACTTTTCTGTTGAGGTGCCCATACTTTTGCATCGGTCAAATTTTGGTTTAATGCATATTGCACATTTTCTGTCAGTACAATAAACCTCATTTCAATTCTGAAATATTACTGTGTCCATCAGTTATTAGATATATCAAACTGAAATGGCTGCTGCAAATACCAAAATATTTAGAACTAAAAATGATTAAGATTAATGGGGGTGCCCAAACTTTTTCATAGGATTGTATCTATTTCCAAGATCAAAAAGAGAGACATTAAGGCTGAGGCCACACCTTGTGGGTACACAGAATTTTTGGCTGTTGCAGAAACACAAAAGAAAAAACTGCAGCGTTTTATAGTTCAAGCAAAGAGATTGAGGTTTCGTTTAATCTTATCCACACGTTGCAGAAAAAACACCATACGTGAAAATTACCTATTTTAGCTCCAGTTTCCAAACCAGACAGGACCCTCCAGTTCCTCCTCACTGGACCATTTCCTTCCCCTACCTTTCTTCTGACTCCCAAGTGCTGTCCTCATGGTCATAGAATCCTGAGCATTTTAGGAGATGATTTTTCAACTGGCAGGCCAAACAATGTGCCACAAGTTTTTCTTGAAGTTCTGTATTTGTCACTCCTTGGTGCCTTGGTCACTGTTTTTGGTGGCTTTTTTTATAAAGTCAGTTCTTTATCACGTCACTCTTAAGGTGGCAGGCATGTTCACCAGTGTACTGGTCACTGCAACACTGTCGCTATAATAACAACAAAATAACACAAACAACCCCACCATTGCTTCTTCCATTACCAATTCCATGTTTATGTGACATTATACTTCCATAAAACAATACATTTTTGGTGCCTTTTTTTTAAGAAGCTACTTCTTCTTTTATCACTTTTCAACCAGACACAGCCATAAATTTCACTAAAATAACAAACTTGTTGCATTTATAAGTCTCCAAAAGAGGCATATATATATATATATATATATATATATATATATATATATATATATATATATATATATATATATACACATACACTCACCGGCCACTTTATTAGGTACACCATGCTAGTAACGGGTTGGACCCCCTTTTGCCTTCAGAACTGCCTCAATTCTTCGTGGCATAGATTCAACAAGGTGCTGGAAGCATTCCTCAGAGATTTTGGTCCATATTGACATGATGGCATCACACAGTTGCCGCAGATTTGTCGGCTGCACATCCATGATGCGAATCTCCCGTTCCACCACATCCCAAAGATGCTCTATTGGATTGAGATCTGGTGACTGTGGAGGCCATTGGAGTACAGTGAACTCATTGTCATGTTCAAGAAACCAGTCTGAGATGATTCCAGCTTTATGACATGGCGCATTATCCTGCTGAAAGTAGCCATCAGATGTTGGGTACATTGTGGTCATAAAGGGATGGACATGGTCAGCAACAATACTCAGGTAGGCTTTGGCGTTGCAACGATGCTCAATTGGTACCAAGGGGCCCAAAGAGTGCCAAGAAAATATTCCCCACACCATGACACCACCACCACCAGCCTGAACAGTTGATACAAGGCAGGATGGATCCATGCTTTCATGTTGTTGACGCCAAATTCTGACCCTACCATCCGAATGTCGCAGCAGAAATCGAGACTCATCAGACCAGGCAACGTTTTTCCAATCTTCAATTGTCCAATTTCGATGAGCTTGTGCAAATTGTAGCCTCAGTTTCCTGTTCTTAGCTGAAAGGAGTGGCACCCGGTGTGGTCTTCTGCTGCTGTAGCCCATCTGCCTCAAAGTTCGACGTACTGTGCATTCAGAGATGCTCTTCTGGCTACCTTGGTTGTAACGGGTGGCTATTTGAGTCACTGTTGCCTTTCTATCAGCTCGAACCAGTCTGGCCATTCTCCTCTGACCTCTGGCATCAACAACGCATTTCCGCCCACAGAACTGCCGCTCACTGGATGTTTTTTCTTTTTCGGACCATTCTCTGTAAACCCTAGAGATGGTTGTGCGTGAAAATCCCAGTAGATCAGCAGTTTCTGAAATACTCAGACCAGCCCTTCTGGCACCAACAACCATGCCACGTTCAAAGGCACTCAAATCACCTTTCTTCCCCATACTGATGCTCGGTTTGAACTGCAGGAGATTGTCTTGACCATGTCTACATGCCTAAATGCACTGAGTTGCCGCCATGTGATTGGCTGATTAGAAATTAAGTGTTAACGAGCAGTTGGACAGGTGTACCTAATAAAGTGGCCGGTGAGTGTATATATATATATATATATATATATATATATATATATATGTATATGGCCATAGCTTTTCACAAGCACCTTCCCTCAAAACAGTCTTTTTGAGCGGTTTAAATGTTAAAATATTTAAGAGAAAGTGGCAGTGCAGTGTATCAGCAAACTAGAAGTTTGTAGCTATTGCTTACCATTAATTTTCCCATAAACATACATGTCACCATCACTTTGACATGAGTTTGCCACTGTTTGTGTTAAAGAATTAGAAATTAGCTAGATCGAGTCCAATGAGCCCTGACAGTGTTATGCAATATGTTGATGCTGGGGTTAGTACCTCTTAGTGGGCTGGCGGCTGGCTACATTTAGGTTGGAGATGAATTGATATTTCCCTCTAAAGCGTTGTTCCAACATGTCCAAATTGACTTTTAAAAAAGCATGAAAAAACTACTTTTGTCAAAATGAACAGATCTGCGATCGCATCTGTTATCATTTACTATATTCCAGTTTTTGTACTGCTGATGCTGCCAGCTACCCTATACAGCAGGACATTATCTCCTACAGCCTGCTATATCATATTCTATTATATACTTTACCCAGGGTGCCCCAGCTTCCACCACTCAGTTAGACATCTCCACTCGTCTGGTCTGTCGCATTATTCATATAATACTGTCACTTATCTGCCATGTACCATTACCACTCTACTATTCTACCTCTTCTACTATTCATTACTGTTGGTGCCACAGTTATGGCATAATAAAAAAAATATAAAAAAAAAAACAACTTATGCCATAGTTTCTTCCAGTACCAGCTCCATGTTGGCGTGGCTTCTGCTCCCTTACAAGGTATGCATACCACCCAACCGTCCCGATTTCCATGGGACATTCACGATTTCGGTGACGTGTCCCGTGATCCCGGTTGGAGGGAGGTATGTCCCGATTTCAACTCAGATCTGGGGGGACATGAATCTGGGACAGAGATGGAGGGGACATAAAACTGGGGGCAGAGATGGAGGGGGGACATGAAACTGGGGGCAGATGAAGGGTGTATATGAAACTGGGGGAGAGATATAATTTACGGGTGACTGTAGGAGGATTATACTGTGTGGGGGCACATAGAAAATGAATGAGAATGGGCGGAGTCAACATGAAAGTGGGTGGAGCTAAATTTGCAGCGGCGCGCTCCGCACATTTTGTCCCTCTTTCGGTTCTTCAAAAGTTGGGAGGTATGCGTATGTATCCTATTTTTTAAGATCTGTATCCCAATAGCACCATTCCATTTTCAGTGTGCAATGACCAGAGTGGGCAGCCCTTACTAGCCAGCAGGTGACTGTCTTAGGCTGCATTCACACGGAGTAAACGCTGGCGTTTTTTTTGTGTTTTTTGCACATAGCGCCGCGTTTACGCCGCGTAGCGTCGCGTTAACGCCGCGTATACGCCGCGTATACGCCGCGTTAACGCCGCGCTATTTAGCGGTGGCGTTGCCCGGCGTTAACGCGGCGTATACGCGGCGTTAACGCGGCGCTACGCGGCGTAAACGCGGCGCTATGTGCAAAAAACACACAAAAAACGCCAGCGTTTACTCCGTGTGAATGCAGCCTTACAGGGGCATTTTGCTTTGTGTATTTCCTAACTGGCCATTCATCCTAACAGAAATAATTCATGCTCTGCACATGCTTCACCTGTCAGGATGGCACATGATGATTATATAGCTGTGATCTAATAAGAAACTGATTAAAACAGAAATCCTGACCAGGATGCTGAAAATGCTTGTCCAGGATGAAAATGGACTCCAGGTGGTATTCATTGCCCTCAGGGGGACTTCAATGAATTTTTTGGTAAAGTACTTTTGCAAAGTACTTTTATATGAAATATTGTTCTTGTGGGAATACCCCTTTAACTATGCAGAACATTTCTCCAAAAGCGGTTTCCTACTATATAAATTGGGACAGTAAATGTAATATAAGAACAAGATAAGAGTTTTCTCCATTGCCACTTTCCTACACTAGTAAGATTGTCTTGCTAGCAGTGGTGATGTGTCTGGATTAGAGATGAGTGATTATTATTCGATCCAATACCTCCCCTGCATAGTTATTGGTGTAAACGCAGTAAAAATTTGATGCCCCTCACACCTTCCCCGGCGCTTTTTTACACCAATAACTATGCAGGGGAGGTATTTGATCGAATACTACTCGCTCATCTCTAGTCTGGATAAATGTCACTGTGCACCTAATTATTTTTCCTACTTACATATTGAACAGCGTTCTTACAGAAATATTGCCAATGCTGTCCCACGTAAGGATCAGAATATAAATTCCCTATCAGTAACTCTTTGGAGTGTGAGAGGGAACCCATGCCAACACAGGGAAAACATACAGACTCCTTGCAGATCCTTGCAGTTGTCCTTGGCTGGTTTCAAACCCAGGACTCCAGTGCTGCTAACCACTGAGCCACCATGCTGCTCACAGATTATTGGCTGTAGTCATGACTTGATCTATATGGACACATCACCCCTGCAAAACAAACAATGGTTGGAAATGCCAGTGATGCAGTACAAAAAACAGTGGGAGAAAAAACTAATAAGTATTCTTTCCTTTGTTATTTTATTGCATTCACTTTTAAAAATCTGAAATCTCCTTTATCTTATCTGGGAACAAAACTTCAAGATTGTTTAGTTTTAGTAAATATTTATGTAAATAATCCTTGTACATATTGTTCATCTGTGTTCACCACACACCTAGATTATGGTAGTAAAGGGTAATTGACCAGTCAGAAGCTCTTCATGTGCAGCACCATGCACAAATGTAAGCAACCCTACAGAGGGTTAACAC
This sequence comes from Leptodactylus fuscus, assembly GCF_031893055.1. Taxonomy (NCBI): domain Eukaryota; kingdom Metazoa; phylum Chordata; class Amphibia; order Anura; family Leptodactylidae; genus Leptodactylus; species Leptodactylus fuscus. The sequence goes on from NC_134268.1 coordinate 139,568,168, forward strand.
TAGAGCGTATAAAAACTCTTTCATAAATGCAACTCACACATAGCCATTCATTTTTGTGTCTGCAGATGAAGGGGAGGATGGAAGATTAGAATTTGCTGGGTGGATAGTTATCCAATGAACCCTGCCAGTGTATCCAGGGATGTTTGGAGTGCTGAAAAAAAGAAAAGTAAATAACATTAGTAATGCCAAAGACAATGAGATACCATCACCTTCAAGGTTATACAATGGAGAAGTAAACAAGTAAGCTTAATGATTAATTTGCTTCATATTGCCCCACAATGATCATGAAATAAATTAGACTTATGATAGGGAGAGTGAATCTACAGTTATAATGGAATATTTCAATAAATAAAAAAGAAACTATTTCTTTTTGTTTTAGAACAATAAAAAAAATTCTGAGTTTGTTAAAAAGCTACAGTGCATATAGCGCTATACCTCACCAAATGTAGCACAAGTGTATGACCTAGGAAAAAGGTCAGCAACCCCTGCCACCTCCAGTATATTCACCTGGCACATGGCTCTCTAAGGCATTTGTTCATTTCAACAAGGTTTGAGATATTTGTATGGGTATATTAAACAAAATGCCCAGGCTGTGTGAGGGGCATCCTCTGCTCCCTTACTACAAGACCACTCCATGTCCTATCTTCAGCCAAAAGTCATATCCAATAGATCATATTTGCAAACAAAGTCATGAACTTAGATAAACTTCCACAGTGAAATGCAAGTTTAATCAACCTGTTAATTGGTTGCTGTTATGATGGGTATTATATCATTTTCTTGTATGGGTCGACATCCTTACAATTATTGCACGGTACACTAAGTACTTTTCATATTTAAAAAAACAAACAAACAAAAAAAAACTGAGCACATGATACAAAAAAGTTTGCTGATCTCTGATCTAGAAGATAAATGACCAGCATCACAGGAGATCCATAAAAAAAAAATCAGCTATATTCAATATACAGTCCTATGAAAAAGTTTGGGCACCCCTATTAATCTTAATCATTTTTAGTTCTAAATATTTTGGTATTTGCAACAGCCATTTCAGTTTGATATATCTAATAACTGATGGACACAGTAATATTTCAGGATTGAAATGAGGTTTATTGTACTAACAGAAAATGTGCAATATGCATTAAACCAAAATTTGACCGGTGCATAAGTATGGGCACCTCAACAGAAAATTGACATTAATATTTAGTAGATCCTCCTTTTGCAAAGATAACAGCCTCTAGTCGCTTCCTGTAGCTTTTAATCAGTTCCTGGATAAAGGTATTTTGGACAAACAATTCAAGTTCAGTTAAGTTAGTTGGTCGCCGAGCATGGACAGCCCGCTTCAAATCATCCCACAGATGTTCAATGATATTCAGGTCTGGGGACTGGGATGGCCATTCCAGAACATTGTAATTGTTCCTCTGCATGAATGCCTGAGGATTTGGAGCAGTGTTTTGGATCATTGTCTTGCTGAAATATCCATCCCCGGCGTAACTTCAACTTCGTCACTGATTCTTGAACATTATTCTCAAGAATCTGCTGATACTGAGTGGAATCCATGCGACCCTCAACTTTAACAAGATTCCCGATGCCGGCATTGGCCACACAGCCCCAAAGCATGATGGAACCTCCACCAAATTTTACAGTGGGTAGCATGTGTTTTTCTTGGAATGCTGTTTCTTTTTGGACGCCATGCATAACGCCTTTTTTTATAACCAAACAACTCAATTTTTGTTTCCAAAATGAAGCTGCCTTGTCCAAATGTGCTTTTTCATACCTCAGGCAACTCTATTTGTGGCGTACGTGCAGAAACGGCTTCTTTCTCATCACTCTCCCATACAGCTTCTATTTGTGCAAAGTGCGCTGTATAGTTGACCGATGCACAGTGACACCATCTGCAGCAAGATGATGCTGCAGCTCTTTGGAGGTGGTCTGTGGATTGTCCTTGACTGTTCTCACCATTCTTCTTCTCTGCCTTTCTGATATTTTTCTTGGCCTGCCACTTCTGGGCTTAACAAGAACTGTCCCTGTGGTCTTCCATCTCCTTACTATGTTCCTCACAGTGGAAACTGACAGCTTAAATCTCTGAGACAACGTTTTGTATCCTTCCCCTGAACAACTATGTTGAACAATCTTTGTTTTCAGATCATTTGAGAGCGGGCTGTCCATGTTCGGCGACCATCAAACTTAACTGAACTTGAATTGTTTTGTAGAAAGAAATGGTCCAAAATACCTTCATCCAGGATCCAGGAACTGATTAAAAGCTACAGGAAGCGACTAGAGGCTGTTATCTTTGCAAAAGGAGGATGTACTAAATATTAATGTCACTTTTCTGTTGAGGTGCCCATATTTTTGCACCGGTCAAATTTTGGTTTAATGCATATTGCGCATTTTCTGTTAGTACAATAAACCTCATTTCAATCCTGAAATATTACTGTGTCCGTCAGTTATTAGCTATATCAAACTGAAATGGCTGTTGCAAACACCAAAATATTTAGAACTAAAAATGATTAAGATTAATAGGGGTGCCCAAACTTTTTCATAGGACTGTATAAAAAATGATCCATGCACAGATGCTAGTGTAAGAGACACTAGTGTAAGCGGAAAATTTAAATTAATAAATTAAAATACTAAAAATATGACACTATGGGGGAATTCATCAACAAATCTACACCAATTGTTAAGAAAATGACAAATGAGCAATTTCTAAAAACGCAGAAATTGGCAGATACCAGAGAGCAGTAGAACAAGCTACCTAAATCTCACCAAGCACTGGGAGACCTAATTTACACAAATGTCTTCACCAGAGCCACTGCAAAGTCAATTGGTGTTGAGCTGGATTTGGACCCAGATTATTGTCTCAGAAGCTTACTGCAAGATCTAGATACAGTACAAACTGTATTTAATCCAGGACCCAAAGCAAAACTCACAAGACATGTCAAACCAGGAGACCAGAATCAAAGGAATAATCATATCCAAACCGAAGTCAATCTGAGATTTAACAGTGAAATCCAAAATCGGAAAGTTAGCGAATAAAAAGTGCATGAGACAAAGTCAGGAATACAGCAAAGCAACAGGTATGATCAGAGCACAGGAGACTATGTAGTCACAATTAACTAATAGCAGGCACATGAGGAGTTCAGAAAAGACTTCTAATATTGCTCTTTAGCTGCTGATTGGCTCAGCGTCTTAGAGCTCTAATAATTGCAGAAAGCTTCACATATCAGCATGACAAGCTTACAGTGTAGCTCACTTTTGTTTTGTTTTGTTTTTTTTCGCTATTGTGTTGAGGGGTGTTTTGTGACCATTTGCTTAACCCCTTAGTGACCAGCCTGTTTTGGACCTTAATGACCAAGCCAAATTTTGGAAATTTGCCCTGTGTGACTTTATCAATGAATAATTCTATAACAGTATTAGGCATCCAAGCGATTCTGATATAGTTTTTTCGGGACATTTTGTAATTTACTGAGAAGGTAAAATTAGACTGATATAACTTGTGTAAATTTATTAAAAAACTTGCAAATGCTGAAAATTTTGAACATTTTTCAATGTTTTCCATTTTCAGCTGCGATATCTCACATATACACAATAATACAGGGCAAAAAAGTTAGTAGTTATATACTTCCAAATGTTCCTTTTGTGTTTCAAGCATATTTGAAATACTTTTAGCATATTTGAGTAATTTAGACAATTTAGAAGTTTATCAAGTTTATAAGCAAATTTTGAGTATGTGATTTTTTTCCTGTACCAAGCTATGTTTGCAGAAGGAATAGGTGGCATAATGATAGAACCTCCCATTAAATGACCCAATTTGTAAAACTCGCCCCCTTCAGGTATTCTTTGAGGGGTATAGTGAGCATTTTGATCATACAAATATTGTTTTGCAAGAATTATTACAAATGATGAAAAAATTACATTTTCATTTTCTTCAAATATGTGTCATTTTAAAGCTAGTTTTTCTGCACACAACACATCAAAAAGAATAAACACACCCCAAAATATATCACCCCACTTCTCCCGTGTTATAAAATGTACACCTTGTGGCCTTAGTCCTATGTACACACATACAGTAGGGCCCAAGAGGTAGGGAGGGCCAAATGGATTTCAAAACACAAATTTTGCTTGCAGATATTTTAGGCCCATTGCACATTTGACAAGATTTCAGTTACCAAAGCAATTGAAACCCCCCATAAATGACACCATTTTATAAAGTAGACCCCTTAAGGTATTCATTGAGGGGTATAGTGAGTACTTTACCCCATAAGTTTTGAGAAGATTTGCATCAAACAAAAAAATTTCATATTTTTTTACACAAGTGTCAATTTATAGGCTTTTTTTTTTTTTTTTGCACATAACACATGAAAATGAAGAAAAACACCCTAAAATAGATTACCCCATTTCTCCCGTGTTCAAAAATGTACACTTTGTGGCCTTAATCCTATGTACGGACACACAGTAGGGCCCAAAAAGAAGGGAGCACCAACTGGATTTCAAGACACAATTTTTGCTTCTAAATGTTTCAGGCCCATTGCGTATTTATACAAGATTTGAGTTACCAGGGGGGTGTTGTTAGCCGGCGAGGAGAGAGGACGTGTTTGCTGGAGCTCCTGGCGTCCTCGGCTATCTCTTCTTGGCATCCGCAATCTACACTGCCTGCACCTGGTCAGTAGCACCTGGTGGTCTAACCCCAGACCCCCGTGGACAGTTTTGGGGTGCTATTCCCCACTCTCCCCGGACCTGTGGGCTCCCTGAGGGCTGAGGCCTACTCACCGTATCGTCCCGCTCTGCCATCTTGACTGCCGGATCCTCTTCATCCTCGTGGACTGCGGTGCCCGGATCCCATCCTCCCTCCTCTGGACTGCTTCTGCCTTGCGGAGGTGAGCGGTTGTCCCTCCGGTTCCTACACACTGTCTTCAGGAACACTGCGCTGGCCTCCTGCCTGCGTGGAGGCTGAAGTGTGGCCTGCGGCCTACTACAGCACTAGAGGCGGCGGCCATTTTGGTTAGTCCTGCAGTGCCGCTTCTCCTCCTGCTCCGGAGCACCTGCCGCGTTGTCTGACGGTGCTCCGCTACAGAAGTCCTGTGTCACAGCTCTATCGGTCCCTGGCAGTGAAGCTACCTGCCTGTGGAGGATCTGCTATCTTGGGGCCAGCAAAGCATTCCCCTGTGAGGCTTCTTCATCCCTCCCTGAGACCTGCTGTGCATCCTCCTGCTACCTAGCGTTATAACTCGGGACTATACTTCTGACTGCTGCATAGTACAACTTTTTGCCCCTCTGACAACACTCCCTGGAAGCAAGGCTGGGGAGGTTAAGGGAGTGCTGAGCCCCTACATCACCATCAGGGGGGGCTCCTCACCTTTTCCCCCAGCCGGGACATTGCATATCACCATACTTTAACCCTGCTCTTGCTGGTTCAGCCCTTTGTGAGTGCCGAGCCCCTACTCCACCATCAGGGGGGCTCCTCGCACTGGGCTCCCATGGAACTGTGACTGTCTTTGTGTTTATATTGAAGGACCCCTTTGCATAATCCTATGCATCCTTCCCGGTCCTTTGATGATGATTGAATAAATCACCAACAGTGTCGCCTCTGGCAGCTCACAGCTGATTGCTGGGCACCCTGCTATACTGCCCCTACAACCCTGCCGAAGTTTGCCAATACCTGATCTACTGAGCTTGGCTACAATCTCGTGCTTGTTGCATCCCTCTGCTCCCCTGCCTCATCATCCAGTGCAGCGTCTCCGAAACTCCCTGTTGCTGCTGTGATGACTAGAAAGAAATTGTCCTCCTCCAAAGTCCCAGAAAACTCTCTGACTTTTTTTCAAGCAACATGTCGCAACATCCACCTCCCCAGCCAGTAAGCCCCCGCTCCCTGGCGAAGTTGCCCCCACCGTCTGGACTGGTGGCCTCTCTAACTGAGATGGAGTCCCTTTCAACTGATCACCATCACTAGCTGGCGGACGGAGGTAAGAGAGGCTTGGTTGTGTCTCCTCAGGGTTCTCCATCTGGCAAGGAGCCGGCGTGTAAGAGGAATACTGCTGTTGTCTGCCTCTGGAAACTCACCTGATCTTGATCACTCAGACATCTCTGACTTTCTGGCTTCTTCAGATGAGTGATACATTGAAGGGGATGCTTGTTCTTCTGCAAGCAGGGATTAACAAAACTGTCTCTTCTTTGGTGGGCAAGCTACAGCATGATATTGACACTCTGGGGGAGTGGACTGATCATCTTGAAAATAAAATGGAGGAGTTTTTAACAGCCCATAATGAGTTGGTGGATGCCCATAATACTCTTGAGGCGGAGGTTCGCTGGCTCAAAATTAAAGCTGCTGATGCCGAGGATCGGTCCAGACGCAATAATATCAAGATCCGCGGTGTCCCCGAGGATATCGCATCAGAGGATCTGCTGGCCTATATTAAGCATCTATTCAAGAAAATCCTGCCACATCTTACTGAGCTGGACCTTACTCTGGACAGGGCCACGAGCATATATACTGTTATATACTGTGTGTGGGCAAAAAAGGGGGTCATATGCTGTCCCTGGTCTAAAACAAAGTGGGCCATATACAGTATACTGCTAGAATACTGTGGAACTCATAGGCACACAAAAAGAAAAAATAGCTGCTATTACTTTTTGCCTAGGGGGGTACTGTTCGTTGCTAGAGGCTATTAGGGGTTACTGCTCATTGCATAGGGACTATCGGGTTAATGCTCGTTGCTAGGGGCTACTGCTCATTTCCTAGGGACTATCAGGGGTTAATGCTTGTTGCATAGGGGCTATTATGGGTTAATGCTCATTGCCTAGTGGTTAATGCTCATTGCTAGGGGGCTATAGGGGTTAATGCTCATTGCTAGGGGGCTATAGGGGTTAATGCTCGTTCCTAGGGGGCTATAGGGGTTAATGCTCGTTGCTAGGGGGCTATAGGGGTTAATGCTCGTTGCCTAGAGGGGCTATAGGGGTTAATGCTCATTGCTAGGGGGCTATAGGGGTTAATGCTCATTGCTAGGGGGCTATAGGGGTTAATGCTCGTTGCTAGGGGGATATAGGGGTTAATGCTCGTTGCTAGGGGGCTATAGGGGTTAATGCTCGTTGCCTAGAGGGGCTATAGGGGTTAATGCTCATTGCTAGGGGGATATAGGGGTTAATGCTCGTTGCTAGGGGGCTATAGGGGTTAATGCTCGTTGCTAGGGGGCTATAGGGGTTAATGCTCGTTGCTAGGGGGCTATAGGGGTTAATGCTCGTTGCTAGGGGGCTATAGGGGTTAATGCTCGTTGCTAGGGGGCTATAGGGGTTAATGCTCGTTGCTAGGGGGCTATAGGGGTTAATGCTCATTGCTAGGGGGCTATAGGGGTTAATGCTCGTTCCTAGGGGGCTATAGGGGTTAATGCTCGTTGCTAGGGGGCTATAGGGGTTAATGCTCGTTGCCTAGAGGGGCTATAGGGGTTAATGCTCATTGCAAGGGGCTATAGGGGTTAATGCTCATTGCTAGGGGGATATAGGGGTTAATGCTCATTGCTAGGGGGATATAGGGGTTAATGCTCGTTGCTAGGGGGCTATAGGGGTTAATGCTCGTTGCTAGGGGGCTATAGGGGTTAATGCTCGTTGCCTAGAGGGACTATAGGGGTTAATGCTCATTGCAAGGGGCTATAGGGGTTAATGCTCGTTGCCTAGAGGGGCTATAGGGGTTAATGCTCATTGCAAGGGGCTATAGGGGTTAATGCTCATTGCTAGGGGCTATAGGGGTTAATGCTCATTGCTAGGGGGATATAGGGGTTAATGCTCGTTGCCTAGGGGCTATAGGGGTTAATGCTCATTGCTAGGGGCTATAGGGGTTAATGCTCGTTGCCTAGGGGGCTATAGGGGGTTAATGCTCATTGCTAGGGGCTATAGGGGTTAATGCTCGTTGCCTAGAGGGGCTATAGGGGTTAATGCTCATTGCTAGGGGGCTATAGGGGTTAATGCTCATTGCAAGGGGCTATAGGGGTTAATGCTCATTGCTAGGGGGATATAGGGGTTAATGCTCGTTGCCTAGGGGCTATAGGGGTTAATGCTCATTGCTAGGGGCTATAGGGGTTAATGCTCGTTGCCTAGGGGGCTATAGGGGGTTAATGCTCATTGCTAGGGGCTATAGGGGGTTAATGCTCGTTGCTAGGGGGCTATAGGGGGTTAATGCTCGTTGCCTAGGGGGCTATAGGGGTTAATGCTCGTTGCTAGGGGCTATAGGGGTTAATGCTCATTGCTAGGGGGCTATAGGGGTTAATGCTCGTTGCCTAGGGGGCTGTAGGGGTTAATGCTCATTGCTAGGGGCTATAGGGGTTAATGCTCGTTGCTAGGGGGCTATAGGGGTTAAAGGGGTATTCCCACCTCACATACTCACCAGTCTTCACTGTAAAATCTTCTTTCTTCCTGGTTTCTTGCATCATTTGGTGGGCGGCGTTTCATATGCAACCTGTTGTATAGCTCCGCCCCAAAATTGGCATGTAGCTCCGCCCACCCATATTGGACTATGAAGTACAGGCAGCAGCAACTCCATTCTGTGTTACATACAGAAACTGCCTGTCTCTGCCATAATGAACACAATTGAATTAGCTAGCCTGATAACTGGGAGAACAGAAGAAATAAAAGCAGCTCCTCTCCCCTATCTGAGTGCAGGACCTAGGTCACGTGGTGTAGACACAGGAATAGCTAGAAAAACAGGCTCGCTCCTGTGCACTTAGCCCCTCCTCCCTCCCCCCTGAGAGCTGCAGATACATCATTTGACTCATGAGCAGCTAGGTCAGGGCTGTGGCCACAAATCATTGAATAAAGTAAGATAGTGGACAAACAAAGCAGTTTTGCTGAAGCAGTGTATTTAGGAAAAGTCTTACATTCACATTAACAAGCAGTATAGATAGGATCCTTGTGATGGGACAACCCCTTTAATGTTAGGGGTCTAAATAGCCCCTGTAAGAGGAGCTCTGTATGGAGGGAGGCCCATCGCCTCCGTTGTGATGTACTTTTCCTCCAGGAGACCCATTTCCATGCAGACAAAAGCCCTAAGTTCTCTAATCCCTCATTTACTCATATATATCAGGCATCTTGTGATGCTAAATGTAAGGGTGCCCTTATTGCTGTGTGAGACTCAGTAGCTTTTTCCCTTGAGTCAGTTTTAGCTGATCCCAAAGGCCGGTTTTTGGGTCTTAACTGCCTAATTAATAATGTTAAAGAGGACCTTTCACCACTTTTGAGCACATGCAGTGTTATATACTGCCGGAAAGCTGACAGTGCGCTGAGTTCAGCGCACTGTCGGCTTTCCCGATCCGTGCCCGGTGTACAGAGCTTACAGTGCCGGTACCGTAGTGCTCTATGGTCAGAAGGGCGTTTCTGACCATTAGCCAGGAACGTCCTTCTGCCTCGCGGCGCCAATCGCGCTGTGCTGTGGAGCGGGGAGGAACTCCCCCCTCCCTCTGCTCACACAGCTCGTCCATAGACGGGTATTATCAGGGAGGGGGGGGGGCGTTCCTCCCGGCTCCACAGCACAGCGCGATTGGCGCCGCGAGGCAGAAGGACGTTCCTGGCTAATGGTCAGAAACGCCCTTCTGACCATAGAGCACTACGGTACCGGCACCGTAAGCTCTTTACACCGGGCACGGATCGGGAAAGCCGACAGTGCGCTGAACTCAGCGCACTGTCAGCTTTCCGGCAGTATATAACACTGCATGTGCCTGGATATGGTGAAAGGTCCTCTTTAAATATACCTTGTTCACTGTTTACTTCCCGAATCGCTCTCAGGCACAATACTGGAAGTCTGTACTTTCCAGGATCCGAGCTTTTGCTACTGGAATGCTAATCATCGGTGGTGATTTCAATTGTATATTAGATAATTCTCTGGACTCTTCTAATCCCAAGAGACGTTCCTCAAATTTAACCCCCTCTCTGACTGATCAGGGCCTGTATGACATTTGGTGCTGCCAGCATGGCGGCAAGAGAGACTACAGTTACTTTTCATCCTCGTCTTCCTCTTACTCCCGAATTGATTTCTTTCTCACTGATAAAATAGGCCTGATGCAGGCGGAATCAACCAATATTGGGTTGATCACCTGGACTGATCATGCTCCGGTGTCCCTGTCCTTACATGAGAAGTTCACCACTACGATGCCCACCCAATGTCGCTTAAATGAATATACGTATACTGGGCCACCCTTCCTATAGCGAGCATCTCTGAGAGACCCTGGTGGAGTATTTCTCCCTTAATGCCCCTACCATGTCGGACCCTCATGTACTTTGGAACGCCCATAATGCTTATATGCGAGGGATCCTCATTCAAGCTTGTGCGAGAGCAAAAAAAGCGCAGTCTAGGGACATAGATGTGGTACTTTATTCCTTATCCTCTCTCCCCGCAATTAATAAACTCAATCCCACCCCTTCTGTCTCTGCAGAGATTAGGCAATGTCAACTCTGTCTGCAGGGGCTCCTGGCCTGCCAACAAGATCTGGCTTTCAAATGTTTTCAGTGTCAGGCTTATGTCCACAACGGTAGGGCTAGTGCCTTTTTGTCCAAGAAAATCAAACAGTCTCATCCCAAATTCCATATTGCCTACCTTGTGGATGATCATGGTGTGATGTTGTTATAAGTAAGTTCTGTATGTTCTGTTCTGCTTACTTATTCTGCTTTGTCTGCCTAGCAACAGTGAGGTAGTAAGGGAGGAGGAGCTGAGCTTAGGGGGAGGAGTTGTTAGACAGGGAGCCATGATGGAGCATGGAATAAAGTGTTCTGATTTACAAGAGTAACCATCTCATAGTGGACTTATTCCAGAAGACCTCCATCCTCACTACAACACTACAATTGGCGACGAGGATTAAGAATAATCAGCTAAAGGTATTTCACTGCTACAGAAAACTGTTTGCAAGACTGCAATCCTAGCACCAGCCATGGCCTGCTTACCCTCCTTTGCTGTATTAGATGTGCACCAGCCCCAAGCAAACTTAGCAGCATGCTGGAATAAATGGCTGAAACGCTTTGAGATATTCCTGCAAGCAATGAACATTACTGATAATGCAAGAAAGAAAGCCATGTTATTACACTATGCAGGGGAGCAAGTCTATGATATCTTCACAACTCTGCCCAATACAGGGGAGGACAGTGACTATGAGCTAAGCAAAGCAGCATTAACTAAGCATTTCTCTCCATACATAAATGCAGCTTTTGAAATTTTCAAGTTTAGACAGTCAAAACAGTCAGCAACAGAAACCATTGATGAATATCATGTCCGCTTAAGACAACTTGCAGCTTACTGTGAATTTGCAGATATAGACAAGGAAATTCTGATGCAAATCATACAAGGTTGTGTATCCTCTAAGTTAAGGAGACAAGCACTCAGAGATGCCACCATGACTTTAGCAAAGCTACTGGATGTTGCACGTATTCATGATGCAGCAGAGAATCAAGCTAAACTTATAGAGAACACAGACTGTATACTAGAGCAGCCATCTTCTGTAGCAAAGCTCACTCAGAAGCCACATGTACCTCACACACAGGCTGCAGCCTGCTACAACTGTGGAGGTCCTTATCCTCATCAGAAACCATGCCCAGCAAAGGGAGTAACTTGTCATAACTGTGGGAAACTAAATCACTTTGCAAAAGTCTGCAGATCAAAATCACAATCTTCTCTCTCTGCTAAACAAGCCTTGCCACAGAAAGTTCATGCAGTGCAGTCAGTATCCCCTGCTGATGAGCCCTGCAGCACCTACTTATTCTCAGTGACTGAGGGGTCTCACAATGTGCATGCAATGTCTAATCCCAAACAAGTCATATTAATACATGGCAATCCGGTGGAGACACTGGTAGACACAGGGGCGTCTGTCAATGTTATTAGTCATGCCACTTATAGCCAGCTAAAGAACAAACCTGCTTTGCAATGTACTAACCTGAAGATATATCCTTATGGTTCAGCTACTGCATTACCCCTATGTGGCAAATTTCAGGCATTACTAACGGCTGAAGGGAAATCCATCACGGACACTTTCTATGTAGTGGAGTGTTCTGCAGACACTCTTCTCAGCTGCAATAGTGCGGTATCTCTGGGCCTAGTGAAACTGGCAAACAGCGTAACACACTCTTCTGTCCAAACTATTATGCAGAAATATCCTCAACTCTTTCAAGGCATAGGAAAGCTGAAAGACTTTCAAGTGAAATTACACATTGACCAGTCAGTCCAGCCGTCAGTTCAACCTCACAGGCGCATCCCATTCCATGTCCGCAAGCTAGTGGAGAAAGAGCTACAAGACCTAGAGACAGATGATGTTATTGAACGTGTCGAGGGCCCAATTCCCTGGGTCTCACCAATTGTTGTTGCGCCTAAACCTAAGCAGCCTGGTAAAATCAGGTTATGTGTGGATATGCGACATGCCAATCGAGCCATTCAAAGAGAAAGGCACATTACGCCTACCATTGATGATATTCTCACAGATCTAAATGGTGCAAAAGTATTCTCAAAAATTGATCTAAAATCTGGTTATCATCAGCTTGAATTGCATCCAGACTCCAGATATATCACAACTTTTAGCACTCATGTCGGTCTAAGAAGGTTCAAGAGGCTGAATTTTGGCATTTCATCGGCTGCAGAAATCTTTCAGAATGTTATCAGGCAGGTTCTTTCAGGAATACCTGGAGTCCTCAATGTTAGTGATGACATCCTTATCTTTGGCACAACCCAAGAGGAACATGACAATCACCTAGAACAAGTTTTTCAGAGACTGCAAACCTGCAATTTAACTGTTAATCCATCAAAATGCGAGTTCAACAAGACGTCATTGAATTTTTTTGGCTACATTTTTTCTGAAAATGGTGTTTCTGCAGACCCTGAGAAAGTAGCTGCCATAACCTCTGCTAGCCAGCCACAAAATGTCTCAGATGTTCGAAGTTTTCTTGGTCTGGTTACATACTGTGGACGATTCATACCTGATCTGGCTACTGTTTCTGAACCCCTACGACAACTCACTAAAAAGGATACTCCTTGGTCATGGACAGTTGAACATCAATCAGCTTTTGATACACTTAAGTCCAGTCTTTCTAGTGACACGGTCATGGCCTATTTTGACCCACTAAAGTCTACTGAGCTCATTGTGGATGCCAGTCCTGTAGGCCTTGGTGCAATTTTAACTCAGGTGTCTAAAACTGGCAGTATCTCTACAGTCTCCTATGCAAGCAAGGCTTTAACAGAAACGGAACAGCGCTATTCTCAAACTGAGAGGGAAGCTCTCGCAGTTGTATGGGGATGCCTTCATTTTCATCTTTACCTCTTTGGTCGTCCATTCACAGTGGTCAGTGATCATAAACCACTCATTCCAATCTTCAATAAACATTCCTCAAAGCCACCCCCACGACTTGAACGCTGGCTACTCCGCCTGCAGAACTATCGCTTTCACTTGAGATATGAGGCAGGAGCTGGGAACCCTGCAGACTATTTTTCAAGACACCCTTCACCACAGTCTACCAAAGATGACTTGCCTGCCACTGTCTTAGCTGAGGAGCATATAAATTTCATTGTTACACACTCTGTGCCAAGAGCAATGACCCTCGAAGAAATTAAACATGCGGTGGATTCTGATCCCCAACTTCAGTTGGTAATTGACACTGTTCGGTCTAAGAACTGGAACTCTTTTCTAGCTGAGACTCGTCTTCAACCGCAGGGCCAAACAGCATATTTGCAGGCCTTCTTTAATGCAAGACACTCTCTTTCTGTATCTGACTCAAACATACTACTACGTGACAACCGCCTGGTCATTCCTCAGAAACTTCAGAGTAGAGTGATCGATCTGGCCCATGAGGCTCATCAAGGTATAGTTAAAACAAAGCAATTACTTAGGGAGAAAGTATGGTTTCCTGGACTAGATAAACAAGTGGAAGCACTTATTGCCACATGTATACCTTGCCAAGCAACTACGGTGGACCATAGCCGAGCACCAGTACAAATGACACCTCTGCCAGACAATCCATGGACTGCTGTGAGTGTTGATTTCTGCACTTTGCCAGATCATTCCTATTTACTGGTTGTCATAGATGATTTTTCTAGGTTTCCAGTCATTGAACCCGTTTCCACCACCTCTGCAAGAGCTGTCATACCAAAACTGGACAAAATCTTTTCTGCATATGGCATACCTGAAACAGTGAAGACTGACAATGGGCCACCTTTCAATAGTGCAGATTTTCAGTCTTTTGCAACTTATCTTGGTTTTAACCACAGGAAAATAACTCCTTACTGGCCTCAAGCCAATGGTGAAGTGGAGCGCTTCATGCAATCAATCAACAAAACTCTTCGGATTGCTACCATGGAACACAAGGATTTGCAGCAAGAATTGTACAGGTTCCTTAGACAGTACAGAGCCACCCCACACTCTACTACAGGAACTCCGCCAGCGACTGCACTTTTCGGCAGGCCTTTGCGCATTAAGCTTCCAAACATCCCAGTAGTTCAAGTCCAGACTCCATTGGTCCTCAATGATTCCCTTGCCAAAGGCAGGATGAAAAGATATGCAGATAAGAGAAGTTGTCGCTTCAAACAGCTGGATGTGGGAGACTGGGTCCTTGTTAAAAGGCTGAGACCCAGTGACAAGTTATCATCCCCTTATCATCCAGAAACCTTTCAAGTCACACACGTCAAAGGTACCATGGTTACTGCTCAACGCCAGGGTCATCAAGTGACACGAAATATCTCCCATTTTAAAAAGCTTTGTGACTACAATCCAGGAGCAAGTGCAGAGGAGACAGATGATGAGGAAGTTTCACCAGGTACAACTGGTTCAGCAACACCAACAAGAGACACCTCCGAAAATTCACAGACTGTTTCTAATAACGAAATGTCTCAACGCTACCCGACAAGGATAAATCGAAGGCCACCAACGCACCTCAGGGACTATGTTCTGCAGTAAAATTTTCTTTTCAGTTCGGACCTTTTATTTATTGTCCATTCATAATGTTTGCATTTTATTTTATTTTTTTTTATAAGAAGGGGAGAGATGTGATGTTGTTATAAGTAAGTTCTGTATGTTCTGTTCTGCTTACTTGTTCTGCTTTGTCTGCCTAGCAACAGTGAGGTAGTAAGGGAGGAGGAGCTGAGCTTAGGGGGAGGAGTTGTTAGACAGGGAGCCATGATGGAGCATGGAATAAAGTGTTCTGATCTACAAGAGTAACCATCTCATAGTGGACTTATTCCAGAAGACCTCCATCCTCACTACAACACTACACATGGTAGCAAAATTGTTGAGCCCCGCCTCATTGCGGATCAGTTCCGCTTGTTTTACAAGTCCCTGTATAATCTCAGGGAAGATCGCCAGACGTATCAGCCTGCTAAAGACGAAATAGACAGGTTCTTGGACTCTGTGTCCCTTCCCCGCCTTTCTTCAGCACAATCTGTATCCCTGGCCTCTCTTATCACCTTACTAGAAGTTCAAGAAGCTATATCTTGCTGAAGCCGTTAAAGTCCCCTGGACCTGATGGCTCTCGGGGATTTATTACAAAAAGTTTATAGACATTTTGTCCCCTCATCTTTTAGTAGTGTTTAGAAAGGCGGCGGAGGAACAGTGTTTCCCGGAGATGTTGTCCGCTACCATAGTAACCCTCCCAAAACCAGGCAAGTCTCCCACCGTCCCGGCTAACTTTAGACCTATTTCGCTTTTAAACATAGATGTTAAATTATATGCTAAAATTCTTGCCGAGCGTCTACTCCACCTTCTTCCTCAGCAGATCAAACCTGATCAGGTGGGATTTGTTTTTGGAAGGCAGGCCCCGGACGGCACAAGGAGGTTTATAGACCTTATCTAGAAAGCCGAAAAAGATGGTATACCTTCTTTGCTCTTGGCCCTGGACGCCGAGAAATCTTTCGACAGGGTCCACTGGAATTACCTTGACAGTCTAAATTTGGAATGGGCCCTGTCTTTAAGTCTGCTATACTAGTTCTTTACTCCCACCCGTCGGCTAGTGTGCTTTTCTCGGGCTTTCTGTCCAATGCTTTTTGGATCTCGAATGAAACCTGTCAGGGGTGCCCTCTGTCTCCCATTATTTTCACTTTAGTGATGGAACCCCTGGCGGAATCCATTTGAGTAGCTGAGAATAATGCAGGTATTACTGTGGGCCGCCGGCTCTGACCTCCCCTAGTTCCTCCTTAAGTGCTGCTACTGATACCCTTGTGAGTTTTGGCAGGGTCTCTTATTATAAAGTTAATTCTTCCAAGTCCCAAATCTTACCCATTGTTATCCCACCTTCATTGAAGCGTGACCTTAGTCTTAAATTTCCCTATCAATGGAACGACTCCCTTATTACTTGCCTTGGCATCTCCCTGACGGCGCCCAGTTCTGATCTGTTTGCTGCAAATTATATCCCTCTGCTGACTAAGATTTCCTCTCTCCTAGCTTCCTTCTCTCAACCAATGTTGTCCTGGGCTAGCAGAATAGCCATCGTTAAAATGATGGCGTTACCCCTCATTTTATATATGTTTCGCACAGTAGCCATTCCCCTCCCCTCTCATACTTCCCTAAACTACAGTCTATTCTTTCTAATTTTATATGGGAAGGCAAGAGGTCCAGGGTCCAATTTAAAGTGATGACTAGGCCTTGGACTAATGGGGGAGCAGGTGTCCCGGATGTTAAGAAATATTATATGGCGTCTATCCTTGAACAACTTAAGACTGGTTGGGATAAGACTTCTAAGTGGCGCTGGGCTGAGGTTGAGGAGAGCCTGTTGGATGCCCCGCTTATGAGCATTTTGTACCCTAGGGACCTGGGCCCTGCCAATATGCATCCCCCTTTGTTAAGCCTTAAGGCCTCTATGGCTGCCTGGCGCTATTTCCTGTCGCACACCTCCAGAGAAGACCTGGCTTCTTTGTCGAAATTGCCCCTACTGTATGTGACCGCTTTCCTCCCTCGGTTGAGATTTGGAGATTGGGTCTCTAGAGGCCTCTATAAAATTGCCCATCTGTATTCTGAGGAGGGGCTTAAATCATTCTCTATGTTACAGGATGAGTTTCACCTCCCCAAAACTGATTTCTTTAAATACTTACAGTTGCGTCACCTTTTTCAAACCCATGACCCCTCGAGGTTAACCTTCCCTAGATTAGCTTTGAAGTTGTGGAATCGATCCTCGCCTGCTAAGGGTGGGACGTCCACATTTTACAATTTTCTCTCTGTTCCCACTGAGTGGGTCAAGCTTTTTCATCTGCTTTGTTGGGAATTGGATCTTGCCAGAACCATTTCTTTGTCGGACTGGTATGACGCAAATGGGTTTGTCATACGTATTTCTAGGGTTGCAGCACATTGGGAAACGGCTTTAAAAGTAATGTTACACTGGTATAGGACTCCTAGTCAACTGACGCATATGGACCCCTCCTGTTCGAAACTTTGCTGGCGGGGATGCGGTCACATAGGGTCTTTCATACATCTATGTGGGAGTGCCCTCCGATCCTAGCCTTTTGGACAGCAGTGTTTCAATTTATGTCCACCATAGCTGGTCTTGTTATACGCCCCTCCACCGGTCTTGCTCTTTGTTTTTTGGACACTGGTCTTTTCCCCTCAGAGACACAAGTGGTATTGGGGCAGATAGTGCTGGCAGCTCAGTCTATGATCGCTCTTTGTCTAACTGTTGCTGAGCTAATCCACCATGTTGACTTAGCATTCACTCTGGAACGTATGCTGGCTAATAGAAATCCTACTTATACCATCTTTCGCTTCAAGTGGTTCCTTTGGCTCTCTTAAAAGGAAACTAGGAAAGCATTTTCTCCCATGCAGTCTCAGGTTGGCCCCATTGCGACCCCTTAATTGTTTCATGATAACGGGTGGCTCCATATGTTGTTTTTTTTATGGCAGGTTCTGGTGGCTGATATATTTCTCTATTCTGCAAATTGTGTATCTTGTATTTGCTGTTGTAAAATTTTCTTTTATCTTTTCAATAAAAATCTAATTTAAAATAAGATTTGAGTTACCAAAACAATTTAAAACCCCAATAAATGACACCATTTTATAAACTAGACCCCTTAAGGTATTCATTGAGGGGTATAGTGAGCATTTTGACCGGATAGGTTTTAAAAGAATTTGTGTCAAACGAAAAATTCTCATATTTTTTACTCAAAAGAGTCATTTTAAAGGCAATTTTTTTGCACACAAGGCATGAAAATGAAGAAAAACACTCCAAAATAGATGACCCCATTTCTCCAGTGTTCAAAAATGTACAATTAGTGGCCTTAATCCTATGTACGGACGCACGGTAGTGCCCAAAGAGATGGGAGCACCAACTGAATTTCAAGACACAAATTTTGCTTGCAGATATTTTAGGCCCATTGTACATTCAAACAAGATTTGAGTTACCAAAACAATTGAAAACCCCTATAAATGACCTCATTTTATAAACTAGACCCCTTAAAGTATTCATTGAGGAGTATAGTGAGTATATTGACCCTATAGCCGTTTCACAGATTTTACTAACCTTGGGATGTGTAGGTTAAAAATTACTAAAATGTCCCTTTATCCCCAAAGTTTTCATTTTCACAAGGGGTTAAAAGAGAAAAAGCCCCCCACAGTTTGTTAAACAATTACTCCTGAACACGGCAATACCCCATATGTGGTCAAAATCTGCTGTATGGGTACATGGTGGGGCTCAGAATGGAAAGAGCGCTATTTGGGTTTTGGAGGGTGGATTTTGCTGGAATAGTTTTCAGGTGCCATGTCGCATTTGCTGAGCCCCTAAAGTATCAATACAATGGAAATCCCTCAAATGTGACCCCATTTTAAAAACTACACCCATCAAAGAATGTATCAAGGCGTATTATCATTTTGAGCCTAAAAATGCTTCCAAAAAATTAATGTACACAATGAAAATTGAAAATTTTTAAAGAAATATGCCATTTCTGTGCCCAATACGATGCACAACTTTGTGTTGTCAGAGAGATGCACTCCTAAAACTATTACGGGGCCATCCTGAGGGGCAAAAAATTATATATGTGGGTGTAAACTGCTGCTTGGGCACACAGCAGGGCCTCAGAAGGGAAGGAGCACTGCGCTTTTTAGCTTTTGGGGTACAGATTTAGAGGGACCCTCTGGGCACCATGATGTTTTTGCAGAGCCCTGGAGGTACCAGTAAAATGGAATTCCCCAAGAAGTGACCCCATTTTGTAAGGGTAATTTAAGGGTCTCTGCAAATATGACATGGTGTCCAAACACCAACAATCTAAATCTGCATTCCAAAAGCACATATCGCTCCTTCACATCTGCTCCCTGTTGTGTACCCAAATGGCAGTGTATGCCCACATGTATGACACTGGTGTACCCCGAATAACGGACTTAATGCCATATGTGGGTAGAATTGGCTGTTTGGGCATAGAATGGAAGGAGCGCTATTTTGGTTTTTGGAGCACAGTTTGGTTTTTGGACATCACTTTTGTAAAGCCCCTGAATTGCCAATAAAATGGAATCCGCAGACATGTCACCCCGTTTTGGACACTAGCCCACTGATGAGATTTATCAAGTGGCGTAGCGAGTGGTTTTAACCCCTGAGTGTTGCATTTATTTAGTTTCCAGAAAAGAAATCGCAGCTGGTAATGAGAAGTTAAAAATGAAATTTTACCAGAGATTTGCCATTTTAGTGCCCGATATGTTGTGCCCAACTATTGTCAGCAGATACACACTCCAAAAACTGGTAAGCAGGTATCCTGGGCACAACAGCTTTTAGAGCGTTCATCTCTGATTCAAGTCGGACACAACATATTACGCACAGAAATGACGTATTCCTGGAAAAATGGTCATTTTCACCTCTCACAATCAGCTTCGTATTCATTTATAGATAATAAGTTATAGAAACTCTTGGGGGTTAAAAATGCTCTTTGAACCCCTGGATAAATACTTCAGGGGTGTAGTTTCCAAAATAAGGTCTCATATCAGGGGATTCCACTTTACTGGCGTTTCAGCTCTGCAAAAGTGTCATGGTGTCCAAAAGCCAAGCCGTCTGTGCTCCAAAAATCCAATAACCCTTCTGTGTCCGACTGTGTCCTAATATCAGTTTGTACCCACATATGACATTACGTATGTTATCCTGGGTACACCAGTGTCATACATGTGGCATAAACTACTGCAGTTTGGGCGCACAGCATGGCGCAAAAGGGAAGGAACGCTATGCCACTTTTGGAGTACAGATTCAGATGTTTAGTATCTGGACGCCATGGTACCAGAAAAGTGACCCCATTTTGAAAACTGCACCCCTCAAAGAATTTATCAGGGGGTGTAGTGAGTATTATTATTGCAGACATGACTGCACAGCGGATGGTGAAAGGGGAATATGCAAGTGGTGCGGAGGACTTTGCAAACACCAAATTCCGTACTATGTCCCAGTAGTTCCTATGATTGGGGGAGTCACTCTGGGGGGGTCACTTTGGGGGTCATTTTTCAGACCCCAGAGTATAATAATCAGAGACCAAGGGGGGGATACAAACATAAAAAAAACACTGTCACTTACCTATCCCCAGCTCCGCTGCAGTCCTCGGTGGTGTTGGCCATCTTCAATTACATCAGGGACGTCACATGACCTGGGATGCAAGTAACGGTGACGTGACGTCAGGCACGTCACACAACTAGGCCCGATGCCTGTATGGAGCGCAGAGAGGTAAGTAATAGAGATGAGCGAACAGTGTTCTATCGAACTCATGTTCGATCGGATATTAGGCTGTTCGGCATGTTCGAATCGAATCGAACACCACGTGGTAAAGTGCGCCATTACTCAATTCCCCTCCTACCTTCCCTGGCGCCTTTTTTGCTCCAATAACAGCGCAGGGTAGGTGGGACAGGAACTACGACACCGGTGACGTTGAAAAAAGTAGGAAAAACCTATTGGCTGCCGAAAACATGTGACCTCTAATTTAAAAGAACAGCGCCGCCCAGGTTCGCGTCATTCTGAGCTTGTAATTCACCGGGGACGGAGGTTTCCGTCCAGTTAGCTAGGGCTTAGATTCTGGGTAGGCAGGGACAGGTTAGGATAGGAAGGAGAAGACAACCAACAGCTCTTGTAAGAGCTAAATTCTAGGGAGAAGCTTGTCAGTGTAACGTGGCACTGACGGGCTCAATCGCCGCAACCCAGCTTTCCCAGGATCCTGAATGGAATACACTGACAGTGTATTCCCGTATACCCTATATATACCCCCGATCCCCGTTCCAACGGTGTGCCCCCCACCTTCACCCCAGAAATACACTGCAAGTCCCCTAGCAATAGAATTGGGGCTATATACACCCACTATGTTTGCTACTGCCATATAGTGCCATTGTCTGACTGGGAATTCAAAGAATATATTGGGGTTACATATAACTTCAATTCCAGGGAGAAGCTTGTCAGTGTAACGTGGCACTGACGGGCTCAATCGCCGCAACCCAGCTTTCCCAGGATCCTGAATGGAATACACTGACAGTGTATTCCCGTATACCCTATATATACACCCGATCCCTGTTCCAACGGTGTGCCCCCCCACCTTCACCCCAGAAATACAATGCAAGTCCCCTAGCAATAGAATTGGGGCTATATACACCCACTATTTTTGCTACTGCCATATAGTGCCATTGTCTGACTGGGAATTCAAAGAATATATTGGGTTTACATATAACTTCAATTCCAGGGAGAAGCTTGTCAGTGTAACGTGGCACTGACGGGCTCAATCGCCGCAACCCAGCTTTCCCAGGATCCTGAATGGAATACACTGACAGTGTATTCCCGTATACCCTATATATACCCCCGATCCCCGTTCCAACGGTGTGCCCCCCCACCTTCACCCCAGAAATACACTGCAAGTCCCCTAGCAATAGAATTGGGGCTATATACACCCACTATTTTTGCTACTGCCATATAGTGCCATTGTCTGACTGGGAATGCAAAGAATATATTGGGGTTACAAATACCTTCAAGTCCTGCCACTGCCATATAGTGCCAGTTTCTGACTGGGAATGCAAAGAATATATTGGGGTTACAAATACCTTCAAGTCCTGCCACTGCCATATAGTGCCAGTTTCTGACTGGGAATACCTGGCCGACACCAGCTCTGCCCTCTCCGATCCCTCTGTGCTCTACAGCCTACACTTATTTTCTCATCTTTTTTTCTGCACTGCACATCTCTTGCCTATTTCCTTTGGGATCTCAGAAGTGGTGGTCTCAGTGCTGAGAAACACATCTGAGTCCCCCATGCAATATGCATTAAGAGAACCCTGGAGCCTACCATAGCATCGAGCCTGGCTAAATGCAGAGAAAGATTTTGGACCACTTCCAGAGATGGTAATTTCAGTGCTGCAGTTGGCAACGGATGGTGTAATGGGATTAGCTGAGGGATCGCTGTCTTGACCACTTTTTGGCACAAAATGAAAGTCCAATCCAGCCAAGTATGGTGCAAGGATATGATGCAAGGACACCTACATATCCGTCTGTGACACATTGGGGAGTTCACCCTCATCCGCCCTTTTGGCCTGCACCATAATGCGCCTCTTCCCAGCTAAGCTAAGCGCTGAATTTAGGGACCGCCTCATGTTTGGGGGAAAGTGCTTGTGTGGATGGCACAGTGAGGTGGCGCAGTAGACACTCTGCCCAAAAAGGGCAGAGTGTCCCCCAGCCGGGACTCCAACATCTCCTGGGCCAGATTTTTGGAGATGAGGCCGTTGAAGCCTTGGGCATGTGGGTGGGTTGCGCTGTACTTTAGCATGAAATGAAAGGCCTGGGAGATGGGGAGTTGCTGGGAAGAGGCGCATGATGGCGCGGGCAAAAGGAGAAGTGGCAGGAAAAGGGGAGGATGAGGGAGAAGTCAACAAAGTGGCGGAGGCAGATGAAGTGATGTCCTGGCTCGTCCTCTGGAGTGCTGACGCCAGCACTGTGAGCAGAGGCAGTGGCATGAACGGCGGGCGACGTTTGTCCTGCCGTTGCTGCCTGCCACTGATTCCAGTGCTTGGATTCGAAATGACGGTGCATTGAAGTGGTGGACAGGTTGCTCTTCTCAGGGCCCCTACTCGATTTCGAGAGGCAAATTGTGTAGACGACACTATATCTGTCCTCGGCGCATTCCTTGAAAAAACTCTACACCTTCGAGAAACGTGCCCTCGATGGGGGAGTTTTTCTGGGCTGGGTACAAAAGGGAACATCTTCGGACATTCCGGGTCTGGCCTGGCTTCGGCGAAGCTGCTGACCTCTGCCTCTAGCTACCCTTTTTGGTGCTGCACCTGCCTCAACATCCACACTACTTTCCCAGCTTGACATCCGCCTTGTCCAGGTGGAGTCGTTGTCCTCGTCGTCCACCACCTCCTCTTCCAACTCCTGTCTCGCCTCCTCCTCCTGCACAATGCGCATGTCAACTGGCTTCCCTGACAGCAACTGCGTCTCATCGTTGTCGATGAGGGTGGGTTGCTGGTCATCCGCCACCAAATCGACCGGAGATGGAGGAGACTCTAGTGTTTGAGCATCTGGACACAGATACTCGTCTGTTAGGTCCGTGGAATCGCGAAATGGAGGGGCAGGTTGCGGTACAGTCAAAGGAAGGGAGAACAGCTCTGGGGAGCAGGGACAGTTGGGGTTATTGTTCTGGGAAGATTGAGAATTTTGTGTGGAAGGAGGACAAGACTGTTGGGTAATAGGAGGAGAGGAGGCAGAGCCTGACTGGCTAGTGGACAATGTGCTTTAAGCGTTATCCGACAGCCATTGCAAGACCTGTTCCTGGTTCTCGGGCCTACTAAGGTTTGTACCATTCAGCCTAGTTAATGTGGAACTTTTGTGCAAAGCGCAGAACTTAGGGCCCGCCTGATGTTAAGGGACACACACTGGTACAAGGCTCAACTCACCCTAAGGGCCAAAAACACTGCTGGTGCAAGGCTCTACTCATGCCAAGGGCCTCAATCTCTGCTGGTAGCTCAGCTTAAGGTCCTGTAACTTTGTTTGGAAGGGCTTATGTTAAGGGCTAGAAAAGTCAATTTTGGAAGGTCTTACCACATCACACACACACAGTATGACAGTTGTGGGTGAGGACTAAAGGATTTCCCATTGCCTATTCCATCTGTGGTTGTCATGGTTTAAAGGGGTGGTTGTTACTGTTTGTTGAGCTTAAATTGGGGTTTGTGTCCATCCATTTGGGGAGTAAAGAAGGTTTCCAGGTATTTTCCCACTTTGATAGAGGTTTTTTTGAATGTGTAAAGTGTGTAGTTGTTAGGCTATGATGTTGGGGTAATAGAGGGTCTTTGGTGTGTTAGATGCCCCCAGACATGCTTCCCCTGCTGTCCCAGTGTCATTCCAGAGGTGTTGGCATCATTTCCTGGGATGTCATAGTGGACTTGGTGACCCTCCAGACACGGATTTGGGTTTCCCCCTTAACGAGTATATGTTCCCCATAGACTATAATGGGGTTCGAAACCCGTTCGAACACACGAACAGTGAGCGGCTGTTCGAATCGAATTTCGAACCTCGAACATTTTAGTGTTCGCTCATCTCTAGTAAGTAACTGTGTTTTTTATGTTCCCTTTCCTCTCCTGTGCCTCCGATCATTATACTCGGGGGTCTGAAAATGCGGGAAGGGGTTAAAAGGAAGTTAGATTAATATATAGGTTAATATTACAAATATGTTCACCATACACCCCCTGACTCAATAGCAAAAATTTTTTTATAAAATAAAATGGGAGCTACACTTAATGTTACAAAAGGCATGTTTATCAATATGGCTTTCTTGATTTTTGATGATGACTGGCTGCACTATTTGGCAGATTACTACCTGACCAGTATTAAGAAAAAGCCCATAAACAATTAGTGCTTTTACTTAAGTAAAAGCAACAGCTACCATGAAATGCAACCAAGTATATATAAATATATAACCATGGTACTCCATGCACACTTCCAGCACCATAATTGGGTCCGTCATTGATGATTCCATCTTCCTGGCTGTAGTACTGATGTATATGCTTTGAATCAAGGGAAATAAACATAGACAGACAGCACTCCTATTGAGTAGTATAGTTCAACATAAGCAAAAATGGTGGGCCCCTACCCCACTTCTCTTCTAGGTGGGTACTCACCTGTAACAGTTGTGCTACCCAGTAGTTACAACACTACAATGTGCTTGTAAAATTTCTGTCAAGTTTTGGCCAGACCAAGGGGCTGGAAAATGGCCAATCAAGGAAAAGTACAGATTTTCATTGTGGTAAAGTGGAGCAGGAATAGGGGGTCCAGTGCCATGTCAAACACTAATATATATTAGTATGAGCCCTGATACGCGCATATCACATTGAAAGCAATAGGGAAAAAGCCTACCATTGATTTCAATGTATAGCGCCCGGTAGCCGACACATTGAAATGAATGGGATCTGTTTTGAGCGCTCACACTCTGACACGTGTATACGTGTCAGAATGCGTGCACGTTAAATCCGTGTGAACAGAGCCTTACAGAAATTGTTTTATAACAGAAAAAAAACTGCAGAGAGGGGTGGGGTGAGGAGAGGAAACGTAAGAGGGAGTGGAGGATCTGCTCTACCCCCTTGCTATGGCACTACTTCATCTAATTAGCAACTTCCAGCTGAATCCAAAATGTGGTTCCACATTGCAATATATTATCTCACATACCTAGTCAGTCAGCCTGGCTGAGCAATTTTTGGTGTTTCTGATTCACAAATTTCATGTTCTCATGCTGGGAGTGCGTCTCTGGCTGTCATAGAGATATTGCTGCCTATAAGTGTGTTTTTCTGAGACCATGAGATTCTGGTTGTGGCTACAATAGAATGGTTTAAATCAGGTGTGTCAGGTGGAGTTGCTTCGGCCCTGGGAGTGTCATCCCTGGTTCACATTAGCGTATGTATTCTGTCCAGTCAGAGTCCGCATGGAGACCCCCCGTACGGAATATAATTGCAATTGCAAGCGCTGTGCTGTAAAACCACACGGGTTCCATAGACTATAATGGGATCTGTGTGCTTACCACGCACTGCCTGCACGAATGATGGGGTCTGTGTGCTTTTACAGCACAGCGCTTGCAATTGCTGTGGCCTTAGGCCTGGTTCACATCTGCGTTTGCCAAATCTGTTGAAATCAGTATTTGACATCTTTAAAAACTGATTTCAAACTGTCCGGATGAAAACTGTGTCAGTATGTAATGAGTATGGGTGGGTTCACACCTGCGCCCGGTCTCCGCTTTAGCCAATCTGGTGAGTTTCTGTCTTCTGCTCCGAGAAACTGGACAGGAGACGGAAACCCATCGGTCAGTTTTCAATCCCATTCACTTGAATGGTTTTGCAAAGTGACCACCTGTGTGCGTCTTCTGCCTCTGCACAGCAAAACCGTTTTTTTTTTAACTGGACACAAAGTCCTGCATGTCTTCACTCTGGTGCTGGATGGAAACACCCAACACTCTGTTCTGCTCTAACACTAGAGCTGAGGCTCCAACAGTTGCCCTGGAGAGAAGTGTCTCCTTAGAGCCCTCTGCTGTGACTACAAAGCAAGGGGATCCTCTTATGTATCAATAAGTTGTTTATCCAGTGCGGTAAATCCACTGTAAAAAATGTAATTTCCCTACAAAACCTCATTAAAGACTTCATGAACTCGATCATGACTGGGCACATTTTTTGGGCAGATGCCCTTTTGAAGACTATAACATTCTTTCGTTCAGGTTATTCAAATAATTTTGAGTTCTTTCTGGTGGTATTTATGGTTTTATTTTTATGTCATTTTTATTTTTGCATTTGTTCATTTCATTCAAGATACAGTTACATGTTAAAAAGAAAGGGAAGAAAAATGTGTCTGGATTTCACCTTTCTTTCAATAACACAAAGTGCTACAATTTTTTTTATAGAGTTCTTTCTCTCTCCATTGCAAAAACTGTTATGTACTGTAGGTGACACAAAGTTTTGTGTTCCTGGAGGTAGGGCTATAGTGTAGTACACACTGTGCTCCTAATAAGGTCATAATAGACCTCGGTCGGACATTTTACATTTTTTTTGTTGATTGCCTGCAAATGAAGCTGTTAAATTAGCCCTAGTTACAGGAGGAATACAGCCTCCTAGTATATTCTACAGAACTGGTATGCATCCTTTATAGAGGATCTTTCTCCTCCTGGGGCACAAATGGTGTAATACTCCGCTAGAAAGCCAACAGTGTGCTGAATTCAGCGCACTATCAGGTTTCCCGTTCTGTGCCCCCGATGAAGAGCTATTGGTGCCATTACCGTAGCTCTTCATTGTCAGAAGGGCATTTCTGACAGTCAGTAAGGAACGCCCTTCCTCACAGTAGCATCTATGGTGCTGTACTGTAAGAGGGGGCGTTCATTACTGCCCAGTGATGACATTGAGTGGTGCAGAATGCCTCCCCAGTATTTGTCTATGGACGAGTACTATCAGGAGTGTTTGGCTGGGGAGGCGTTCCTCACCGCATGTGCAGCAACCCAGCAGAGGGGGATGGGAGAGTGCGGATAAGGGCGCCTGGTGCGTTACACACACACTCTGAATCCTCCATGAGGCTGTGCAGAAAAAGGGGAATCCTGCAGTTCTTGTCTTTCCCCTGGGCACTTCCTATTGGAGAGGGGACCCTCTCGATACTGAGTCGTGTGGATGTGGTGCACGGGGTGCCCTGATGGTGATTCAGGTATGACTGAGGAGTCCAGCAGTTGAAGGGTAAACCAAATAACTTTTATTGGACATGCCAATAGATGCTCCAGTAGCTTTGCAAGGTGATTTCAGCATACAGTTCAATGCACAAGACCAGGACTTAAAGAGCTTAGCCACGGTAATATAGACACTGTGTAGTACTTGAGGTACTGTTCTCCTCACCTCCTCTCATACCACTCTCTAACTCAGCAGATAAGGGGAATGTAAGGGGCTTAGGGTCATGATCCTCCACATTACCTTTGTAACTAGTAATGGAACGGACAACACTGTCTCTCGGGAACTCCCAAAGTTCTCTCACTAACTCCCGGGCAGCCTCCGGTGGTACCTTGGAATAAGATGTCTTTAATACTTAGCTTCTAAGATGAGCTCTCCCGCTATCTCACTCAGCAAGGTGTCTGGTGCTAGATCTGACCTTCCGTACTTCTGAACTACTGGACTTCTTTACCGTTTGACTAACCGCTGAACTAACTCTGCTACAGCTGCGAGAGAATATAAACCCTTTCCTAAAACACCGCCCTGTGGCCTGTGATTGGTCAAGAGGTAGTGTGCATCATACACACAGTACAAGATGCAAAGATAAGTGAAAATATGCCAGTGTAAAAGCACATGTTTAGCAATTGACATCAAACAAGACAACCCCGGGACACATGTAACAAACACAGAACATATAGCAGGATTGCTCTAGGATGGTGCATATGTGCCCCAAGAGGTGAAAGGTCCTCTTTATGACCCAGTAGGTCATGCAATTCCCCATAACCTGGTGATCACACAACCACTGGGTTGTGAGTAAGCTGCCAGATGACAGTTTCACACAGGGCCTCAATAAGGTATCTGGCAAAGGACAGTCAATATAAGTATGCATTGTAGGTAGAGATGAGCGAGTAGTATTTGATCGAGTAGGTATTCAAAATACTCGAACTCGATCGAATACTACTCCTAATCGCAGTAAAGATTCGATTCAGAACCAGCGTTGATTGGCCAAATGCTATACAGTGTATGGCATTCAGCTAATCAATGCTGGTTCTGCAGCAGGCTCGTATTTGCTAGTCGGGAGAGCTGGCAGCTTGCTGTTACGAGGGAGCTGACTTTTTCTCATAGGAATGCATTGGCTAGCGTTGATTGGCCGAATGCTATACAGTGTACAGCATTCGGCCAATCAACGCTGGTTCTGCTGGAAGCTCGTCTGTGACGAGGTGGAGTCAAAGATCGGACCACATCAGTCTTCATTGTGGATTATTGGAGGCTTCTTGAATGCTTATACACCAAGAGGGGCCCATAGAGTGCCTGAATATGGAGGATACATCGGTTGGCAATAATGGGATCTGCAGTTCTTCGTCTAAGGCCTGTATATATGATGGGAGAGTCTATTCCCGTTCTCGTATTAGGCTAGAGTAGAAAGTTGACAGGGGTTTCTTTGGAGGATGTTTCTGGAGAAACAGTGTTTCTAACAAAGAGGTGATGCGAGGGACTACAGATTGTTTTAGTGCTCCCAGGTACAGTCCTCTAACACATTGGTACATCATCAATCTCAATGGGCACTGACTGCTACACTTTCTCTTATAACAAACAACACTTAGCATAAAACATAACTTTTAATGTCAAATATGGTCAGCTAAAATCTTTCAACGGTATAGCTAGGGCTAAGATTAGAATACATAACTCAATAAGAAAAGTAGGGAACACTATAGAGATATAGCTTTTTGCAATGTTCCTAGATACTGCAGGGTAGTTCAGCTTAGGGGAGTGATAATCACAACTTAACAGGTGACGGTTAGCACTAAATAGGTGCCTAGATGATGATAATCTCACTGATACTGTAGCTGATAACAATGTTGTATAGAGTAAATACCTTTTTCCCCCCTACTGTTTTGATGCTGTTCACACTGCCCTAAAGCGTCCACTCAATAGCAAAGTTAACCTGACACCTAAACATATAACTAGTGTCCCTGTCCATTTGATAAATATGCCATTCTATAGGGTTCACACTAGATATGCTGTAAATAATTAATCTCTCTACGCGTTTCGATTACATATTCTCATCAGGAGAGGATAAGGAAAAATAATAAAGAAGATGTTGCGGTAAAAACCGCATTTCCCGATTCCCCGATGGTGGGAGCCAGTACTCAGTGTCAGTGTCTTTAAACCGTTCTCTGCTAGTTATGAGTTCAGAGAGGACTCCTTGGGCTACCGAGTGTTTATGTTGGCTCTCTAAGAGAGTAATGCATGAGAACAGGTCATCTATCTCCTTATTCTGTACTTTCTTAAAGTGGGAACTCAGGTTGATGAAAAACTCCTCTGATCACTGACTTATGAGCCTCCAAAATCATACTTGAGTGGATTTCTGGGGTATCATTTTCTTTGAAATATTTAGTGAGGCCTTTTTCTACAGTCTGTTTGACCTACTTAGAGTATAACAGAGATTCATTGAGAAGTCAGTCATATTCACAAGGAGGGAGGAGATTTCTATTTGAAGGGATATAGGAGCATAGTCGGTTATAGTTATCATGTCAATAACTGGGGAATTGGACAGGTGTAAGTGGTGGAGGAAGATAGAAGTGGAATAGGGTGGAATAGAAGGTGCAATCCTTAGTGGCAGGGTGACAGGATCTCTAAGTATTTATTAGGTACCTAGAGGAGAAAAGCTTAGAGAGCCGACTAAGTGATGCAAATTTATGGCAAGACGTACTGGTAGAGGAATCTTGTAGTGGTTGGAGAGCAAGGTTGAAGTCACCATGCAGTAAAATAATGCTCTCTGAGAATGTGTAGAAAGTAGCTAAGGTGGCCATTAGCCAGTAAACTTATATGAAGTCTATATTGGGGGAATAATCATTAACACGAGTTACCATAGTGTTAGGGGTGTGGCCTTTGAGGAATAGCTATCCATCCTGGTCATCACTCAAGCAACAAATTTTGGAAAAAAAGACATCAGACTTAAAAGGAGTTTTTCATAGTCAAGCTGTTGCAGAAGTGGAAACAGTGTGCATAAGGGTTTTTGGTAGATTGGGTATTTTACCTACCTGAAATGGCCTCTCCCTGCATCTTCTTCCGGTGCTGGCTTCACACTTCTAGTCATGTGCAGTCAACTCTACCGTCGGGCCTCGGACACAACCGACTGCGCATGCCCGCAGCCATTTTCTTGTGGCCGCTTACCCCAGCTTAGATGTAAGCAGTGTCAGGGTCTCGGGTTGCTAGGTGGGGTGGCATAGACAGAAAAGTCCAGTTTCTTTAGTCCAAAACAAAGGTAGTGCAGCAACAAAAGGAAACAATACAAAAATAAATACCTGCCCGGCTAGGCTCTAACTAATCATAGAATAGGTTACCTCACCTAGAATAACAGGAATCAAAAGGCAGTAGAATCATTCAGGACACAGCTCCAAAAACATGACCTCTCTGTTTGGCTCGCCAGCCAGCCAAGCTCTGCCCATAGTCTGCTGCTGGAGCAACTTCTTAAGCCTCTCTTGACGAGGAGACTCTAAACAGCTGAGTCGCTGCCGGAACATCCCCAAAGTGTGGACTGGAGGATGGTGAAATGACAGGTCCCACTACCAACCTACCTGCCATTCCTAAAAATCCAGCCCAGTAACCGGAACTCTGAAATAACCCTCAGCAGACAATAGTTATCTGCTGAGAAACGTTCTTTCTGGACCAACCAACCTGACCAACCATCGGCTTACAGCAGCCACAAGAAAGTGGCCACTTTCAGCAGTTTACTGTGTAAGCAGCCACAGGAAAATTGCTGCAGGCATGCGCAGTTGGCTCTGTCTGAGGCCCTGCTCCTGCCTAGAAGATTGAAGCCAGTGTCGGAAGAAGAGGGAGAGGGAGAGGCCATTCCAGGCAAAGATAGAAGCGGCGCTGGAGATTTCTCTCACAGCATTGGGGACGCCCACAGTGCTGCAAGAGAACTCATTTGCGTACAGAAGAAAACTGGAATTGCTACCAAATGGCGCCATGGAGAAGACATCTAAAGGTAGGAGAATAGCCTTTCTTAAGGCTATTCCTACAGCTTAGGGAGAAAAAAATTGCATTTTAATGATTAAATTCCTTTAATAGTCCCAGGCCTAGGGAACAGTGAGGGAACTGTAGCCTGCCAGGAAATGTTGTACAGGGACAAGATAGAGCCACAGTGCTGGAGGACATGAGTTAGAGTAGTGGGGGCCTTCCCAGGGATTAGTGAGGCAAGTTGCTCCTATTAAAGACGCTTGAAGATGGCCACAGTACCTTCTGATTGTTAGGGAGGTTCCACTGGGCGCAGGATGCAAAACTCACCAGCAATAAGGTGGTGGCCGATCACTGCATGCAATGAGTTACAGCAGTTATGGGTGCTGCAGGTTTGTTCTCCTGTGGGGTATTTCACCAGAATGACGGTGCAGTGATTCCACCTGTCCCAATAAAACTAAGGCTAAGGCCCCACATTGCGGAAACGCAGCTTATTTTGTTGCAGATTTTACTGCCGTTTTTTGAGCCAAAGCCAAGAATGGCTACAAAAGGAATGGGAAATATATAGGACGTTCTTTTACTTCTCCCTTCTGCACAATCCATTCCTGGCTTTGGCTCAAAAAACTGCAGCAAAATCTGCAACAATAAAAGCTGCGTTTCCTCAATGAGGGGCCTTAGCCTAAGGAAGGCATTTATACATTGCATTGACTACATTGATGATTTCCCCTGATCTTGGTACTGTAGGACCCAGCAGTTTCTTCAGTTGCACAATATCTGCCAATCATGTGATCGTCCAACCTAGGAGGAAGTCGCATCTGATTGAGCACTGTGTACACAGTGATAGAGAAAGCAGGAACAGTAACACATTCTCCATCTTCTCTTTGAGGAGCCTGACTTCCAGCTCCTGCATTTCCATGATGGCATAGAGCTGCATACTGGTACTGTATGTCCTTGAAGAGTTAAATGGCCAGATGTATATATTAATGGTCTAGCTGGCAAGTGGTTAATGTGAGACACTGTTACATTAAGTGTTTAAAGGGATCCTATCATTAAAATGCAATTTTTTGTGACTAACACGTAGGTATAGCCTTAAGAAAGACTATTCTTCTCCTACCTTTAGATGTCTTCTCCACACCACCATTCAGTAGAAATCCCAGGTTTCTTTGGCATGCAAAAGAGTTCTCTCACAGCACTGGGGATGGTCCCCAGTGCTCAAACAGCACTAGGAGCATCCCCAATGCTGCGAGAAAACTCTCCAGCGACGCCTCCATCTAAAGGTAGGAGAAGAATAGCCTTTCTTAAGGCTATTCCTACGTGTTAGTCACAAAAAATTTAATTTTAATGATAGAATCCCTTTAACTTGCTCGGTAGCAACCAAAGAAGCTATAACACTTGGTGGTCCCAGCATTAGGTGACACATGTTGCTCTCCACATTTCAGAGTAGAAGTAGCAGTCCAATACATGGTACTTGGACTTACACTTACATGTCAGTAAAGGTGGCTTTTTTATTTTTCTTGCTCTGAGGCATCAATGTTTTTCAAGGGTAATGGAGTTCCAACAGGGGAAACATTGCTTTCCTGTAAATTAGATTCTTTACGCAAAATATATGCTGTATGGAAGCAATTCTTTAAATGAGAGTTTTGAGTATGTCCTTGAACATGATCTACAGTGTATTCCCATTTTCCACTTTGCCAACCCTATTTTATGAGTTTTTGGATCTTTTATTCATAAGCAAAAAAGTTAGCAAATTTATGTTAAATGTATTTGCATGATCACATCAAACCTAAAAAAAAGCTGTTTAAAGATGTTCAATAATAAGTAATCATGTTATATAGTACTATTTAATTTCTGAAAAAATGAAATCCTGATATCCTTTGGAATGCATTGTGCTGTGGGATGTCTGAGTAAATTAAATTCTCCTTTGCACACTAAAGCATCAATTTCCTTATGGTAATTATCTGCAAGATTGGATCTGTCAGTAGCATGGAAGCAAAGGCTGACACTATACCCTCTTTACGGAAAATGATTACAAAAAATTAAGACGAATGAGTAAAATTAAGGATGCGTCTGCTAAGCTAATATAACACTCTCATAGATCACTTCATGTAGATACAGTTCTAGTGAATACAAGACTTTTAATGAGTGGATGCATAATGAGGTGAAGTTCATTAGATCACATGGAGGATACTGATTGCAGAGATAAGGGGCGTAAAAATTACTTCTGTAGACAAAAAGTAATCGTTTATTTTATGGGGCTATAATGTGCTCACTAAATGTACAGTATATAAGATATTTTGCTAAGGAGAGGAATGTCCTATTCAGTGTGATATGGAGATCTATTGTAATAAAAAAAGAAATCATTTAAAATATTTTGGAGTCAATGAACTACGTTTATAAGATAGAACAAATTTTTTTTGGTATACTTAGCCCAAAGATTTTAAACAAAATGTGTTTTTAAAATGATGACCTCCTTTTGGCCTATATGACTTTCCATATTATGGCTTAGGCCCTGCTTGCGGAAACACAGCAATTTTTGTTGCAGATTTTGCTATGGGTTTTGAGCCAAAGGAGTGACTTGAAAAGGAATGGAAAATGTAAAGGAAGCACTTAGACGTTTCCCTTCTGTTCAACCCCCTTCTCGCTGTTTTTTTGATTGTCAATTTTGATTATTGACTCTTTAACACTTATGTTGGCTGGACAAATTGTTCTTCATAATGTTACCATTTATTATTTTGTACAATGTACTGGGAAGCTGAAAAAAAATTCAGAATGCAGTGAAATTGGAGAAAAAGTGCAGCCAAAATGACGTCACCTGTATTCCTTGTTTCGATACAATTCCAGGGATACCAAATTTATATATTTTTATTTACATTTTAGCCCCTTAACAAAAAATTCTAAACTTTGCATAAAATTTTTTATTTTAAAGTCTCCATATTCTGACATAATGCATGAGAAAAAAGATATATCCAGCACAATGATAGATCCAGATAAAACTTAGCTTTTAATGAATAGGAACATTTGGTCCCATAAAAAACCCCAACACAGACATCGAACAAAAAAAAAATTCAGCGTTATTCAAAAAAATTCATGTAGACATAGCGGACTAACAATGACGATGCGACATGCTGAACCGCTTACGCGTTTCAGAGCCTGAGCTCCTTACTCATGCTATGAGTAAGGAGCTCAGCTCTGAAACGCGTAAGCGGTTCAGCATGTCGCATCGTCATTGTTAGTCCAGTTAGCCGCGGCAAATTTGGCTCCACCCACTTTTGTTGATTCCACCCATTCTCATTCATTTATCATGTGCTCCCACACAGTACAATCCTCCTACAGTCACCCGTAAATTATATGCCCCCCCTCCATCTCTCCACCAGTTTCATATACACCCTTCCTTTGCCCCCAGTTTCATGTCCCCCCTCCATCTCTGTCCCCAGTTTCATCACATTCTCCCCCTTCATCTGCCCACAGTTTCATGTCCCCCGTCTCTGCCCCAGTGTCATGCTGTTCTCTCCCCACCCCCTTCATCTGCCCCAGTGTCATGCCGTTCCCCCCTCCCCTTCATTTGCCCCCCAGTTTCATTGGGCCCCCTCCATATTTGTCCCCAGTTTCATGCCGTTCTCTCCCCACGCCCTTCATCTTCCCCAGTGTCATACCATTCCCCCCCTCCCCTTCATTTGCCCCCCAGTTTCATGGGCCCCCTTCATTATGTTCCACCTTTATATTTAATACAAAACAAACACTTACACTCACCTTCTATCACTCACCTTCCATCGATCCCCCGACGCTCCTCTCTCCAGTCACATACGCGATTAAAGCAGGAGCTGTGAGTTCAGCTCCTGCTTAGCTGCGGCCAGGCTTGTGTGTGTAGGCGTGATGACGTCATCGCGCCTACACACACAAGCCGGGCCGGAGCTTTAAAGTAGGAGCTGAACTCACAGCTCCTGCTTTAATCGCGTATGTATTCCAGCTCATCGGCGGACGGACGCCGATGAGCTGAAATCGTGACAGGCAAGTGCCGGGGGGCCCCCAGAGGCTCTGTGGGCCCCGGCACTTGCCCGACTATGCCGTGCGCTGACGCCGGCCCTGATAACCAGTTTCACGTATATACATATTTTACCGTAGCATCGAGCCGTGAATCATTGTGACATTCCATATTCTGACACCCATAACCTATAACTATACCCTCTTTACGGAAAATGATTACAAAAAATTAAGACGAATGAGTAAAATTAAGGATGCGTCTGCTAAGCTAATATAACACTCTCATAGATCACTTCATGTAGATACAGTTCATGTACAGGTTGCATAGAGCATATTTTTTTGTGGGACTAGGTGTAGTTTTTAGTTATACCATTTTGGACAATGTCTATAGCTTTGATCACTTTTTATTAAAATTTTTATCAGAGGCAAAACAGTGAAATAATTTGACACTTTAAAATTTTTTCCAGCTATGGTGTTCATTGTACGAGAAAAACATTTTTATAGGTTTGTAGACCGGACGTTTTCAGGCACAGGGATACTTAATGTGTATGTGTTTCATAGTACTGAAATACTTTTATATGTGTTCTAGGGAAAGGGGTGGTGATTTGAATTTTTAATATATAATATCCTATTAATATTATAAATGTGAAAGTTTGTGGGTTTGTGAGTTTTTGATGTTCGGATGTTTGTTCCTCAATCACGCGAAACCTGCTCCACCGATTTGGCTGAAATTTTCCACAAACATAGCTAATACACCCGATTGCGCAATAGGCTACTTTTCGTCACAATAGCGCACATACGTTTGTGCCAGGACCCCCACAAAACCCAAACTCACACCACCATCTCTGCAATCTCACACACTTTGGACCATAGCAAGCCCCAAAATTCCTATTACCCTCTACAGCTTAGCCCCTAACCCCACACAATCACATATACAGATACTTTACCACTTTACCCCTCACCTTAACGATACTCCAGGAGGCTCTCTTTAACGCTCCGGAGCAGGCATGTTTGCCGACCCCCACCGCTCTGACAATCCGCGACACCGCCCACCCATGTCAATACCCCTAGGTGGTCTAATAAATCCAAAAAAAAAGTTTTAAAAAAGTAAAAAAAAATATTTAAAAAATTAAAAATTCAGATCACCCCCCTTTCCCTAGAACACATATAAAAGTAGTTAAATACCGTGAAACACATATATGTTAGGTATCCCCACGTCCGAAATCGCCCGCTCTACAAAGCTATACAAATATTTTTCCTGTTCGGTAAACGCCGTAGCGGGAAAAATGGTCAAAAGTGCCAAACCGCCATTTTTTCACTGTTTTGATTCTGATAAAAATTTGAATAAAAAGTGATCAAAGCAATAACATTTCCCGAAAATGGTAGAACTACAAAGTACACCCGGCCCCGCAAAAAAAGACGCCCTATACATCCCCATACACGCACGTATAAAAAAGTTACGGCTGTCGGACTATGGCGACTTTTCAAAAAAAAAAAAATTTTAACACAGTTTTGGATTTTTTTTAAGGGGTCAAAATGTAAATGAAACCATATAAATTTGGTATCCCCGGAATCGTAACGAAACACAGAATACAGGGGACAGGTCATTTTGGTTGCACAGTGAACGCCGTAAAACCAAAGCCCGTAAGAAAATCGCAGAAATGCATTTTTTCTTCAAATCCACCCCATTCTGAATTTTTCCCTGCTTCCCAGTACATGATATAGAATAAATAATGGTGGCATCAGGAAGAAAAATTTGTCCCAGGAAAAATTAAGACTTCATATGGCTCTGGGAGCGGAGAAATAAAAAAGTTATGGGGTTTGGAAGGAGGGGAGTCAAATCAAAAAATGCCATCGGCGGGAAAGGGTTAAGTTAAAATACTTCTATCCCAAAGTCACTATGTAAAGTTTCTCACGACACCGTATAGCAGCTCAAATACAAGTTAACTTCAACACAAAAGTCTCACGTATTCTCTGAATTACAGCAAAAACAAGATACAAACTTACATTTCATATCCCATACCATATACACAGTACGAAAACCTTACCCACGCCTGTATATACCCACTTCTACAATCACCGCAGACGAAGTCGCGGGTACCAGCTAGTATATATATATATATATATATATATATATATATATATAAAACCTCAGGCAGTCTGATCATTAATGCAATGCTTTACAATGCTAAATGGTAATGCTAAATAATGCTAAATAATGGTACTAAATAATGGTACTTCTATTGCGGGCTGCATTTTCGGCAAAATTGCATCGTCTGTGTGGCGCTGGAAAAATGGCATCTTGTTAAGCTTTGACAGAGGTTCCGGGAGGTTTGATGTCCGTGAACAGTGTGGGCACTGATTGCGGGCATTAGTGCTGGTTTTATGCTATATAATACAACAGAGACCCGGTGGCTATGGTGGCTGCTCAGCTCTTGAGAAGCAACCATATTTAAACACACAACATCTGCCGTACAATTACAACAGATGTCAGGAAGGGGTTAATCCACTCCTGATTTTGGCACAAAAAACATACCAAAATCTTCAACAAAAAAAACCTGCATTTTTACAATGTGGGCCTTAACCTAACTTGGTTGTCTCCACAAGCAGAAACATTATCCCCTTAGACCAGGGGTCTCAAACTCGCGGCCCGCGGGCCGCATGCGGCCCCCCAAACAATTTTGTGCGGCCCGCACAAGCCTAGGGACGCCGGATCCAAGTTGAATCCGGACGTTTCACCATTTTGCCCACAGGCAGTTTTATATACTGTCGGAAAGCTGACAGTGCGCTGAGTTCAGCACACTGTCGGCTTTCCCGATGTGGGCCCAGTGTGAAGAGCTTACGGTCCGGTACCGTAGCTCTTCTATGGTCAGAAGAGCGTCTCTGACACTCAGTCAGAAGAAGAGCTTCACACAGATGTAAATGCCAAAACAAACAAGTGTGTTTATTGGTAGAGCTTTAGCTGGAGCAAACGTTTTCGGTCTGAGTAGACCTTCTTCAGGCTCTACATAAAAAGACAATATAACACAAAATGATACAGTGATAAGATCCCAAATGATCATAATAAACACAACACAAAAACAAATCAACAAATTAAATTAAATGTATGCTGTTTACAAAGAACCAAAATATAGTCAGAATGCGTTTGTTATCCGTGAGGAAACCTTGGAAAGATATGAGAACATTGAGTCAAGGTAGATAACATGTCATAAAATAACATAATCACACATAACGAATATTATCAAGATCCACCCTAACTTCACTAATGTAGGATAAAAAGTACAGTTCCAAAGTGAAGCATGACCAGGGGCGGAAAATATGTATCCATAAATAAGAGTTGTAAACAAAAAAGTATCACAATACCTGTAATGTGTAATACAAAGACGTAGGTAGCTATGGTCTGGAGGTAACTGGAAGTGAAAGGAGCCAGTAACCTGAAGATAGCATGTGATAATTGATTAGATCTAATTGCAATACCATAGGTATAACAGTCATAAGTGTAAGAGGCCATAGTTCCCTATAAACAAGGCTCGTTGCTAGGGGTTCCTTACCTCTGCCGACACCAGTCCGTGGCCCGCTCACTCCGTGGAAAAAATCAGCACAAAGAATATGCAATGTAGTCTGCGCATAGAAAATAGGCTAACCGCTGCAAGCAAGCGCGTCCGTGCTGTGTCTTGCGGGTCTTTAAATAGTGTGCCGGACCTAGTTCGTCCGGAGCGCGCATGCGCCCATACACCAGTTCAGGTGTAATGTAAGTGCGCATGCGCGAATACGCTTATTGCGTAAGAATTTCATGCAGAGTGAGGAAGCAGGAAGAGACCTAAACAGCGCATGCGTGCGCTGTGTCCGTACGTGTTGATGATGTAAGTCACAGGTTAAGTGCCGGTATTGAAAGTAAACGAGTTGTGAGAAACAATGAGACTAAAAGAAAAAGAAGAATAAGACTGACACAGAGACCAGACTGCAATATGATGAATCAAAGGGAGTTGAACTTGAATGAAAAAGCAAGCATAGCAGCGAGAATAATGGATTATAGACTTTGTGAGAAAAGAATAGGAGAATTCAAAATTGGATATGAAAATAAGAAAGGAGTAACAGGTAAATGTAAGAGAAAAAAGGAAAAATGAAAGCATACTATAAAAAGTAAAAGAAAAAGAAAAGAGAAGATCACCCAAGTGAAAATGAAAGGATGAAAAATAAAAATAAAAATAAAAAATAAAAAAGTGAAAAGTAAAAATAAAAAATAAAAAATGAAAAATAAAAATATAAAAATAAAAATAAAAAATAAAAAATAAAAAAATGTCTAAAAAAAGTCTATAAAAAACAAATAAGAAATAGAAAATGAAAAAAATATAAAAAAAATAAAATTTAAAAACATTAAAAATAGAAATAAAAAACAAAAAAAAAAAAAATAAAAAAACAAAAAAAATAAAAAAATGCGTTAACAAGGATACCAAGATGGGCGGGCCCGGTGGGGTCAGTCAGATGGTGGCCTAGCGAGTCTGTAAGAGAACATATACAGGTAAGTGAAAAGTCATGACATGTTAAGAAGATGAACAATAAGAATAACTGCTAAACAAATAGTGACACCTGGTTCATAAATATGCCTGAATCTCGTAATCCCTATTGAGACCACGTGGCTCCATAGTTTGTAATTTGTGTATCCAGAATGCCTCCCTCTTTTTAAGGAGGGAGATTCTGTTACCACCTCTTCGTGGATTCTCCACATGTTCAAGCACTTGAAATCGGAGCTGAGAGACACTATGCCCTGCCTGAATAAAATGGGATGGGATGGGTAAAAGTAAATTACGACAGCGAATATTTGATTTGTGTTGTTTGATGCGGTCTCGCACACGTTGGGTGGTCTCCCCAACGTATGCGAGACCGCATGGACACTTAATAAGGTAAACGACGAAGTTTGAATTGCAAGTGAAGAAATCCCGAATGGGGAAGGTCTGACCTGTATGTGGGTGGTAAATTTTATCGCCCCTCAATATATTAGAACACTGATGACAGCTAAGGCATGCAAAAGTCCCATGTCGTGGGCTGCTCAAAAAAGTTTGGCGAGATTGTTTGATATCAGATCCTAGGTCAGCTCTTACCAATCTATCACGTAAGTTCTTTGGTCGCTTAAAACAGGCTCGAAATGTGTTTTTGAATTCTGGGATTTCAGGGTATGCTCTAGTCAGCAAGGGCCAGTGTCTCCTTAATATATTATGTATTTTGTAGCTGTAAGGGTGGTATGTATGTACAAATGTGATTCTTTTATCCTCCCGCTCTGGACCTAATGAAGTTGGTTGAACAGGAGCATCACGTCTAACTTCCCTAAGAGCTGCGTCTAAGATTTTTTTGGGATAACCACGAGTTGAAAATTTATTCCCCATCTCACTATATCTAGTCTCCCTTACCCCTGTTTCTTGAACAATTCTCTTAACCCGAAGGAATTGGGATTTCGGGAGTGAATCTTTTGTGGGTTTAGGATGGCAACTGGAAAAATGTAAAATACTGTTGCGATCAGTCTCTTTGGTATAGATGTCAGATGTCAATGTACCTATTTCGGATTTTGTGATGAGTGTATCTAGAAAATTGATCTTATTTGAATCGTGATGGAGTGTAAATTGTAGCTCGGGCCACACGTTATTAAGGTAATGGACAAATTCCAAAAGACTCGTGACAGTCCCCCTCCAGACGCAAAACACGTCATCAATATATCTCTTCCAGATAATTGCATGTTCAACAAATACAGTGTTGGTGTACACAAATGTTTCCTCAAAGAAAGCCATATAGGCATTGGCATAGGGCGGTGCTACATTAGAGCCCATGGCGGTCCCTCTTCTTTGTGCAAAAAAGGTGTCCTGAAACATAAAATAATTCTCATTGAGA
Organism: Leptodactylus fuscus; assembly: GCF_031893055.1. NCBI lineage: Eukaryota > Metazoa > Chordata > Amphibia > Anura > Leptodactylidae > Leptodactylus > Leptodactylus fuscus. The sequence continues at coordinate 139,609,573 of NC_134268.1, forward strand.
ATGATTTCCAATAGGTCAATGACCAATTCGATGACTTTCGGATCCACCCTGTTGGATTCCAAAAGGGTGCGGCTCGCCAGTATGCCTTTTTCATGTTGTATCGATGTGTACAAACTTGCCACATCTAATGTCACTAAAATCGCATCTGGTGGAAGGGTGTCCATATTGTGTATCAAGTTTAGGAATGCAGATGTGTCGAGTAGAAAAGAACGTGTATTCTTGACGTATGGTGTCAAAATCTTCTCAACAAATATTGAGAGGGGGGAGAGGACAGAATCACTTGATGCTACTATTGGGCGACCCGGAGGGTCGGTTAAACGTTTATGTATCTTAGGTAGCACATATATGACTGGAGTAATTGGGTTTTGTTTATTCAAGAAGTTGGCAGTATATTTGTCGATAGTATTTAAGGCCAGGTGTTTGGATAGAATTCCATTAATGCGGGAAACAATCCTGGGTAGAGGGTTATGATGTAATGGGGTGTAGACCTCAGCATCAGCTAGCTGTTTCTTAATTTCTGAAGTATACTTGGACTTGTCCATAATGACGATAGCCCCGCCCTTATCGGCTGGTTTTATAATCAGGGAATCGTCATTAGTCAACTGTTGTAATGCTATCTTGTCGTTTTGGGAAAGATTGGATACACACTTCAGTTTATTCCTCTCAACACTATTTCTGAAGTGTTCTAAATCTTTCTGAATCAGTGAAATTACTGTTTCTACAGCAGGGGAATTTTTTGGAGGACTGAATGTGCTTTTAACAGATAGACCTAGTTCTTTACATGACACTAGGCTTGGTGTATCCTGTGTGTCAATGATCCCAGGGGATTTAGAAAAGTGAACTTTTAATCTAAGTAATCTATATAGCCTATGCATGTCTAGGTCATGTTGAAAAAGGTCAAACCCGTATGTGGGGCAAAAGGACAAGCCCTTTTGTAATAAGTTCATTTGAGCCGGACTCAGAATCTTGGAAGATATATTAACCACTAAAGATTCCCTTCCATTATGTGGGGGAGTTGGGGATATTGTCCCTACCTGTGATCTTGTGGCCATTATGGAAGAAGAAGAAGTTGTGATGTTTTGTCTTCCCCTTCGTCTTGTTGTGCCTCTGGAGAATTGACCGGTAGTTCTACTTCCGGAAGATTTATTGCTCGTGATGCTTGAGTCTGAGGTATCTGGGGAGGCAAATCTATGGCGATAGTTAGGGCAAAATTGTTATTTGTCTTATTGTTCATCTTCTTAACATGTCATGACTTTTCACTTACCTGTATATGTTCTCTTACAGACTCGCTAGGCCACCATCTGACTGACCCCACCGGGCCCGCCCATCTTGGTATCCTTGTTAACGCATTTTTTGATTTTTTGTTTTTTTTTTGTTTTTTTTGTTTTTTATTTCTATTTTTAATGTTTTTAAATTTTATTTTTTTTATATTTTTTTCATTTTCTATTTCTTATTTGTTTTTTATAGACTTTTTTTAGACATTTTTTATTTTTTATTTTTTATTTTTATTTTTATTTTTATATTTTTATTTTTCATTTTTTATTTTTTATTTTTTATTTTTACTTTTCACTTTTTTATTTTTTATTTTTATTTTTATTTTTCATCCTTTCATTTTCACTTGGGTGATCTTCTCTTTTCTTTTTCTTTTACTTTTTATAGTATGCTTTCATTTTTCCTTTTTTCTCTTACATTTACCTGTTACTCCTTTCTTATTTTCATATCCAATTTTGAATTCTCCTATTCTTTTCTCACAAAGTCTATAATCCATTATTCTCGCTGCTATGCTTGCTTTTTCATTCAAGTTCAACTCCCTTTGATTCATCATATTGCAGTCTGGTCTCTGTGTCAGTCTTATTCTTCTTTTTCTTTTAGTCTCATTGTTTCTCACAACTCGTTTACTTTCAATACCGGCACTTAACCTGTGACTTACATCATCAACACGTACGGACACAGCGCACGCATGCGCTGTTTAGGTCTCTTCCTGCTTCCTCACTCTGCATGAAATTCTTACGCAATAAGCGTATTCGCGCATGCGCACTTACATTACACCTGAACTGGTGTATGGGCGCATGCGCGCTCCGGACGAACTAGGTCCGGCACACTATTTAAAGACCCGCAAGACACAGCACGGACGCGCTTGCTTGCGGCGGTTAGCCTATTTTCTATGCGCAGACTACATTGCATATTCTTTGTGCTGATTTTTTCCACGGAGTGAGCGGGCCACGGACTGGTGTCGGCAGAGGTAAGGAACCCCTAGCAACGAGCCTTGTTTATAGGGAACTATGGCCTCTTACACTTATGACTGTTATACCTATGGTATTGCAATTAGATCTAATCAATTATCACATGCTATCTTCAGGTTACTGGCTGCTTTCACTTCCAGTTACCTCCAGACCATAGCTACCTACGTCTTTGTATTACACATTACAGGTATTGTGATACTTTTTTGTTTACAACTCTTATTTATGGATACATATTTTCCGCCCCTGGTCATGCTTCACTTTGGAACTGTACTTTTTATCCTACATTAGTGAAGTTAGGGTGGATCTTGATAACATTCGTTATGTGTGATTATGTTATTTTATGACATGTTATCTACCTTGACTCAATGTTCTCATATCTTTCCAAGGTTTCCTCACGGATAACAAACGCATTCTGACTATATTTTGGTTCTTTGTAAACAGCATACATTTAATTTAATTTGTTGATTTGTTTTTGTGTTGTGTTTATTATGATCATTTGGGATCTTATCACTGTATCATTTTGTGTTATATTGTCTTTTTATGTAGAGCCTGAAGAAGGTCTACTCAGACCGAAAACGTTTGCTCCAGCTAAAGCTCTACCAATAAACACACTTGTTTGTTTTGGCATTTACATCTGTGTGAAGCTCTTCTTTTTACTTATTGATACGGGGTGGGACCCTAGCTTCTACACTGGGACGAAGTCTGTATCCCTTGAACATTGACACTCAGTCAGAGACGTCCTTCTTCACAGCACAGCCAATCGCGCTGTGCTGTGAGAGCCGGGAGGAACGCCCCCCTCCCTCCCTGATAATGCTCGTCTATGGACGAGTACTGCGAGCAGAGGGTGGGGGCGTTCCTCCCGGCTCTCACAGCACAGCGCGATTGGCTGTGCTGTGAAGAAGAACGTCTCTGACTGAGTGTCAGAGAGGCTCTTCTGATCATAGAAGAGCTACGGTACCGGACCGTAAGCTCTTCACACTGGGCCCACATCGGGAAAGCCGACTGTGTGCTGAACTCAGCGCACTGTCAGCTTTCCGGCAGTATATAGAACTGCCTGTGGGAAAAATGGTGGAAGGTCCTCTTTAAACATTGAGGTGGAATGAAGGGGCTCATGACACTGGGGGCAGACGAAGGGAGGGGGGAGAACGGCATGACACTGGGGCAGAAATGGAGGGACATGAATCTGGGGGCAGAGATGGGGGGGACATGAAACTGGAGGCAGAAATGGAGGGACATGAATCTGGGGGCAGAGATGGGGGGACATGAATCTGGGGGCAGAGATGGGGGACATGAATCTGGGGCAGAGATGGGGGGACATGAATCTGAGGGAAGAGATGGGGGGACATGAATCTGGGGGCAGATGAAGGGTGTATATGTAACTGGGGGAAAGATGGAGGGGGGACATATAGTTTACGGGTGACCGTAGGAGGATTATACAGTGTGGGGGCACATGAAAAATGAATGGGCGGAGTCAACATAAAAGTGGGTGGAGCTAAATTTGCCGCGGTGCGGCCCGCCGACTGGCTGGGATCTTGCTCTGCGGCCCACATGCTGAGTTGAGTTTGAGACCCCTGCCTTAGACTGATGTCATTGGTCTCTTACCTAGCAACACAGTTCTTTACCAAGGACAAAACCCCTCAAACTGTTTTCTGCAGATAACTGGCTTTACATTGCTGCTTTGCAACCATTTCTTCCATTGAGACCATTACCTGACCTCCCAACACAACTTTTTGGTCTTCACAATGTGAACATTATCCAGATGGAATACTTGGCTGAAACTCACATATGTTGCGACAGAGACCTGTATGGCAGAGAGACAGATCACAACCATATGCAGAGTGTTTACAGACCTTAAAATTCCTGCTCTCTAACCAATTCATCCACTAGGATATAAACATGTACTATATCCTGCTGAGAATGGATAGATCTGTGAAACTAACAGAACATATGAACAAAGCACAGTACAATGGTTGGAAACCCTACTGGATGAAGCCTGAAGAGGTAACACCCAAAAGCTTATGGTGCAAAAATGGATATCTGGTCCTTGAGGATCATGGTCATAGAGATGGTAGAAGAAGAGCTGCAGTGCCCACACCTTAAAGGGATTGTCCGGGATAACCCTAAAACCCTAAACTATTCTACACAAACTCCCCCCTCCTAATTTCTAAATTACAATATTAATAAAAAATGCCTATTTACTCATATCCCTGGAGTGGTCATGTGACCCAGGGAGATTTTTTTGACTATTCGGTAACGATCCATTTCACTATTTCTGGAAATACTACTCCCCCTCCCATTCTCACCATCATACCTACCCATCTTCTTCCTGTCTGGGTTCCCTTACCGGGGGACAGCTCCTCCTCCTCCAATGGCGTTGGCGCGTACACGTGCAATAGAAGCACTGAAGCCGACAATACATCTCTATTGCGCATGCTCCCAGCACTGTATACCACTTTACTACCCCCTACACTGCATATTACTCAATTTACTGACCACAATTTACTTGCCCCCATTATTTGGCCCCCACAAAGTATACTGACCCACTGTTGCAGTTGCTGTGGCCAACGTTGTCCGTTATAAGATGCTAGCTTAGGTTATCCACCAGACATTAGAAACAGAACGCACCATGGACAACCAAATATCGAATGTTCCATTAACGACCATAAACTGAAAATGAATGTATGCAATAATAATACATCTAAGCTGCTCCTTCTAGCTAACAAAGGACTCATTATTAACTACAAGATGTACATATCACAGTGCCAACTTTATCAAACTGAGGTTATTAACCAACTTTTCGGCCCTTTCTAATATGTGGTTTGTTAATTAACGGCAATAAAAAATGTAATTGGATGGTTTCTACCTAAACTATTTAGCTGCCATCTATGCTGGAACATTTATCTATCAGAGAATGTTTGCCAAGAAAATGTCATACATGAAAAATTCTGCAAGAGAATATGGTCTATATCCTGATAAATAAACTTTCTCTATAATGTATACTGTATACATAAACCCTCTCTGTAAGAAAATACAATAGCCATATGACTCACATAGCCACAAAGGGGTCTAGAATTGGTTCAGCATCTATGCACAATAGAACTTTATCTTTTTTCACTCATTGAACAGATTTTCTTCTTTTTCCTTTTAGCTATTCATATTATCAGTGAACTAAGTCGTAAGTGACTTCTAAAGAAACATATTTATTCCTCAAAGCCACTTTGTTTATAATAAAATATGGGCTAGGAGCAGGCGTCAACATCAAGCATGTGCGTCATCATGTTGTCTAGGTTTAGCATTCCCAACACTTGCCTGCTGCTAGCAAGATGATCCCTATATGGCTTCTCTGTTAGCTATTGTCAGATGAGTGGTTTGTCCATATATTCACTATTGACATGGGCTAAAAAGACTGAATTTACATAAAAAATACACAAACTGATGATACAAAAAGGATTCCAAACAGTTACACAGCAAATACCCAAATATGTCTTTTTAGCTGGATAGTCAATGGGTGTCCGACAAAACTGTTTACTGAATAGTCATGTTTACTGTGCAACCCTGTGTTGTCCAAATGGATGAAGAAATGGATGGTTGGTCGATGACCACCATGTCCTAACAAGGCTGTGACATCATCAAGGAGGTCATGGTTTGGGCTGGAATCATGGGAAGGGTCCTGGTAGGTCCCTTTTGTGAAAATGACCTCTGCAAAGTATATAGAGTTTCTGACTTCCATGATACAAAGAGAAGAACCATGCCTTTAACAAAATCATCTTCATACATGATAATGCATCATCTCATGCAGCAAAGAATACCTGTGAGTCATTGGCTATGGACATAAAAGGAGAGAAACTCATGGTGTGGCCACTGTCCTCCCCTGACCTCAACCCTATTGAGAATCCTCGAGCAAAGGATCTATGAAGGTGGGAGGCAGTTCACATAAAACAGCAGCTCTGGCTATTCTGACATCCTGCAAAGAAATTCAAGCATAATTTCAGTAATTGTCATCTCTTAATGCTGCAAATTCAACAAATGACTATTTTCAGTCCTTTACTACCTATAACATGTTTAGAAACTCTGTGGTGCATAATAATTTGAAACATTGGATTTAGATTTTTTTTTAACTTGGAAAAAAATGTCATCATTGGGAGGTTTGTCCAATAAAATTAGACAGTGACATTAGTCACTGACACACTTTGCTATGTTCAGATGAAACATAGCAGCCTTGACAAAACAGAGTGTGATCCAGAATGTGTTACTTTTTATGGCCGTTTGTGGCAAATACTCGATCGAAGGTTACAACATTATACTGACTGTCATTTGCATCGACCATTTAGGAAAATTATAGAAAAATATAATTTGCATAATAATTTGGAATGCAGTATATATGCACAATGGTCAAGTGAATATAGACTATAATGATTCAACTAATGATCGAAGGATGTTATAGCTACCTCCCGCCGGATCAACATACAGATGCAGCAGAGTTATCCCAAAGTTCTGCAATTGCTTGAACTGCTACAGCATGATATCTTCAGCATGATATCGCAGAAGACAACCGATAACAATGAAAAGTCAATAGAATAGATTTTCCAGAGAATCTTCATTGGTTTTTGTTATTCTCAGTAATAAGATCTCGTGTTGCAGCAGAATAACCAATTGCAGAACTTTAGGTTAACTTTGCTACATCTGTATAAAACTGTTACATCCAGTGCTTAAAGTGGGCCAGAACGCACTGGAATTCAGTTCCAGCATAAAGACAAACTGTTTTTCAGTGTTCTGGTATAAAGAACCCCACTAACACCACTATCATTATACCCAGGGGTCTTTTCAGACCTCTGAGTATAATGATCGGAGGGCTAAGAGAGATGAGGGAACATAAAAAACCACTGTTACTTACCTCTGCTGGCTGCAGAAGGCTTCAGGCTTACTTGGTGACGTCACGTGGGTCGGGCTTGCGTTCTTATGTGTTCCGACACAAGTCTGTCTCAAGTGACCTCTCTTCCAGATGGCAGACTTCAGCCAGGAGTATGCCGGAGGCCAGGAAAGGTAGGTAACATTGTTTTTTATATTTGTATCCTCCCCTGGGTCTCCAATTATTATACTCTTGCGTCTGAAAAGATCCCAGAGTATAATAATTGAACATGGGTTGTCCACAACGGGGCATAGTACTGTGTGCAAGGGCCACTATTGGGCATAATACTTTGTGCAGCGGCCATTATGGGGCATAACAGTGCGTTCAGGAATAAGATAATATATTCTTTACAGTATCTTAATGTGTCATAGTTATTATTTACTTTAACCAATCTCATGACTGGTTTTATGAATCCCTGGATGTGGTTTACATAGAATATACAGCTTATGTATTTGAATATATTTTAAAATACATTTGTGGGTATGTTTTTTAAATTGTTAAATTTAAATGTTTTTTAAATTGCAGCATAATATATATATAATATATTTATGATTAAGGACTATGCGATTTTCATTAATATGCCTTAAATAAAATTAAGCACTTTATACTTAAATGTAAATTAACTACAAGAATCTTTACACTAGGCATTAGTCACTGACACACTTTGCTATGTTCAGATAAAACATCAAGCATAGCTGCCTTGACAAAATAGAGTGTGATCCAGAATGTGTTACTTTTTATGACCGTTTGTGGCAAATGTGGTCAGTCACTAAAAATAGCACCTTGCTCTGTCACATCACTCACCTATGATAAAATGACACCAATAGACAACCGTTCTTGGTTTGTACTGAAATGACTATGAGACTACTTAACTGAATTGTCAAATTTTGTATGCCTGAAAACAAAAAAAAACATGTCTCCATCAAGTACAACCAGGGAATAGAGCACTGATGTAATTGATAAACATAAAGTGTGGCTCATGAAAGTAAGGATTCGTAAAGAGTTAAATTGAGTTTTCCATAAAAAAAGTGAAAAAAAGTATTTTAGTGCTATTAATGGGTTAATAAGTTCACAAAAAAAACTTTAGCTAGTTTAGAGTGATTTCTGAGCTTATCTGGGAGCTTGCTGACAACTACCATGATCACCATCTCACTTCCTCCCCCAACCCTCTTTCTCTAGCTAACCCACGGACTACTAGCCCTACCTGCCTACTTAACTAACTCATCTTCTGTGGACTTCTTGGTAGACGCTCTTCACTTTTGTATTAATATTATAATTGTGAAAGTTTGTATGTTTGGGTGTTTGTTACTCAATCAAGGAAATGGCTGAACGAATTTGGATGAAATTTGGCACATAGATAGTTTGTAACCTAGATTAACACATGGAATACATTTTATCCTGGTAAATGACATGGTTTTACGACTGTTATGAATTTATATTCATATACTATATTAAACTGCTCTTGCTGGCAGGACAATCAGCTAATTGCACTTTGCTGATAAAGCCTGGCCTGTTATCTCTCTATGTAAACACACAGATAACACTGAGTCTATTCTGTACAAGCATCTTCATATTATCTGACCAGCATAAGTGTTCTGTGTTCTGTTCAACCAGAGACAGAGGAGAGGATAAATACATGAAGTGAGAAGCAGTCACTGCAGGCAGAGTGCTGAGAAACTGAAATGGGAAAACCCCTTTAGTCCAAATTGGCAGTTTCCCAATTTTAAACATGCTGGGAAAAATAAAATGTAATTTGTCGCAAAATTCTGAAAAAACTATAGCTATGAAGGTAGCCAGAAGTGAACAGACTTCTCCTCGAGTGGAGCTGAGGAGGATTGAGCAAGCTAGGCGTCAAGCGGCTCTTAGAGCAGCCAAAACACCGGAGCAGGCAGATCATCAACGCCAACAACACGCTCATTATATGGTGATCCAGAGAGCTGCTGAGATGCCTGATCAATCACAGGCATAATGTGAGGAACAGGTTCACCAATAGGCCAGCTTGAGAGCTGCCAAAACGCTGGAGTAGGCGAATCATCAATGGCAGCAATTTGCTGAATATAGGCGGATCATTAATGCCAACAACATGCAAACAATGTCACAGGCAGAAGCTAGTTACACAATAGTAAAATTGTACAATATAATTAAAATAATTAATCATATTAACTTGTAGCCGGAGTCTGTAACTATTTCCAAGTCCACCCAAAGTCCTGATTCTGACTCCTGAATAATAGTCTCGTCACATCCACATACATGTCCATTTTGCATCTGCTTAGCATTCATTCCATTCTATTCTTCTATTTTTGATGACTGGTGTCTTCCATTTTACATCAGTTTTTGAATGTTAGTGAATAAAAGTATGCATTTTATTGGTCTTTCTCTTTTAACCCAACCCCCTGGTTCGTTTTTAACTGTAAAAATGTAAAATGTTTAAATGCAAAACAGACATAAATCCATTTACAGCAGTTATATGGTACTGTAATGATTACATGTATTAGGAACCCAAAAGCCATTACAGGCATAAAAATTAACGCAGACAGGATACATATCCACATCAGGATCACATATCATGGGTACGCCAACTATTAAAATTGTGGACTCATATTGTACAAACATGTGCCTGTGATTTAAAGGGATCCTATCATTCACACACTATTTTTTCTAGGCACCACATCGGAATAGCCTTTAGAAAGGCTATTCGTCTCCTAACTTTCCTTTTCTTCTCCGTGCCGCTGTTCGCCTACAATCCTGGTTCTTGTCGGTAGGCAAATTAGCTCTCTCGTAGCACTGGGGGCGTCCCCAATGCTGCTAGAGAACTCTCTCCAGCGCCGCCTCCATCTTTGTCAGCAGCGTCATCTTCATCCTCTTCTTCCGGCGGTGGCTTGTAACTTCTAGGCCTCGGGCCTTGGCCAGAGCAGACTGCTCATGCCCACAGGCCATGAGAAAATGGCCGCTTGCACAATATATATTTTTTTTTTTTAATTTTTTTAATGTAGATTGTGAGCCCCACATAGAGCTCACAATGTACATTTTTCCCTATCAGTATGTCTTTTTTTGGAATATGGGATGGAAATCCATGCAAACACGGGGAGAACATACAAACTCCTTGCAGATGGTTTTATGCCCTTGGTGGGATTTGAACACCAGGACCCAGCGCTACAAGGCTGCAGTGCTAACCACTGAGCCACCGTGTGGCCCCATCGCTTGCACAATATTGTAAGCGAGATCCACAGACACTGGACAGCATTTTTTTGTAATGCAGTGTCAAATTGATCTGAAGCTGTCCACAAAGTGTCTTACATTGTTTCCACTGACAGTCAATCCACTCATGTTGCTACAGCTCCTACCACTGCCGCCACTAAGCCAGATATGTCCTATGACCTGGTCCATCACATTCTACTATACCACACTGTTGGTGCTACATTGTTGGCATAAAAAACCAAAGTTGTATTGAAAAAGGTTCCCATGTTGAAATAAAAACTGTTCCATTGCATCTTAGGGTGCGTTCACACGATGTAACGTGCAGCATGATGTGGCACGTATACGGCGTGTGAGAGTTTGCGCGCCGTAAAAGCTCCCATTCATTTCAATGGGAGTTAGGATCGTATACGCCGCGTTATTTTGCAGCCTTGATTGTTCTCCAAACAGGAGAACAATCGGGTGCCCCTGGTCGTTATATATAACCCCCACCTGGAGATGCTTAGAGGAATTACACACAAATTACATCCACTACTGCAAAAAGACAACCATCTAAAATTGATATTTCCAGATCCCCCTCTCCTGTGCTACAGACAGCCACCAAACCACAGGAATATGATTATTAGCAGCTCACTGTCACCTCCAACTAACAAAGGAACATTTCCATGTGGACAGAAGAGGTGTAAAACCTGCCCTCACATACTGTCTATGGACAAAATAAAGATCCCGAACTCTGATTGACACTACAAGATCCCAGGTAACTTCACTTGCAGCAATGTAGTGTAATTGATATTGTGTACTAAGTGTCCTGGGGGCCTGTATGTAGGTGAGACAGGACAGTCACTTAGGATGAGGATGAACTCACACAGACATACGATTAGAGAACAGAGAATGGACCTCCCTGTGCCAAAACACTTCTGCAATGAAAATCATAATATGACCCAGGATATGAAGATCCTGGAACTAAGAGGGAATTTTTGGAACAAAAAAGATCGCCGCATATGGAAAATTAAACTTATGACGACCTTCAACACTCTCCAAAGGGGGTTAAATCAGGCCCAGGGTTTTATGGCCTTTTACAACCACTAGACAACATGTCACTGATCAAAGAAGTTATAAACCCAGAGAACCTTCCTGTGAATTGATATATAGGGTTTTTTAAACTATTTACATGTTCTGTTTTCCATCTATTTTGCATCTAACACTCCATTTCTCTGTGTATATATATGCCTAACTTCAGAAATTGTGTTATACTATCCTGATGAAGAGTCCTCTATAGAGTCTCGAAAGCTCGATATGTCATCAAAAAACTTTTTAAGTTAGCCATTAAAAAAGGTATCAACTACTGAGGACTTCTCTCAAAAAATTTCTTTCATACCAGAAACACTAGGGCTGCATATACTCTGCCATGTGACCCTACAAGGCCCAGTCAGCCTAAACTCTGGTTACCACAACATAACTTCAACTGTGTTTGTCTTACTCTAGATTAGCATTTGCACTTGGGTTTCCATTCTTCAGGTCTGTCTGGGAATTGGCTAGATGGAGTCTAATTAGACTCTTCTATTTGCTGCTACGATAGGCCCTTGATGATTGGTAATTGAACACACGATTGAGTGCTGTCTCTTAATGGCTATCAGGGTTTTGGCTACTTATTTAAACCCATTCAACAGTGCATTATATACCATCCCCTGACGAAGGCAATACGCCGAAACGCACGTCGGGTGGTCTGCCGTGGGCGCTCCTGGGTGTATACTTGTTACTCCCTACATGGGTAAGCAATTGTGACCTATTTATCTATCAGTATATGTCAGTATATGCAATGTCTTTGCTACCTGCCATTATGTTTACCTTTTGCACACTACAAACCATGGAATATACAACTATAACCACATACTCCACACAATGTGGTAGGACACTTTGTCTATATGTTTATATATGAATCCACATTGAATATGCTGCTATAATTACAATATTTGGTGTATTCCATCCGTGAATAATGTCAGTAGGCACTTATATTCATCATCATCTAGTGCTGGTTTTTTGTGCATTTGTTGTAAGTTAATAACGTATATATGTAAATATTATATATAGATAGATAGATAGATAGATAGATAGATAGATAGATAGATAGATAGATAGATATAGATATATATATATTGTGGTAAAGTGTAAATAAAACACTCTGGACTTGTTTATCCGACTACTTGTCTGCATGGTGTCATTGCCGTTCCCAACCGTGTGAGCTGAATCCCCTACAATATATATATATATATATATATATATATATATATATATATATATATATATATATATATATGTATCATCTTATTTACATTGAGTCCCACATCCCATGTATAATTATTATATACTATATACTTTACTACCAGGAGATGTGATTACCCATTTTTTGTGCTGACCTCTTGTGGGAACATTCCTGTGTTGCTATCTGTCAATCTTTTTTATCTTATTGTATATGTAATTTTGTATGTAAATGTTATTCTAATAAAACATGTGTATATATTTTTTTCAATTTGGAGATGTTGAGTGTCTTGTTTACCTTATATTTTCTTTGTTTTCTATCGTGAGCGATAGTAACGACACGTACTAGAAGGGGTTAAATACTATGGGAAGAATGTTCACCTGGTTTATGTAAGGTATGTAATTCCCCCAAATTATGCTATGTTGTTGTTTCCTATAATGACTCCCTAGTGGCCCTTTACAATATAATGCACAAATTATAATGCTCCCTAAATTAGTAACTCTCACACAATATAATGCCTCCCTAGTGGCCCTATACAATATAATGCACTTCATAATGTCCCTTTCCACGTTTCCCTCATATTTTCATGTTCCCCTCCCTGATACCGCCCCCCCCCCTTCCAGATTCATATCCCTCCCAACCCCCAGTTGCCCCTACAGTGTCATGTTGCCCCCTCATTGTCATATCTCCCTCAGGTTGTCTCCACATTATTATGTCCCTCCCGCATTGTCATGTCCCCCTGAGGTTGCCCCATAATGTCATGCCGCCCCCAGGTTTCCCCAACCCCCTTGGTTAACCCCACAGTGTCATGTGTCTCCCCCAAGTTGTCTCCACAGTATCATGTCCCCCAACCCCACAGGATGCCCCCACAGTTTCATGTCCCCCACTTTATACAGGGTGGCCATAATATAACCTCAGGTGTTTGGAGTCATGTGCAGGCTGACCCAATGAACAGAATTGCCTGAAAATTTGCATGTGTGCTAATCAAGGCATGGGGAAACGGACGGCATGAAAAAAAAAGAAAAAAAAAGAAATTGAATACGAAAACTAATAATGTGGCGCTGTACAGTGAGCACGCGGCGCAAAACCCGTCTGTCGATACTTGGGGATGTCCCATTTGGAACACCGATTAGCATGACTGTTCAAAGTGGCTGCCATCATGCATGGTGAGCATGGTCATCATATGCAGAACGTGCTCAACACTTGCGTGTAACGTCTCTGGTGAGATGCTGAGCACTTCCAACGTGATGTGGTCTTTGAGGTCAGGCAGAGTTTCGACATTCCCCTGATAAACACGCTCCTTCAAGTGTCCCCACAACCAGAAATTACAAGGAGTGAGATCCGGAGAGTGCGGTGGCCACGCTGTAGGGAATGAGTGGCTCAAAATCCTGTCATCGGAAAAATGTGCACGAAGAGCGTTCTTCACAGGATTTGCGATGTGAGGAGGGGCTCCATCCTGTATGAAGGTGATCGTCTGCAGACACTGCCGCTGTTGGAGTTGGGGAACGACCACTGTTTCCAGCATTGTCTGGCACCTCACTGCTGTGACGGAACAGGAGGCAACCCCAGTTGGGCCAAATCTTCTAAAAAGAATGGTCCGATCATGAACGATGAGGTGAACCCACACCAAACGGTTACCTTGGGCGAATGCAGCAGAACCCCCTCAAGCGCACGCGGGTTTTCGGTGGCCCATATGCGACAGTTCTGTGTGTTGACCATTCCATTCAGGTAAAAATGCGCTTTGTCGCTCCACAGGATATTCCATGGCCAATTGGTATCCACTTCCACTCTGGCCAGAAACATTAATGCAAATGTCATGCGGGTGTCATTGTCACGAGGAAGCAGTTGGTGATGATTTTTAGGTTTTTTTTTTTTTTTTTTTTCATGCCGTCCGTTTCCCCATCCCTTGATTAGCACACATACAAATTTTCAGGCAATTCTGTCCATTGGGTCAGCCTGCACACGACTCCAAACACCTGGGGTTATATTATGGCCACCCTGTATATCAAAGAAAAAAAAACAAACCTTATTACTCACCTTTCCCCATTCCCTTTCACTCCTCTCTGGTCCTGGAGCATCGGTGAGCTGGATATTCCCCTCTTTTTTTTCCCCTTTTTGTACGTGCTCGCTGTGAAAATTAAGTGAAAAAGTAGATAATATTCCTCCATTCATCCAAATGATGGTCCTCCTTCTAGTACAAGTCAGCTACAATAACTAAACAATTTTTTTTTTTTTACTTCTGTAATTTTATTAGTGTTCCTAGATCCTATGGTGACATTCAAATCATCAATGCTATTTTAAGTTTGGTATATCTGCCTCCAGATAGTCTTAGTGTTTCTAAATTCCAAAACTGACAAGTTAGATTTAAGATAGGAAATGTTGTATGTAGATAAAGGGAAGTAAAGGTAGAGAGGACATACAAAATTATTGAATAAGGAAGTGTATGACTGGAATAGCAGTGGATCTGTCTTTCCTTTATTAGTCAGCAGATCAAATGTGAACACATTTTAGATCCTAAGAAATTACAAATTCAATAAATAAATAAATAAACACAAAAAATCAAAAAGGTAACAATGTTTTGATGTTCAGGCTCTATATGTAACCATTTACTACTAGCTTCAAATGTGAGACTACCATCATTTTACCATCATCTTGGCTATCTCATACATACATGTGGCTATTTAGCATATGATTAGTTATGCAGGTTTTTGTCATGTAACTGTATTGTTACTGTTTTTCTCCTGGTGGTGGGGAAATCTGTTTTTTCTTATATACTACAAATTATAGCCTGTTCTCACATACCCTAATAACTCAGTAAGTTATTAGGTTGATTTCCAAGCGAAAGGTCACTGGTCACATCAAATCAAGGATCAGCCATGAAGATTTCCAAAGAAAAGAAAAACAGTATAATTTAGCTGATTGACAGTAGTCTGTTGGCAAAAAAAAAAATTGCCTTACCGCACCATGTCAGTGTTATGACAGTTGGAAGTATACAAACTGAAGTCCTTCCATTCAAAAGTCAAGAGGTGGACGTTCAAGCAAAATATAGGAGTCAACAAGTTGTCTCCTCACAACATTCATCAGTTCTGGCACTACAAAAACAACAATGGAGGTGGCTCATTAGAGATGAGCGAACAGTGAAATATTTGAGATTCGCGATTCATTTCGAGTAGAGCCTCAATATTCGACTACTTGATCGAATATCGAATCCCATTATAGTCTATGGGAAAAAATGCTTGTTTCAGGGGAAAACACTACTCAACTAAAGGAGAGTCACCAAGTCCACGAATAGCAGGAGGAGAGTGTTTAGGAGGAGCGCTGTGCAGTTAAAGCGCACGGACCGCATTATAGTCTATGGGGTTTGTGCGCTTTAACTGCATAGCGCTTGCAGTTGCGCAGATAAAAATTAAGCTCCCTCGTAACTGCAAGCTGCCAGCTCTTCTGACTAGCAAAGATGAGCCTGCGGTAAATCAATGCTGGTTCTGCAGCAGGCTCGTCCTTGCTAGTTGGGAGAGCTGGCAGCTTGCTGTTACGAGGGAGCTGCCTTTTTCTCATAGGAATTAATTGACCAGCGTTGATTGGCCAGTGTACAGCATTCGGCCTGCTGCAGAACCAGCGTTGATTTGCCGAATGCTATAGCATTCAGCCAATCAACGCTGGTTCTGAATCGAATATTTACTGCGAATAGCTAGTAGTATTCGATCGAGTACAAATATTACGATATACTTGATCGAATATTACTCGCTTATCTCTATGGCTCATATGTTTTACAATAATGAGATGTGTCCAAGCATGCACTGTGCGACACACTTTACATAAGTCTGGAATGGTGGACCAAAGAAAGAAGAAGCCTGTTAACTCAATATCATCATAAGAAGCGTCAGCTCGAGTTTGCAAAAAAGAATAAAAAGTAGACAGTATAAGATGGGAAACCAGTGATTTGGAGTGATAAGTGATAAACAGTTATCTCAGGACTATAAAAAAAAAAAGAGAAACATGTTTCATATGAAAGATGAGACTGCAGGATGTTGCATTTTTACTTATATTATTTCCAGAGATGACTGGTAAAACTTCAGTTGGGATTGGGATATTTAGATGTAGCTGCGGTGGATAATGAGAGGAGTAGAGAGGAGAGGCCCCAGCTCTAGAGTTGCAGGGGTGGGGGTGGAGGTGGAGGTGGGGGTGGGGGATCTTTTCAAACACTTTTTCACATCCTTATGCCGATTTGGTTTAACAAGTAGGATGTTAAATGGCAGGTCAGTGGTGGGAAGTGGTTAATGTCCTCACTTATTGTTATTTAGGCTGACTGACAAGTTCTGATAGACTGTGCAAACTTAACTAGGAAGTCTTAAAGTATATCCATATTTATCATAGTATGCGATGATTAATGATAAACATGGTGCATATTTACACTGTGTAATAAAACTGATCCCCCACAAAAAGCATTAACATTGACTCTGTGTAAATGGTGGTCATCACCTTACATCTGTATTCATCCAATCATTATATCACTATTTTGTATTCATAAAACTGATTAGTTAAACTGATGATTAGCCCCCTTCCCGACATGTGCCATACTATTACTGTGGATGTTGGGTATTTAAACACTGTATTACACAGCAAACACCCGGCGCTAATGCGCATGATCAGTGTCCGCAAATCAACCTCTCTTTTCCTAGAATACATATAAAAGTAAAATATTACTGTAAAACATATACTCATTACTATCATTGTGTTAAAAATGCCCCAGTCTACAAACCTATAAAAATTTCATTCCAGTACAGTGAAAGCCGTAGCGGGAAAAAAACAAAAAGAAAAGTGCTGAAAAAAATTAACCTTACCTAATCCTTCACCCTCTCTTCTCTACCAGGCAAACTTTCCTCTATCTCATAGGTAAATACATATGTTCCTCACTAGATGATTAACGTTTCCCCTGTCTCTCTTAAGTCAGATATCTGCAATAAAGATGACTGTATTGCTTAAGTTGTTATACTTATTTGAGACCCTACCAATCACTATTCTTTTAAGGGACCTCTGTTTCTTATAGAGCTCTATTTTGCTGTTTTAATGGGCTGTAGTGCAACACTCCTTATCTCCAAAAGATAATGGAGGCCTTTCACTTCCTAATTTGACTTTCTATTACTTGGCTGTGCAGTTAAGAAGCATACTGGCGTGGCCCACTTTATTGGGGCATTCCAAATGGGTGCAAATAAAGAAGTTATGGTTAGAACTGAATCACCCTAACTCCCTTCTCTGGACAAAACCCTTCTATTCACATCTGGGCGCTCTATTGTGCCCTATGACATTAATTAATTATGTTTGGCATATTTGTGCTGCGTGTTTTTGCCTGGCCTCACCTCAGTCCTCCATGACATTCTTCCTTTTTCACCCACAGTATGAGCCTGGTCTCTCGGCAGCTGGTTCAGGCCCTTGGTCTTTTTTGTTTCTCGGATGTCATGAACTATAGAACCTGCTCCATCCTACCTTTTGCTGAACTCCAATCCATATTTAATCTTCCATCTAGTAGTGAGTTCTACTTGTAGTTGCAAATTCGCCATCTTGCTTCCTCAATTTCTCGGGACTCTCAGATCCTTATCCCCATGAGTTTCGAGAGTTCTACAGCCTGGCCTTATTTCAGACACCTACAGGGTTCTAGTTGATCCATTCCCAAATGGGTTCTCTAGATATCGATATATGTGAAAATGGAAGTACTTGGGGGAGACGTTATTGTAGATGTGCTTGTTTATGATTTGGCAGTAGGCAACGAAAACCTTTTGATGAGAGAATCTACATAAGATACTGCTGCACTGGTACCATACCACAGCATTGCTTCATTCTTTTAAAACTATGATTCCAGACACTTGCTGGTGGTGTGATGCACATCCAGCCAATCTATTCCATCTGTTCTAGATTTGTCCCCTGGTGCAACCTTTTTGGAGGCAGGGCCAGGACTTGATAGATCGTTTCTTGGGCTCCGCCTTTCTCTATCCCCTAAAACATATTTTGCAGCAAACTGCAATTAGCTGACCTGATTGTCCTAACCACAGAGCTGTAGGTAACAGCTGAGAACACAGCCCCAATCCCCAGAGAGCAGTGACTCATCCTCCTACCTGTGTTATTAGAAATAGGCAGTGTGTCTTAACAATGTATAAACAATGAAAGGAATCATCTCACAAAGCAGGCAAATGAAGCAGCATTTCTAAAGCAATATATTTAGGAGAACTCTTTAATTTACATAAGCTAGCAGTATAGAGAAGATCCTTGAAGTGAAAATACCCCTTAAAGTAGTTTGATCTAGAAGGAGAATCAATACTTCAAAAATCCAGCTCAGGGGAATCCAGTTTGTAGTCTTCTACTGTTAATTCTTTAAATACACATACAAAATTTAGTTACCTGCACACAAACTGCTTAACCCTTTCGCTGCCAGGCATGTACACTGTACGTGCTCCCAAGGTGGCACTTCAGTAGCGGAGGACGTAGTTAGTACGTCCTCCCTACTAATGCCGATATATCTGGACAGCATCAACATATCTTGATGCTTTAAAATGCATTTTAAAGAAGAGACTCTCATATTTAAAATGATACCAGGAACTTGATGATTTTACTTACAGTCTTGGAGCCATTCACTGCTGAATACACTATTTGGCATTGAGATCCAACTGCAGATCTCAATTCCCGACAGCGTTTCAACAGTGAATTGCCCCAAAACTGTACATCCAATCATCAAGTTCTTGATATCATTTTAAAGATGAGATTCTCCTCTTTAAAATGCAATTGAAAGCATCAAGATATGTTGATGCAGTCCAAAGATATAGAGCTCCAAAGTGTCCCCCCTCCTGTGTAAGCAAGCAATTTGCGATCTAACAAGAAAGGGAGAGGGACACGGAGCAGTGCAGCAGAGAGAGAGAGACAAGAGAAACGATCTCACTGTCTTCATAACTTGTATGTGACAGCAGGAGGGGGGTGGCAGGGACTCTATTGTCCCTATTAACCCTTCTCCTGCCAATCAGAGAGCATACTATACATTTGTCTCTGATTGTCACAGACAGTTATAATGTAATTCCCCCCTGAGCTTTACTAGTGGGGTATTCTTATGTTATACCTCCTGAACATAACCAGGAAGATTGTTGGGACTGTGACCCAGACGTTTACCATTGTCCAGGTCGCAGAGCCAAAAAAAAAAAAGTCGCACCAAACACTTACACAACATATACATAAAGTCGCAAATAAAGTTTACATTTCACCCAATCCCTGTCCTGTCTATACCTAAGCTTTCTACAGTAAAATACGTCTCTAGTGATGTCCGTTACACACTAAAATAATAGCAATAATGATTATCACTAGAGATGAACGTATAGATTGCTAAAATTATTATAGGGGGATGGAAAATAACATTTTTATGTAAAGTCCTATTTAATTTGCATGCACAAAATGGGATGGCGCATTTCTGCGATTTTGGCGATTCTTTAACACCCGCCCCTGTAAATATATACATGTGTGGTATGTATGAACTTCTCACATCTTGCAGTTTTATGTACAGTACATTATGTTTGCAGAAAGGGATTTCTTGAGCCGCAGTTTAGTGGCAAATTTGAATTTTTGCGCAATTTTTGCTAGCAATCTGTGTTTGCGGCAAAGTTGAATGAAGGTGGTTGTATATATAAACTATTAAATTGTGTTTTTATATACGGTATGCTGTGTACTCTGAAAAAAGTTAGATTTTGGTATCACAGTCACAGTTTGGTAGGTGCAGTATAGCTTTTTAACATATTAGTGAACAACAGCAAAATCCTGCTTGTCTTCTGTATTCGTGTTTTTGGGAGTCCGAGCTCTTGTTGTAGTTGATGTTTGCGGTACATATAGTATATATACACATTGTATACACCATAAGCTATTATTTTAAAAGTATTTTGTATATGAATGTGAGATTGAACATGAGTTTTAGGTGCAAATATGTGTTTTAGCGTATCTTTTCAAAAAATTATTTGTGTTGGTCGCAAAGTTGCATGAAGGTGGATGTTGCTATCGATGACCCATTAAGACATTTGTAATCTTCAGGTTGTCTACTTTCAAAAAATATATAGGGTTTAGGGGTTCACTTACTTTTCATGGTGTGTAATCCCTACATTTTATAGGATGATACTTTTTTAACATTTCCAGCTTCAAAGCAGAATTTTGTTCCTTCCAGTTCTAGCGATTTTCTGAAGACACGTGCATGCGGGTTCAGGCCATAGTGATATGTATGAACTCTGCACATGTTGAACTCTTATTTTTAGGAGGTTTGGTGCATTTAATTTTTTGTTTGGTTTCCGCTTTTAACAACTAATATACATTTATTTGCATCTTTTCATAAAACATTCACTTTAAATCAAAATTGCATGAAGGTGCCTGTTCGTATACAGTACCAAGTGGCATTCTGACAATGCTGCAGGTGTCTACTTTAAGAAAATATATAGGTATGGGGGGGTTGGATGCTTTTTTAATGTTGCAATTTAGGTTTGATTTGTCCATCTCAAAACTGTGAAAATTGCTCTGGCTACTGGAGGTGCAAAATTTCCAGAGACCCTTGGCAGCGAAAAGGTTAAATGTCATGAATCTCTTGCTGCACCATCCCCTAATAGTATGGCATGGAAAGTTGTTACTTAATGCACCATGCAATACTAAGGGTTCATTCACACGGAGTAAAATGGTGAGGAATTTGGTGTGGAATTTCAGCACTGAAAAAAAATCCTCCCATTGAGTACAATGTGTTCATTTATCTGCAAATAAAAGAGAGACTTGTAATACATGGCCTTAAATATCATGACGCAGTACTGACGCATTTAAGTTTATTGGCCTACAACTAATACTTCCCCAATAAGAAGAGAAAACTATGATAAGTCCATCCTGTAAAGGGAATGTAGATGGATCTTTAGGTACAAATGAGTACAACCTGAAAACACTAACGAAAACATGTCTTTCACTTGTTTTTTATGAATTTCTTCTCCATGGCCCTGCACTTATCAGTAGCCCTTAAAGGGAGTCTATCATTAGATTTAGGCAAATTTCCCTAAGGACATATTGGAATAGCCTTTAGAAAGGTTATTCTAGATCTGCCTGTCTTTATTTTTTCTTCAACGTGACATTGAATTAAACATTTTATTCTTATATGCATATTCTATGCATGGAGCACAGGGGGTGTTCTCCCTGTGCTCCAAGCACAGCACCATCACTTTCAGTATTCTACCTCCTGCTTCTGTTACACACCCCTTCATGTGAAGGCATCCTAGTCTTCTTATTCTTCTCTTCAGGCATCAGCCTTCAGTACGGCGCATGCTTGGGATTTACATGTTCTGTACTGAGGATTGCAGCAAAGAATAAGAAGAGGGGAATGCATTCACATGTGTAACAGCAAGAGGAGGCGGAATACTGTGGATGATGGTGCTGTACTCGGAGCACAGGAGTACGCCTTCTATGCTCCATGCGCAGAATTTCCGTATAAGAATAAAGTGTTTATTTCAAAAACAGCGTTGAAGAAAGGATTAAGAAATATAGGGTTAGAATAGGTTATTCCAACATGTTGCTAGGGAAATTTGCCTAACTCTGATAGACACCCTTTAAATTTAGAAAATCTGTCATCTTTTTCTGGTGGATTTATAATTCCATCATACTGTGTTTATTCAGTGAAGGCTGATATATATTGATAACTGTCCCTCATGTGTGCTTTAATATTATCAAAGATCATCCCTAGAGATGAGCGAACAGTGTTCTATCGAACACATGTTCGATCGGATATCAGGGTGTTCGCCATGTTCGAATCGAATCGAACACCGCGTGGTAAAGTGCGCCAAAATTCGATTCCCCTCCCACCTTCCCTGGCGCCTTTTTTGCACCAATAACAGCGCAGGGGAGGTGGGACAGGAACTACGACACCGGGGGCATTGAAAAAAATTGGAAAAAGTTATTGGCTGCCGAAATCAGGTGACCTCCATTTTAGACGAATAGTGGATTTCAAATCCGGGTCATATGAGAATGTGAACTTTGTGACTATGAGACAGGGATAGCTGTACAGGCAGGGATAGCTAGGGATAACCTTTATTTAGGGGGGAATGTTATTAAAAATAACTTTTTGGGTCTCTATCGGGTGTGTAATTGTGATTTTTGTGAGATAAACTTTTTCCCATAGGGATGCATTGGCCAGCGCTGATTGGCCAGAGTACGGAACTCGACCAATCAGCGCTGGCTCTGCTGGAGGAGGCGGAGTCTAAGATCGCTCCACACCAGTCTCCATTCAGGTCCGACCTTAGACTCCGCCTCCTCCAGCAGAGCCAGCGCTGATTGGCCGAATTCCGTACTCTGGCCAATCAGCACTGGCTAATGCATTGTATTGGCGTGATGAAGCAGTGCTGAATGTAAGTGCTTAGCACACACATTCAGCTCTACTTCATCGGGCTAATAGAATGCATTGGCCAATCAGCGCTGGCCAATGCATTCTATTAGCTTGATGAAGCAGAGTGTGCACAAGGGTTCAAGCGCACCCTCGGCTCTGATGTAGCAGAGCCGAGGCTGCACAAGGGTTCAAGCGCACACTCGGCTCTGATGTAGCAGAGCCGAGGGTGCACTTGAACCCTTGTGCACCCTCGGCTCTGCTACATCAGAGCCGAGGGTGCGCTTGAACCCTTGTGCACCCTCGGCTCTGCTACATCAGAGCCGAGGGTGCGCTTGAACCCTTGTGCACACTCTGCTTCATCAAGCTAATAGAATGCATTGGCCAGCGCTGATTGGCCAAACTGGAGTACCTATCTGCTCAAATTAAAGTTCCCATCCATGATCATAAGTCTCTTTATAAGTTATCTTTCAAATAAAATTATGAAAGCTTAAATGGTCTCTTATGACATTTCTCCATTCCAATTTTTTTTTTTTTGACTGGATCCATTGTGATATATTGAACAAGATGACAGTTGTGAGGAGGCAATAATGCTCCTCCAGAGAAGGGCATTAAATTGCAACTAGATGTAATATATTATCCCCTGCCAAATGGGTCATCAATGCACATATGCTCAAAAGGTGTCAAGCAAGCTTTTGTAAGATTTTGGGTAGGGATAGGAGATAGTGGTAAATTTGACACACACAGATTTTCTCCCCAATGCTGTGATTGAGGAGCCATTGGATAAGCCATTAAGCAGGGCCCCTGTTGCTCACATCAGCTCACCATAGCTGTAAGGAGCATAGTGCCGATTCCAGTCAGACCAACCTTGGGGTCCTAAAGTTGGTAGATGACCGAGCTCTTTTGGAAGCACCCATAATTTAGCATTTAAATACCCTATGTGATATCTCGCAACAATGGAGCAGGACCAGCTCAGGTCCGAAGGGTCGGGTCTATCACTTGTCAGATTAATCGATGTACCTCATTGCAGAACAAAGTCAATTTTCTACAGGAACAAAATATATAGAGTAAGATCCCCTGTTCCTCTCTGCATCTCACGCACCTTGGGTCAATCTGCAGGAAGAGCACTTTTAGTTGGGATGGTACCTGGTACCATCACATTAACAAATTATAGCTACCGTCCTGGAAGTGTGAACTAATGGACGCCTTGTGCACGGGTTGAAATATGTGATATACAATATGCAGTAAAGGTTATTCTGACATCTGATTCCCACTTAATCATGAAGGAGGGGGTGGTTGGTACAGGGGAACTATGAGTAGAGTGTATGCTGCTGAAAGACTGTATTGCATTATCTTGGTTCCAGTACATAGTGTCTCCAATGGGGCTTGTCAGTTTTTCAGTTTTTGTTTATAAATTGATGTTTTATTCATATGCAAAGAAGGAAAAAAAGAGGTTTTTGGGGTGTCTTAACATGCCTGGGATTTGGTCTCATCTCTAGATTACCAAGCACTTTTCCCCTAATTTGTATATTAAGTGCTGGGGATAAGGGATATGCGGATAGATGCTAAGCTGTTGTGGGGAGTTTTAATAGGCTGTGGGTTTATCATAAAGTAATGGTGCCCTAAGCCACTGCCTACTCTTACTACCCTTCATCTTGGCCCTTGCATAACATAAATCTTAGCCCACACATGGCATTAGCCATTGTATAAATAAGTTTGCCACAGTGCATATACATACGCCTCGGCATATAAAATGAGCCATTTTGCTCCAATTATATAAAAACTATGCCGCAAACCAGATGGATCGAACCGGAGGATGAGAGTAGTAGTGGCAGATGATGTGCCCCTAGCTAGGCCGAGCACCCTCAACCACGCTCCCCAGCTGTGCTCCTAGGCTAGATTGCACTGAGGGGTGTCCTGCAGCACTACTTGATGGTGGTGGTGATAGTTTTTCTCCAGGGCACTTCCAGTTAGAGAGAGGCCTCTCTACTCTGAGTCGGTGTGATGGAAGTCAGAAGGGCCCTGATGGTAAAGCAGGAAAAACTCAGGCAGCCAGTAGTGCAGTGAAACAGAATAACGCTTTATTCAGCAACTGTGTAAGTACCACAAGTATCTTCCAAAATGGGGGTAGTGGCTTCTTAGTGTCCAACTCCCCAGCCTTGGTATTAGGAGGGTGCCCAGGGATGTTTTTTGTTTTTTTTTATAATGTAGATTTTGAGCCCCACATAGAGCTCACAATGTACATTTTTTCCCTATCAGTATGTCTTTGAAATATGGGATGGAAATCCATGCAAACACGGGGAGAACATACAAACTCCTTGCAGATGGTTTTTTTGCCCTTGGTGGGATTTGAACACCAGGACTACAGCGCTGCAAGGCTGCAGTGCTAACCACTAAGCCACCGTGTCGGCCCTGGTGCCCAGGGATGTTGTAGGCTCTAAGCAGGGGTGAACCTACCCCTTTTGCCGCCCGAGGTGAACTACAGAAAGCCGCCCCCTCCCCCCCCGGGAGGAGGGGGTGGAGCGAAGGGACGTGGCCAAGTGAAGGGGGCGTGGCGGCGTGAAGGGGGCGGGGCTTAGTGCCGTTTGCAGGCAGAGAGCAGGCACGGAGATGACCTGCTCTCTGCCTGAGCGTGAGGGGAGGCTACTGGAGCAGCGCTGCTCCAGTGGCCTCCCCAAACCACCGCTCGGTGCTAAGCCAGTCCAGGACAGCTTGTCCTGGACTGGCTTTGGTAATCAAAAATGCCGCCCTCCCTTGGGTCCTGACATAGCGCCGCCTGAAGCGCTTGCTTCAGGTCGCCTCATGGGAGGTGCGGCGCTGGCTCTAAGGATAACTCCACTCAAACTACAACTGGGGACTGTACTGCAGGGTAATCCTGACAGGGATTTGGTTTCCTTTTAGATAAGGTTCTGAGTCAATTCCTCCTGTCACGGGGCTCCACTGCTCCTCCTGGCACAGAGTCCAAGCTCCAGATGAACCTTAGGCAGCTGTCTCCTCCTAGAGGCTGTATAGATGAATGCTGAAGTCCAGTCTCAGTACTGGCTTGCAGTGATGTTTCTGCAGTCTTCACCTCTCAACCACACAGTCTAAGCTAGGGGTACGGAACCTTGCCTCTCCAGCTGCTGTGAAACTACAACTCCCAACATGCTCCATTCACTGCCATGGGTGTTCCAAGAACATCAGAGCAAGTGTGCATGCTGGGAGTTATAGTTTTGCAACAGCTGGAGAGCCAAGGTTCATTACCCCTGGTCTAAGCTCTAAAGGGAGTCTCCTCAAAACTAGCCCATTACCTGTGATATGCCAGGGATGTGCAAAAGCTTAGGTTTGAACACTGGTGGAAAAACAAAAACAAAGAACATAGAACATAGTAGTCAGGACAAGCCAACATAACCCAAATGCACAAGAGACAAACAATTATAGCAGTTGCACTGTGGGATGCTGCAACTACAACTGTCCAAAACCATAGTCAGCGCCTGAAAAGAAAGGAATAAAAAAATAATGAAATCCCAGACTACCTTTGTAATATATAAGTGCATAAGGCTAAATTGATAAAATTATTTCTATTTTAAAGCACCATATTCATTCTTAAACCTTTTCCCATAATCACACGAAAACCTAGCTCCTGTGCAATCATTGAAAATATGACAAATGTAAATAAATGATTCCCAATTAAAGTTGTTATTCAACAGATTCAATTCATTAAGCATACACCTTTAAAGAAAATTAGACACGATAAGTAACTGCTATACAAGTAATTACATGGCTAATAAACTTCACAATTGTGATATTAAGGAAACCCAGGTTCTAATGATGACACAGATTTCATCAATGTCATCATATGCAGGGAACAGCTATTAACCTGGCTGGCCTGCCATGCGGCTCCACATTGCAACTGCAGTAAGTTCACCACCATTTGCTGTGGTAGAACACTCAGGCAGTGAAATTCACATGTAATGCAACAATCTATCTAGAGCAGACAATAAATATGAAATGCCGTGTTCACTGTCGCATTAGAAATGTAAAATGCCATATACCATATTAAGAAATGGCAATCAGAGATTTTAATTACAGAATTGAATAAACCAGTAATTGGGCCTTAAATGATCTAGATTTATCAAGTCTGAGTTATTTCTGCAGTGTTTTTATAAACAGTGTGCGCGCTTCTGTTCAGTTTGTTATTTCATTACTGAATACATTTGGCTTCAGATAAGTTAGAGGGATATTAACCTACATGTTATTTTATAATAACAAAAGGAATATCTATAGCTATCTATTTTATCCATTTCATAAGAATTATCCCTATATTTTGTACTTTTCATTTCTCTGAGCTATATATTTTGATATACTATATATAATATATTACATATTATAATATATATTCAGTATTTATACAGTGTATATAATAAATAGTGGGAACACTGTGTTATAGGATATGTATCAGTGTACCTATCACCAACTGTTTCTGTTAAAGGGGCTCTATAATCGGATTTTAGTGATTTGAGATACACATATCCCAGGTATCACATATATCAGGTCCTGCTATTTGTTTTGGAAAAGACCACCCCGTTTTAATGTATTACTGTAAAAATGTATATTGAAATGAGTCCTACCGTGCACCATGGGCGTTCTGTGCACCCCTTCATCATCCCTCCTCTCGGTTCTTCTCTGTAAGACCTCCTCCTCTTCCTTGTGATTCACCGCCTCCAACTGTCTTTATTCCCGGGGGTTTTCATCAAAATCTCACACATGCGCAGTAGCACTCCCTCCGAAGTGCTACTGTGCACGCTCCGGCACCATTTTTATGTGGAGAACTGTGTGACCGTACTGCACATGCGCATATGCCTATATAAGCAGCCTATGATTAGATTTTGGGCACCAGAGTGATTTATTTTGGTTTGGGGAGGGGGAAGGATGGGAACATTATACTGGGGGCAGAGATGGATGGGAACATTATACTGGAAGCAGAGATGGAGAGGAGACATTATTCTGGGGGCAGAGATGGAGGAGAATATTATACTGGGGCAGAGATGGAGAGGAGACATTATTCTGGGGGCAGAGATGGAGGAGAATATTATACTAGGGCAGAGATGGAGAGGAGACATTATTCTGGGGGCAGAGATGGAGGGGAATATTATACTGAGGGCAGAGATGGAGAATGGACATGAAACTAGGGGCACAAATGGAAGGGGAACATTATATTGGGGCAGAGATGGAGGGTGGACATTACACTGGGGAAGAGATGGATAGAAACATTATACTGAGAGTATTTTTTTTTTTGGTGGGGGGTGCCCCCCTCCCCCCACAAAAAAAATACCCCCAGTATAATGTTCCCCTCCATCTCTTCCCCCAGTGTAATGTCTCCTCTCCATCTCTGCCCCCAGTATAATATTCTCCTCCATCTCTTCTTCCAGTGTAATGTCCATCTCTGCCCCCAGTATAATGTTCCCATCCATCTCTGCCCCCAGTATAATGTTCCCATCCATCTCCCCCCCACCCCCCCAAAACCAAAATAAATCTCTCTGGTGCCCAAAATCTAATCATAGGCTGCTTGACATCTGTATTGTAATTGTTTCAATTAAAAAAAACAAAGCAGAGTTTTGCAGCGGCAGAAGAATGCTGATACTTACCTTTACATGGCCGCCTATGTACTCCCTGTGAAGCCATAATGACTTCACTTCTGGATGTACAGAGGGACTGAGCTACGGAGCTTGCTCAGTAAGCTCAGTTCCCTGAGAACGACACGAGAGTGCTGCGCATGCGCAGTACGGTCGCGCCGTTACCCACACAAAAATGCGCAGTAAGCTCAGTTCCTCTGAGAACGACGCAATCATGCTGTGCATGTGCAGTACGGTCACACAGTTCTCCACACAAAAATGGTGCTGGAGCGTGCACAGTAGCACTCCGGAGGGAGCGCTACTGCGCATGCCTGAGATTTCGATGAAAACCGACGGGAATAAAGACAGTTGGAGGCGGTGAATCGCAAGGCAGAGCAAGAGGTCTTACAGAGAAGAACCAAGAGGAGGGTGTGAACAAAGGATGATGTGGGGGGTGCACGAAACGCCCATGGTGCACGATAGGACTCATTTCAATATACATTTTTACGGTAATACATTAAAACGGGGTGGTCTTTTCCAAAACGATTAGCAGGACCTGAATAGCCTTTTTAGGCTATTCAGGGATATGTGTATCTCAAATCACTAAAATCCGATGATAGAGCCCCTTTAAAATATTTATAAAGAATTAATATAGGCCTTTGGAATTTGGTCACTTTTGTAGATCTAAAATACTTCTCAACAGTTCACATATATTGTAGCACATAGCAGGGCATAGAGGAGTAACAGTACAATCAGGCATAGAAAAGCAATGGATTTATATACAGAAGCAAAGGTAATTAGGTGGAGTTGCTACCTCTATTATGGAAACACTGGGGCATCTGAAAAAGGGGCACGCAAAGAAACTACAGCTGTATTTTGCATATACCACATGTTCATGTCCCCAAATAAATCACTGGAATCAGGTTCCACAAAAATCCTGTACTGAAACAGTTTGACCAATCTTCCTATAGAATATCAGGGCCCCCAGTTTTTTCCTAAAATCTTGTAATTTATTTTATATACTAGAAAGAGAAGATATCAACAGAAAAATTAGTTTAAATTTAAACCAGGTGTGTATAGTCACATACATAACAACAAAGAAAAACACCCAGCTACAACAAATAACCAAAAATAGTAAATTTTATTTATACATTAAAATACATGAAACGGGCAATAAACAATATACAAATAACAAATACATTGGAATGATTAAACCCAAAAGAAATCTGGTAGTCAAGAGGTGTTAAAATAACCATATGGCAAAAAGTGCTAGGATCCCATGTAATGCCTATGTAGTGTATTTAACATCACATATATGTAGGAAATACAAAGCCTGTGCGTATAGTCACTAAGTGGTGGATTCACCACATCACTGCTACAACCTTCCATATAGTAAATACAAAAGAACACACATGAATCCCCTATAAACGTATTACCTATACCCTCATGAGAACCAGATCACGCCCAAAGTCTGTTGGGTGGACTTTACCATAACACAGATTAGCTACAAATGCCTTGATGGGTTTCAAACCCAGGACGGTGTTGTCGCAAGGCTGTGTTGCTATCCGCTGAGCCATCGAGCCAATGATCTGGTTCTCATGAGGGTATAGGTAATACATTTACAGGGGATTCCATGTTTATGGAAGGTTGTAGCAGTGATGTGGTGATTCTTTTGGGTTCAATCATTCCAATGTATTTGTTATTTGTATATTGTTTATTGCCCGTTTCATGTATTTTAATGTATAAATAAAATTTACTATTTTTGGTTATTTGCTGTAGCTGGGTGTTTTTCTTTGTTGTTATAGAAAGAGAAGATGCAAAACTTCACTTTGGTTACAATCTAGACTTACAAAATCCAAAATATTAAATGTTTGGTGAATGAAAAGTTGCCACCACCTGCATTGTTGTGGTGCACTACTTTTTCTGTCCTGAAAACAATGATTTATTCATTGTATGGTACAATTTGTTAGTGGTCCTTGCATCCCAATACTGTTCCTCTGAGTTATAAAGGTATTTCTTGAGTTTTCAGAGACAATTTCAAATTACAATTTTTGAAATCCGCTAAACCTTTGTCGCACAGGCCAGTGAAAATGACTTAGGCAGCTCTTTTCTATTTTATCTTTAGTAGATTATGCTTGAGATTAAAATGCGATTTTGCTTTTTTCTCATGTAGGTTGATTTTTTTTTTTTTTTGTGGTTACACTATCTATGTTAACCTAGAGAAAAAAACGGTTCCCTAGCTTCTTTGTGGGTTTTAGCTTCTCCTCCATGCACTTGTAGCCGGAAAATAACTTAACTCCTTCAATTCAACTGAAATAGTTGGATCAGCAAAAGGAAAAGACAGTTACTACTAATTGAAAAAAATAAACCTTTATTCCCCCTTCCCTAAATACTCTTTGATGGGCACAACATGTGAGATGACATTTTCCCAATATAGATTCTTAACTTTTTTTTTTTAATTGTAATTTTTATTGAAGTTTTGAAGACTTTAAACATACCATATATAGCCACAAAATGGCTGCATAAGGAAGGAAAGGAAAAATAAAATTACAATTCTGGTCACTGCATCTGATATTAGGGATTTTCAATTATGAGTTCATTGCTTTTATTGGATGGACGGCATTTACTTACTATGACTACACCATAACAGTGTGTGCTTCATACGATTTTTATTGTTCCTGTATGGTGATTATATCATTTGAGCACTAAGCACCGTGATTACTTTATATGGAAACTGAATATGTGACCCGGAATATATACCATTACATAACTGAAACTTTATGAGGACCGATTTATATAATAACTAAGCATTATTACATGCATTGAGCTCTATATAAACTTAATACATTACATTTATATACACTACATTTTGGTATGAGCTTAGGTCTCCCAGGGTTGCTTTTGTTGATTTGCTTGGATTGTGCATTTGTGATATTTGTCTCCTGAATGAACCACTATCAGATCAGGTAGGGAAACGCGTTAGAATGCCTGTTTATAGTTGGTACCTAGTGGGACTGGTTAGATGCTATTTTGGTACCATACCATCTGTAACAAGCTTTTCTAGCTACTTCTGGTTTATGGGGATATTTTATCATGAGTAGATTATATTTTGTTTTGTATTTTATGTTAATATATCTATCAAATTATGATCAGGTTCAATGAAAATTTGTGTTGTTGAGGATCTACCTTATTATCTCTAACCTCGCAGTGATGAAGAACCAGAGAGTAAACAATACTAAGAAAAAAGAATTAAATAAGACATGAAACAGACGGGAAAGGGGGGAGGGGAGGAATTTAGTAGAGTATTAGGCAATTCCTTATTCAGTTAATGTATTAGGAGACGTAATCCTCATAAACCTATAATTCACGAAGCGCCCAGAACATATCTGGGGTCCCCAGACAGCTTTAAATCTCTCTTCCTGTTAGGTTCTCCGCAGTTCTAGACTCCCTAAGCCAACTGTACAGTTCCTCTAAACATGGGAAGGGGGGTACATATCCAATTTTTTTTGCAATAAGACATGTGGCTGAGGTCAAAATATGTAAGAGCAACTGGAGGGTATTTTTCCCTAGACGCTGTGATGGTAAAAGGCTCAGACAGTGTTGTTATCTCTCTGTGTAAACACAATGATAGTATTGAGTTTACTGCAAGTCTGTTCTCTGTAGAACAGGGGTGGGAAGAAGAAATTGAAACTATGCTAGAGGGCCGCGCTGCGGCAAATTTACCCCCACCCACTTCTACGTTGACTCCGCCCATTCTCAATCATCTTTCCATGTGCCCCCACACAGTATAATCCTCCTACAGTCACCTGTACATTATATGTCCCCGTATTATAATGTTCCCTTCCAACTACCCCACAGTATTAAGTCCCTCCCCTGGTTCCCCAGTTTAAACTGGTGAAAACTAGAGGGGACATGAAACTGGAGCAGCTGGAGGGGGACATTACCAGTGGGGGTAGTTGGAGGGGGGCAATAAATTAATGGCAGCTGGAGCGGGACATGAAACTGGGGGCAACTAGAGGAGGACATGAAACTGGAGCAACTGGAGGGGGATGTTAGCAGTGGGGGTAGTTGGAGGGGAACAATAAATTAATGGCAGATAAAGTGGGAATTAAACTGTGGGCAACTAGAGGAGGACATTAAAATCAGGCAGCTGGAAGCAGACATTAAACCGTAGGGGTAGCTGGAATGGTGACATTAAACTGGGGGCAACTAGAGGCAGACAGGTCCCCCTCCAGCTACTCCCACAGTTTAATGCCCCCTCCAGTTGTCCCCAGTTTAATGTCCCCCTCAATTTCTCCCCCAGTTTCATATCCCCCCTTCATCTGCCCCATTTCATGTATCCCCTCCATCTCTCCCCCAGTTTCATGTTCCCCCCACCATCTGCCCCCATTTTCAGGTCCCCTCTCCATCTGCCATCTCTGCCCCAGTATAACATTCCCCTTCCATCTATGCCCCTAGGTTACTGAGACACACACACACACACACACACACACACACTCTCCACCCTGCATCTCACATCCCCTCCCTCCCCTCTCAGTACCTTAGGACACACACCACATGTCTCCATCTTCTTGCACTGTCCTACCAGCACTAAGACGTGCCTCCCTAGTCAAGCTATGCGGGCCGGACTGAATCAGTCAGAGGGCCGGATATGGCCCGCGGGCTGTACTTTGCTCAGGTCTGCTGTAGAAGTATGGTAAGTGTTCTGTACAAACCTGTCTAATATAATATACATTTAATGTGCATATTTTTGATCTTCATTTACATTAGATATCTAGTTATCATAATATATAATATCCATATAGATATAAATAGATAACTACTAGATATCTATGTATCATAATAAATAATCTTCCATGGTAAAGGCAATGTCTATATCTATTGTGATATTTCATAGTGTCCTGTTCATCAAACAGTCAAAGCCCTCCCACCAGCTTTCTGAAGAATACAGGAAGTAAGAAGAGAAAGCAGGAAAAACTGATGCATTAACTATCATTAATCTCTACGCACTTTGCACACTCACAATGATTGTAAAATTATATAAATGATAGTTAAGTAAGCAATGTTTGACTTGCTGCATCATCGATTTGCACTCGTAACTAGCAAGAAATCTACCCATATGCAAATATCCTTATAGCGTGTTCACATTTATTTAAATAAAGTTCCATTTGTCTGATTGGAAGTGATTTTCAGGCACGACTGCGCATAATACATAAAACACCCACAAACATTTTCCTCCCGCATCTAAGTAACCCAGTATGAATAAGGCACATAACAAAATGGAGTGGGTTAAATTGTGGGGGTCGGCCACAGCTTTATTAAACACAACAAATTAGCAGAACCCTGCTACCCCTTGACGAGTACGTAAGGCGCGTCACCGGAATGCCCCGCCACCTCCTGGGTGGGCATGTGAAAGATGTTCCGCGGGTGACGCGCCTCTCCTCTTCTTGCTGATTTCGTACAGGGAAGGGTACAAGGTCCTGCCACCGGAGCACGGTGTAATCCTACACCGGGGTCTGACCCCCCTCCAGGAGCATGAATAAAGCCCACTCAACACCGTCCTGAATACCCAACAAGAAAATATCTAAGCCTATATCGGTGAGATGGACCCCATCCCTACGTAACAAACCCCTATTATCACCTTCCAGCTGCCTATGCCTAACCACAACCCCACCCCTGGACCGCACATGGCGAGACACCCTCAAATTTAGTAAACGTCTGGCACGTTCAAGAGCCCTCCAGCGAGCCCTAGGTACGACTTTGGACCAGAGCACTACAATGTCCAAAAAGAATGCGGGGAAACGGTCAAAATCCGAGCGAATGAGTGAAATCAGCTCAGACAGGCGGACAACACCAAGATCGTTGCCCCCGGCATGCACCACCAGCACCACCGGGGCCTGGGAGGAACGACCAATAGACATCACTTGAGGGAGCACTTGCAACCAGCTTAAACCCCGAACTCCGTGCCACCGAAGCTCGGCATTTTCAAATCCCAGCTGCAAGCCTCCAGGTCGGCCCGCGGCCCGCCGCGCCGCCCAGTATATGTAGGAATGCCCCAGGATCCACACTATCGGGTACATGCCTAGGGAAATAAACAAAAACGAAAAAATAAATACACAAAGAAACAAAAGGAAACACAACTCAAACCTAATAAGGAGGACACACTAATATATCTATGACCTCTTTTTTTTTTTTTTTTTTTTTTTTTAAACTGTACCGAAAACAAAAAACAAAAAGGAAGGAAATAAGAAAAAAACCCCGAAATTAAATGAAGGAAACAACAAGCTACACCGTGAGAAGGCCCGGCCGGACATAACGCTTGTAACAATTCGACCTCCATCTACCTATACGCTTGACCTCCTCTTCTGTAAGACCAGCCGCATCAGCCGCAGTGGCAGCGCCTATGTGGAAGGAATGAGTCCCAAACTCCGAAGCCGGGGCCCCCACCGCCTGTAGGCAGCGCTTGAACAAGGACTCAAACTGAAAACGGGTAAAAAAGGAACCGTCCGAATGAACCAAAAACTGAGGGGACACAAAACGGCGAACCACATCCACCGGGCACAGGGGGCCCTCGAGGCGAGAGATAGACAACCACGAGCCCTGACCATAAACATCAGTTTTAGAACGTCGGACTCTGACCCGTAGGGAATCCTGAAGGATGACCACATCGTCAGCCGCTAGACCACCCGCCACCCGGCGTGACGGAGCGACCAACTCACCCACCCGTAAAGCCCTGAAAAAAGCCAAAACAAAGGCGCAGCCCAATAACTCGGCCTCATAAGGAGACGAGCAAACTGTGGTTGCCGCACCGACTAGCCGCCGCAGCAACAAAAAGGAAACTGGCCTACGCACATCGACAGGTCGGGTAGACTTCCGCCAACCCTTCAGGATAAGCTGAAAGGGGAATTCCTTAGTAACATCCCCTAAACCCAACAAACGCAAACCAAATGCAACCCCAGAAATGCGTCACGCCGCAGTAGCAGCAGACACACCATCCGACCGTAAGCAGGCAAGGTAAGCAAAAGTTAAATCCCTGCAACACGCAACATCCAACAAACGCTCCGGGGGAGCGAAGGAGAGCCACTCACACCACGCCTTACCGTGAGCCGACCACGTGGAAGCCGAAACCGAATCCTGTAACAGCGGCATCAGGGGCAAAGGACCAGGTCCCATAGCGAAGGAGGGCACGGGCAGCCCTCCAAATCCGCCCTCGGGTGTAAGTCTCTGAAGCGATCCCACTGAAAATGAGAAAGAGCATCAGCAACCACGTTATCAACGCCCGGAACATGGCGCGCTTTAAAAACAATATTAAACTGCAGGCATTTAAGAACCAAACGGCGCAATAGGGAAAGGACAGGCAAAGAACTCGATGACAAAGAATTAACAGCAGACACTGCTCCCTCGTTGTCAGACCAAAACAAAATGCGTTTGTTCGCCATAGCCATACCCCACAATTCTAGGGTGGCGACTATAGGAAACAACTCCAACAGCGTGAGATTACGAGTCAAACCAGAATCCACCCAAGACCGAGGCCATGGAGCGGCGGACCAATGCACGCCGAAAATTGCTCCATAACCTGCTGAACGGGCCGCGTCAGTGAAAAACTGGAGGTCCGAGTTAGACATCTCACCTTCCGGGAAACAAGACAAGCCGGAATAGTCCAACAGGAAGGACTTCCAGACTTTTAAATCATCCCGCAGGACACTCGTTATCCGGACATAGTGGTGCGGCATGCGAACCCCAGATGTGGCCATGGCAAGGCGGCGGGAAAAAACCTGTCCCATCGGAAAAATCCGACAAGCAAAGGTCAATTGGCCGAGCAGCGACTGCAACCAGGACAACTGAACCTTTTTGGCCGAAAAACACAAGTCCACATCCGCCCGGAGTCGGGCCAACTTGTCCTGCGGGAGCTGAAGGAGCATGCGCTCCGAATCAATGGAAATCCCCAAGAAAGAAAGACGCGTAACTGGACCCTCCGTCTTATCCAAGGCCAGCGACACACCAAAATGACCTGTGAAAAAACGAAATGTGTTAAGCAAAAACTCACAGCGCCGGGAAGCGGCAGGCCCAACAAAAAGAAAATCATCTAAATAGTGAATGACAGATGAGGAACCCGATTCCAGCCGCACAACCCACTCCAAAAACGTACTAAACATCTCGAAATAGCGGCAAGAAATCGAGCACCCCATAGGCAAACACATATCATAATAAAATGAGCCTTCAAACTGACAACCGAGCAAATGGAAACACTCAGGATGTACCGGCAAGAGGCGGAAGGCTGACTCGATGTCCGACTTCGCCATCAACGCACCCGGACCTTCTTTCACCACCAAAGCGACAGCCCTATCGAAGGAAACGTAAGAAACCGCAGTTTCCTCCTTGGGGATGCCATTATTTACCGACTCGCCCGGCGGGAAGGATAGATGATGAATAAGCCGGAATTTTCCAGCCTCCTTCTTAGGAACCAGGCCGAGCGGCGATACCCTGAAATTGGGAAAGGGTGGGACAGCAAAGGGGCCAGCTAACCTCCCCAGCTCAACTTCTCTAGCAATTTTCTCTCGTGCAACCAGCACATCCTTTTTAACTGAACGAAGATTCTCAACTAATAAAACAGATGAACTATAAACATGTGGAATATAAAACCCAACTGTAAATCCACTAAGGAGCAGGTCTGCTTCCTGCCTCCTGGGGTACTGGTCAAGCCAAGGGCGCATCTTTTCCGCGCTCACTGGCGTCCTCGGGTTTATTCGCGCCGGCCTTAACAGCCTTACCGCATTTGGAGCAACGCAGCGCTGAGTGGGCGCCACCGCAAATGGAGCACTCATGCTTAAATCGGCAAGACGCGAAGAACCGGCAGTGCCCCTCGTTGAACATCCAACAGGCTCCTGGCCTGCGAACGGCTGCGGAAGGGGACTGAGCCCCTCCAGCGGCCGCAGATGGAAAGGGGGGCACGGACGGCTTCGGTGTCAACATGAGTTGGATCCAAATATCGGTGGCTTTGGACGCCCAACCTACCTCAGGCTGTAGAGCCAACCTCCTCCGGAACTCTTCATCATATTTCCACCAGGAGGTCCCTCCATATAACTTATGTGCAGAAAAGATTGTATCAAGATAAACAAACAATTCTGCAGCCACATTAGGGTTCGTCTGACACAATATGCAGGAGAAAGTGGCAAATGCTTGTAACCAATTAGCGAAGATTTTTGCCACCTTCGGTTTCCTATCTTCACCCCTGAACCCTCTCTCCTTATCTACAGTGACCTGGTCGGGCGACAGCAGCGACCAGATATCCACATACTCTCCCTTAACAATTTTTTCTCTCAGCTCTCCTGACACATGCGTCCCCAGGGGGGCTACACCACAAAAGTAAGTATCACGAAAACAAAGTCCAGCCGGAGGGGAAACTAACTCAGGCTGCGGCAGAGCCGCCCCTGGGGAAGAAACAACAGAACCCCTACCCTCCAACTGGGAAACCATCGCTTTCAGAACATCCAAAACATCGCCACCCGAAGATGGCAGACGAGTAGACCAAGCCTGCGAACAGGCCAACTTACCCGATGGTATGACTGCGGGCTGTGACGTACCGACCAGGGGAGGGGGCAGCGGAGCCGATAATGGAGCCGATCCTGGGTCCGCAGCAACAGGCACGAGATGACCGCCCTGGACAGATCCCACTTCCGGTCTCCTACTCCGCCTCCCAGGGCTTCTGCTATAGCGCGTATGCCGAGATCTATAGGAATCCCGAGACGAGGAGGAAGACCAGGACTCCGACCGCTCATTATCATGGCCTCGGGAGCGTCTCCCCCTACGCCCACCCGAACGTGCAGCACGCCGTCGACGCCCATACCTAGAACGCGATCTACTACGAGAGCGCCACGAACGAGATCGCACCAACGCGTCATCAGCCTCAGAGCTCCTGTAGGAGTGGGCACGACTTTCCCTCGCGCGACTAGAAGACGCAGAATGCCGCGGCAACGCATGAGGAGTGCCAGGGACATAATCAATATCGAAAAACTCCTCCTCACTTTCAGGTATGGTATGGGGGGAACCCGCAGCATCCCCAGGCAACACTACCGCCGGGGGTGCAGGAGGGCCAGTAGCAGGTAAATTTAGGGGCACATCAGCCCCAGCCGCTGCAGGAGCAGGAGAAACTCTGCCAAACCACCTAGCCAAGCGCCCCTGAGAAGGGGGTGGTGGTGGAGGCATAATTATAGGGGCAGGCAGCTGGGCTCAGACTGGGGAGACATCATTGATGCGGAAGGTGCAGCCACAGGGGGGGCAACTACAGCACCAGCTGCCATAGGGGGGGCAACCACCAGGTCAAGCGCCGGCGAAGGAGCCGACACTGAAGGGACAATGGCCGCCGACGGCAAGGCCACGCCCCCTTCAGCCTGCACAGCCTGCGTGGCAGTGGTAGGCCGGCGCCGGCCCTAACAGCAGCAGATACAGCGCGCCGCCCGGTATGCCCAGAAGCCCGGGCGGCACGCGAAGCAGAGCGGGCAGCCCCCCGCACCGGAGCCCTGCTCCTAGTGCTGAGGACTGGACTGGGTGAAAGCCGCTCCGGAGGCCTCGCCGCCCTGCTAGGGTGGCTAGAGGCCGCCGGTAGCGGCCCAGGTGGAGCGGGGGGCTGGACTGACACCCCGCTTGATTCAAGCAGGGACGCCAGCCAAGCCGTCCCCTCCTCACTCACCCTTTGATGCAGCAGCTCTAAGAGCTGCCGGCGTTGCGGGCTTCCGGACATCGTGGGTACGGCCGACAGCAGAAAACACTCCGTCGGCGCTGGCGGGAATCCAAAAGGAAGTCCCCGCCCAGCGCCGAAGGTTAAATAGCACTCGGGGGGCTCCGCCCCCCTCCCTGCCCCGAACGAAGCGTCAGACGCCGTGACGGGAGGGAAGGAGGCGGAGCTTGAGCGTAATCACTTAATGCTTAAGCAGCCGGCCGGCAAACAAGAAATTTCTTAACAAAATCTAAAGTGTGCACATACAGTCTTTTGAGGCATTTCACATGACACTTTTCCTCTAGTTTTATAGCTACACATACAAATGTACCTATGATACAATGACATATCTGTCCTGGTATACAGTCCTATGAAAAAGTTTGGGCACCCCTATTAATCTTAATCATTTTTAGTTCTAAAAATTTTGGGCACCCTCTAGTTGCACCCTTTGGGCACCGGTCAAATTTTGGTTTGATGCATATTGCGCATTTTCTGTTAGTACAATAAACCTCATTTCAATCCTGAAATATTACTGTGTCCATCAGTTATTAGATATATCAAACTGAAATGGCTGTTGCAAACACCAAAATATTTAGAACTAAAAATGATTAAGATTAATAGGGGTGCCCAAACTTTTTCATAGGACTGTAAATAGGCAACTGTATAATCACTATATCAGTGTTCACAGTGTAATACCATAAAAATAAGATGACATTTCTGTCTATGTGAGATAGCAATCCATGTTAGTTTCCATACATTTAAATATAACTTAAAAGCCTATTGTTGGTTTTCAACAGGATGTGAGTGAAAACAATACTGACATTTGTAGTCTGACTAAAAGACTTTTGAAAAATCTTTCAACTATTTTACTTTCCTATGGTTCTTTATTAACATTTATTTTTGCCATTGTCTTTTTCTTTTTGTGTAGAGAATAATGTGTCAGATTTGTTGTCTCTGCAGTGTGGGTATAGTTTTCTACAGGTCATATAAAGATGATCTGCAACAAATATTCTACGTTAACATAAAGGCCAATTTCACATGGCTGTATTTTGCATTGGTATTTGTAAGCCAAAGTCAAAAGTGGAACCTAAACATAAAAAGTAAATGTTAACATTTTCACCTCTTCTGTATTTTGTACCCACTTCCAGTTTTGGCTAATGATGCAAAATACAGACTGAGGGTGCATTCACACGATATAACGTGCAGCATGATGTGGCACGTATACAGCGTGTGAGACTTTGCGCGCCGTAAAAGCTCCCATTGATTTCAATGGAAGCCTGGATAGTATACGCCGCGTTATTTTGCAGCCGAGATTTTGCGGCCGAGCAGAGCATTGTAAGAAACTCATTGATGGTTACCGGAAGCGGTTGTTCGCAGTTATTTTGTCTAAAGGTTGTGCTACCAAGTATTAGGCTGAGGGTGCCAATACTTTTGTCCGACCCATTTTTGGAGTTTTGTGTAAAATGATCAATGATTTGACTTTTTTTTTCATTCTCTTTTGTGTTTTTTGATTGCAAGCAAAATAAATGAACATATTAATACCAAAGAGTTTGTGCTTGCAATCATTTTCTGGAAGAATTGCAGGGGTGCCAATACTTTTGGTCAACACTGTATGACTACTAGTTGTCACATTGGCAATAATATATGGAATACCCCAGAGGCACTGGTACCACCAAAATTTGGCTTCATATTGCAAAAGCCATTGGTCCAGATTATCAACTCTTGGTGATGGTTCGATCTGCTGGATTCCTTGGAAAGCAATATGTCTAGCATCCCCATGTTGTATGTGTGTTATATAGCTCACATTCTCTCTGATTCTCCTTCTGAATTGTATGATGGTCTTGCCCGTATAATGGAGATCACAAGAGTATGTCATGAGATAGATAACACCCCTGATTTACAGTTAATGAACGTCCTGTTCGCATAGGTTTTCTCAGTAGCTGAATGTTTAAATGTTTTACTTGTTGTAATATGTTGAGACGTAACACATGTCCTCATTTATATGTCCCTACCAGTTTACTAGTCAATCATGTTTCATGTATGTGTAGAGAGAAAGTTACTTACAAACTTGTCTCCCAAAGTACTCCCTCTCCTATAGGTGATTTGGAGTGGGGCCTACCAGATCCCTTATTTAAGGATCTAAATGAAGAATACTCCAATGTTCCTCACTTCAAGGTGTCATGCTTCGAAGATGCCAAACATTCAACATAGATCCTGTTTGTCCGTTTTTTTCCCTTAGGATTCAGTAGTTGATCACAGTTGATGGCCAAACGATATGGATTGGTAAGTTGATTGTAACCCTGTATCCAAATATCCTTTAGTTCTATAACCAGAATATTTTATTCAAATTGTTTATTAGGGTATGTTCACATGGAGGAAAAGGTTGCAGAAACCTTTTCCACCTTGTGAACATTCCGCTAGCTGCGACGGGATGCCAAAGCACCATCCTGCTCCTGAATAGGCCTGAATGAATGGACCAAAATAGGAACGTGTCTGGAGCCGCGGACATCTCGCTTGATTCAGCCATGGAATCCGTGGCAAGATAGGTCATCTCGCTTTGCGGGAAAAAGCGTGAGCGGCTCCCATTGAAGTCAATGGGAGCCGCTTTTGCAGATGGATTTTGAGGCAGATTCCATGTCAAAATCAACCTGCAAAAAAACTCTGTGTGAACTAGCCCTTAGACAACTACTTATTTAGTACATACTGTATATTCGTTTTCTTGATCAGATTTATGACAGTGGCTGATGTTGGATAACTTTGGAATATCTTAAAACTGCCTTGTCTATGTTTATACCACCTTTTGGCTTATTTTGAGCCACAATCTATTTTGCCGTGGTTTGGGCACATTTTTGGTGTCTCATGGTGAATTTAAACCACATACCCTTTTTTTGAGAATCCACACCCACCTCTAGCATGTTAAAACATTTTAGCCCAAACTAGATGTGCCAAGCTGTGTCAAAAATGAGCTGTATTGAGTCAAAGGCTTTCCCTTCCTTATTTGCGCCAGTGTATAATAACCACAATAGTAAATGTGGGCCACCATGCACCTGAATGTAGTTTTAACCACACACAATTCTGGGATCATAGGTGCCATCACTAATAAACACTGTGAAGTGAATTGAAACACTGACAAATTCCAGGCTATTTCTCATTACTGGCATCATTAATATCAAAACTTCACAGTCAGCAATAAGTAATATCCTGGAATTCATCAGTGATTCAAGTCTTATAGCAGTTTTAATGGATTCCCCGACAGGCGCACGACTCGTTATAATTAAGAGACTCCAGTCTTTTAGTAACTCTAGCGGATGTACAGTAGGTCCTCTTAATTGC
Organism: Leptodactylus fuscus; assembly: GCF_031893055.1. NCBI lineage: Eukaryota > Metazoa > Chordata > Amphibia > Anura > Leptodactylidae > Leptodactylus > Leptodactylus fuscus. The sequence goes on from NC_134268.1 coordinate 139,652,190, forward strand.
AAATCTACGTCAGTCAGGAACTGGTCATTTTCTGGTATGAGTTATAGTAGATCTGGTGCACCAGGGCACCCTGACCCAAATGTACCACCCTTTTTTTCCTTTGCAATGCCAAGCACATACTTTACAGCCCTACACAGTATAAGTGATGAATACCTGGCATGACCCTGGCTGTTGAATGTTGAATGTATCACATAGCCTGTTTGAGATGTGAATAAGATACTTGGTAGCATATTTAAGAAACTACTCGGTATATTTTTATATGTAGACTTAAAGGGGTTGTCCCATCACAAGGATCCTATCTATACTGCTTGTTAATGTGAATGTAAGACTTTTCCTAAATACACTGCTTCAGCAAAACTGCTTTGTTTGTCCACTATCTTACTTTATTCATTTTTTTTTTTACACATCCCTTGACTGGTCATAAGTCAAGTGATGTATCTGCTGCTCTCAGGGGGGAGGGAGGAGGTGCTAAGTGCACGGGAGCGAGCCTGGAGGAGGGGTGAGGGTGGTAGTTTACCCTTTGGGGGGAAGGGGCGCCAATACAGACCCAGCATCCGCATGAAGCCAGCAGCGGCAGGAGCGATGCTGCTATTCCGGGGGGGCGGAGGAGCGGAATGACAGCATCGCTCCTGCCGCTGCTGGCTTCATGCAGGGCTGGAGCATAGCGATGTCGCAGGCATCTGTGCCGGCATCTAACCGTCCCCGGCATCCGCCTCTCTATTACAGCGGATGCCGGGTCTGTATTCACATATGCAAAGCCAGCGGTGAGATGCCGCTGGCCCTGCAGGCACGCTCATAGACGGTGAGACCAGTCTAGCCTTCAAATGCGAATACAGACCCGGCATCCGCTGTAATAGAGAAGCGGATGCCGGGTCTGTATTCGCATTGTGAAGGCTAGACTGATCTCACCGTCAATGAGCGTGCACGCAGGGCCAGCGGCATCTCGCCGCTGGCTTTGCATATGTAACCCCACCCACCAATGACACAACAAAGCCGGAAGACAGAAGATTTTACAGCAACGAAGACTGGTGAGTATGCGACATGTGAATACCCCTTTAAGCCAAACAGTCTCTTTCCTCCCTGGGTCCCATCTTCTAAATCACAGAGAAGCTACCTCAATGAGAATACTGTCAGGGCAGAAACAATCAGAGGCAAGCTACAACTAAAAGATACATTTATGTCAAAGACATATTAGAAATTTGCAAAATTCCCAAATCCATGGCCTGTCATGCACCAAAAAAAAAAATGAGTTCGAGAGGGTCAATGTAAACCTGGCTTTTTCCAAATTTTAAAGCACCTCAAAACACTGCTGGGACTTTCTTCAAATTAACTGATTCATTCTGCTTTCTGAACACCAGAAGGCTTGGGTGCTTGATCCCACATTGTGTGGCATTTTCTAGCAACCATTACTTTTTTAGTGGATGTCAAACAGATCACAATCCATTTAATGTCCATTAAAAACTGACTGACCACTTGACAGTCAAAACAACCAAAGATGAAAAACTATCCTTTAGAAGAACAGACAAATAGGTCCATTCTCTCTCTTTATAAAATAGCCATGTGATGGCTATTACAGAAACAACTGTCATACAGCTGTGTTTCACTGTTGTGTGAATAAGGCTGAAGGTCTCTTGCACATAATTATTGATAAAACTGGCTGTGCAAAGCAGCTGCACTGTCTTTTTTGGTAGCCATTTTCCATCCATGTGGCATCCATTTTCATGGACCCTCACAGACTGTGAAAATGGACTGTCAAAAAAACAGACATGTGAATAGCCACATTGAAATCCATGTGTTCTAAAAATGTCTGTGATAATGTGGGTTTTTATTGTGTCTGTAATGACCTGAATCATTAATTTTATATAGCTCCAAAATGAAACTATTTAAATAAAATACTTTATAGTCCTCATACAACTTCCTCTAGAGGAAAAAAAAATAAAAAAAAACAACTTATGGCTCTCAGATATCAGCAATGCATACATGAAATAAACTTCGTGCTACTAAACCCCAAAATAGGGCAAGACCTGAGGGGGATAACAAGTGCTCAAATCCAAGAGCAAAAGCAGGAAAAAAGATTTAAAAAATAAAGGGTATTATCTTAACCAATATACTCGAGTATATACTCAAGTATAAGCCGAATTTTTCAGCGCAGTTTTTGTGTTTAAAAAGCCCCCCTCGGCTTATACTCGAGTCAAGCAAAAAAAAAAAAAAAAAAAATTTTTTTGGGAGGAGGGGGTCTATGACCATCGGCAATAGTAATGTATAGAATCTCCCATAAAATAAAGTAAATAAAAGTTCTAAATCCCTCCTTTCCCTAGAATACATATAAAAGTAGAAAATTACTGTGAAACACATACACAATAGGTATCCCTGTGTCTGAGAGTGCCCGGTCTACTGAATATAGGGTATCTGCAGTGCTCCTGTTCTGGGAAGGGGTTAATAGGAGCACTGCAGATACCCTATATTCAGCCAGGCTGAATTCCAAGTGGGGGAAAAAAATACTAGTCCTCAAGCTCAGGGAAGGGGCAGATAGACAACCAAAATACCCCCTCCTCTTCCTCAGCAACCAGCAACTACTGCACCCAAAAACTCCGACCATTTTCATTTTTTAAATTTTCCAGTAGTTGCTGCATTTCCCCCCTAGGCTTATACTCGAGTCAATAAGTTTTCCCAGTTTTTTTGTGGTAAAATTAGGGGCCTCGGCTTATATTCGGGTTGGCTTATACTCGAGTATATACGGTACCTATCAAATCTCAAAATTGCCCTAGCCACACTTTTTTTTACATCTCCTATTGATATAAATAATGGTTAGGATTCCATCAATGTATTATCTGTTGCTAACAGTAAAATATATACACAATTTTTATAAACTGTACAAAAAATCAGTTATACTAGAATTTATTTATTTTTAGAATGACTAAAATACATATCCTACATTTAGTAAATCAAGTATTTGTTTCACTTTTAAATAAATACCTATTTTTGTATATTCATCCATTTATTGTTTTGTTAAAACATTTTTTTTTTCAACAAAATATCCAAAGTCCTTAGAAAATGGTGGAAGAAAAATAAGCAAATATTACATTTTCAAAGATCTTGCATGGGAATTTTGCACTCATACAGGGCTTGTCACAATTCTGTCTAGTGTAAAGCATCCCATTTTATGGTAAAGCTCCTCAGTCCCCTTATTGCCCTGGTTTGCCCTATTTAAAATTCATGATGAAAAATATATTAAAAAGAAAATTCTTACAGCGAGTCATCTGCCTTGTTCCCTTTAATATGAAGAAAACACAGCTTGTTTTTTTTTACCATCAGTAACCTGTACTACACAAGAGTTCTGACACATGCATTTCAGGATAGATTAGGAATTGCCTACTACATTAGCATAACATTAACATCACTGTCTCGATACGCAAAATCAAATGAATACCTTCCTGATTCACTGGCATGGACTTAAATTAAAAAGGAGAAAAAAATCATTTTACATTTGTATTCCTTATTTCAAATCGTATGCTTTTTTCTGGCTTCTTAATAGCTGAACCTTTGGAGTTCATTATTCAGGCATTAACCCTTCCATACTTAATAACTTAAATAAAACTCGCCATATGTACCCTAGCCAGTAAAGACAAATGACAACAAGGAAAATAAAGAATGTGTTATGTGAGATAGTTACCATACTAAAATTTAGGGAAAGTTAAGCCTTTAAAAACCATGAAAGGAATGAATAATGAGCTTTGCTACAGAAAACTGGCAAAAGTCGCAAATTTTATTACAAGTCTCATTTTGCACTACTCTTGGTTTAGCAGTTGCGGAAGCCTTCTGTGGACTGAAAAATTCAGGGGCAGACATACCTTTGGTACAGTCCTGGCCTATCAGTGGCCATTGGGCAGAGTCTGATAAGACATTTGCCTCCTGGGGAACCATTAGGGCCTGAGTTTGGAGTCTAGGTTCTGGTATTGAGTAGCAGAAGAGATTGAGGCCTAATGGTTTCCAACACAGCCCCTGAGGAGAAAAATTCAGCCCCAGGATTTTATAGACACAGCCCTGAGACAGGGAGATCAAGTGTCTGACATTTGGACACTGTGCCAGGAGGAGTCCTATGACAGGTGTTATCGGGAACCTACTAAAAGGTGACCAGACCCCTTGTAGGACTATCCTGCAGTACAGCACCTAGGATCTGCTGCTGGAGGAGGCTGAAGTGTGGAATTAGTATTGGACAGGAGTAGGGTACTAGAGCCTGAACATCACTGAGCATCCCCATAAGATCAGGGCTGGGGGGTTGAATAGTGGGAGACTACTACCCCCATTTGGAAGCTGTTTGTTTCACTATTCAGTTGATGAGTAAAAGTTAAACCTGTTACAACTGCACAACTGCATTCCTGAGATGTTCCTGCATTATTGTCAGGGCCCTTCTGAACACCATCACACTGATTAAGATTTAGAGAGATCCTCTCGCCAACTGAAAGGGCCCCATGGGAACTACTACCACCACCATCAGGTAACACAGTAGGCAGCCCTCATCAGTGTCCAGTCTTGGAGCTGAGCTGGGGAGAGTGGTTAAGGGCACTTGACCTATCCGGTGGCACAGCATCTGCCACTACTACTCCTATCCTCTGGTTCCCTCCATCTGGGCTGCGGCATATATGAAAAACACACTCGGGAATGTTATTTTATATGCAGCATGAAGGAACTGCTGCATATTAAATTCAAATTCCCAACTGTATTTTTAACTCATGATATCTCAGATTATGTTATGCTAGTTATGCTAGTTCTTAAATCTGAAAATAACTTTCTTATGATACCAGAATAATTTTTCTAGGTGATTTAAAACCGAAGATACAGCCATTTTGAAGTGACCATTTCCCCTCTGGTAAATGCTTCAGTTCTGCATATTTACAATATAGCTGTGTACAGACTTGCTAAAGAGAATATATAATAAAAAAGAATATAGATAGGGTAATAAAGTATGTTATGAAAATGGCCACCAAACACTTCCCAACACTATAGCGAAAAAAGAAAAAGTTACACTTTAATCGATATGTAGGGACTGTAATGTTCACATAATGCTGTGACAACTTCCCTGCTTCATCCACACCATTATAGTTGCCATACAAAGTAATTAAATCCTTGTCGTAAAGAAATGAGCGTGAGGTTGAAATCGCTGCTATGAAACAAATGGTATATGAAATAAACAGTGAAGGGTGAACATCAGTGACTTACAGACATTGCACATGTGTCTGCTTTGTATTTCCTGGTTAAAGGAGTGGTGGTGGCCATTTTCTCAGATCACAACCACTTTTGTTCGTCCGAAGTGAATCTCCATTTGTTTGGTTTTGTTAAAGACCAATTTGGAATATTCGGGTCTAATCCATTTAGTTACAAACCAATTCGCCAATCTCTTCACACAATGTAAAATAACGGGAAAACTTCCAGAACTGGTTGTTTAAGTCTGGGACAGAATTCACACTAGCTCCAAGGAATCTGGCATGTATCCCCTCATATTTATGGACCATCAGGTCTCATCACTTCCTTTAACCTCCCGCATGTGAAGACATAATTTCCCCTTGTTGGAAATGTAGGACTTTTGATCAGCAAGTTCTCGGATGATTCAGTGTCACGATGTCTGCTAGGTTCAACAAGGTTCTGGGAAGACTCAGACTCCATGTCTAAATCTCAAGTCGCACAAAAGACTTGCTAACTAGATGACCACCAATTGAATTAGCCCAGTGGACTTATTTCTTCCTCTGTCACCTGAAGTGTGGATTATGCATTACAATGACTCCCCTAATTACTGACACATTGAACTGCCGACTGAGCACAATTTAAGACGCATAATTTGCAAAGTACGATATGCTCACACACACACATATATATATAGTCTACCAATAAGTATTTGGACACCCATGCGAAAAGATATCTGTGGTTGTGATGTACATCACACCTTCCGTCATTAAATAGGAAACAGCATTGGCATTAGTCACATGCAAGATGCCACGAACTGCAGAGTTGTCCGGTTTTGAGAAAGGGGTAATTGTGAGTTACCACAGAAATGGTCAGTTCTTAAGGGACATAGCAAGCGAACTGAATTACCCAAACTCAACAGTAGCCTATATGATTATGAAGTGGAAGGTGAACGGTGTTTGTCGGAATGTTTCGGGAGTCGACAGACCCCTGAAACTGGGAGATACAGACCGAAGAGTGCTGGCCAGAGAAACCGCACCCAACGATGGCTCACATACACCAGGAGTTTCAACAAGCATTCGGGAGATTTGTGTTGATCAATACCATCCGTAAGATAGCACATTTGCTGGGTCCTACCAACTTTTGGATATGAATAAATGTTGTTTTTCTATTCTACCACAGGTGTCCAATTACTTATTGCTAGACAGCGTATATATATATATATATATATTCAGTTATATATATCATACAGACAGTTAATTCACTGTGCCAATAGTGCAATACGTATGGCTTTCAGGGCAGGAGGCCCCCAATAAAATACAAAACGGCCTAAAATATAACTTTTAATGAATAGCCCAAAATAGTGTCAATGAGACAAAAACAACATCAAACCACAATACATAAATACCAAAGTAAGCCAGCTTAGGCTCACTCACATAACGCATAAGTGCACCAACCTCAAGTAATGACAAAATGTTGTCTCTGCCAAAAAGAACGGTATACTAATAGGTGATATTCATTAGTCATAGATTTGTAGAAAATATAGTTATTCATTTTGTAAGACATCCTGTAGCAGCTATTTGTGACACAGAAGAACACACAAAATCATTTTCCTATATAAGTGTGTGCTGTAGTGGTGGTTTCTTTGAAGGTGTTGTAGTGTGAAGCTAAATTAACCCTGTCAGTAAAAGTTATCTTACAAGTACTATTTGGTGCATAATGGATTCTTTTAAGGGGCTGGGAGAAGGATAGTGTCAGTTAGTGACAGATTTGTAAAAATTAGAGTCATTTTGAGTTTTTTGTTACACATACTGTAGCATCATCTATGACACAAGCAGAATGTAATGTGCTAGTAAATAAGTAGTGTCATTTCAGTACAGTGGACACAGAACAAATCTTTCTCAGCTGCCGTGCTTTGCAAGGATCAACTAGGTTAGACCCCCCACCCCATATACACCCATAATTGATATACAGCACCATGCGATTCTGAAAACACCTGGAAAGGGGTCACTTGATGAGAGAATCCCTTTGAAGACACCAGATCAATCTTTAGGACAGGAATCAATGAAAATGTGAAATGTTGAGTGAGACATCGGAGAAACAAAGAGTAAAAGTTTTGCTCATCTCTAATCCCTAACTTTCCTAAACCTTACATTTCTAAATTGGTTCCAATCAGATCTTTTCAAATGCTTTTTAATGTCCCTCTACCTTTTTCTTGTAATAGATGTTTTAGACAGTTTGTGAATGAGTACATGAATGACAGGTTACGTTTAATAAAATGTTTTTTTCTACAAAGCTAGTGAAGAAGAACACTGCACGTCTGCATAATTATGAAAAAAAAACAGCAAAAAAAGAAAACAAAATGGAAAGTGACATGTCTTTTGTAGGAAATATGTTTTTTTCTTGAAAATTGATATATAGTATAAGAGTTACACAAGCAATTAGGGATTCAGGGCAGCATTCTGAAGTTCCAGTTATTCAGTTTTCATGGGCACATTCTTTCATTAGTCAACCTTATGCAGTAGCATCTAACCTGATCCCATCCTCCCCCAACTAAATGGAAAAGATGTTCTCAATAGTCTTAACAAAGTCCGACATAATTGTTCCACGTAAAATCATCACATACCATTCTGTTAACATAGGTTGGATTGCACTCCTGAGGCTGTTATTTGTTAGCTCAGTGGCACAGAATTAACTTGCCATAAACACACGACAATTGCGCGCTGAATAACAGGGGGCAGCAATTATGCCAGACCTTTCCCTCTATTTCTTCTCTGTTTTTTTTTCCTTTCCAGTTTCTATGTTACAGAATCCATCATGTTGAACTAAATGGCTTCTTGAAAATGTATTTACCTTGTGTCAACCCAAGTTGGGAATTTGAAAGAATCAAAAAAGCAACTTAACTATAAGTTGTCTATTATGTTGTTTTCAGTATTAATGTATATTTTTTTTATAAGTCTACATGCACCAAGAACAAAGATCCTTTTGCTGCTGTCATTTCTCATATTTCTCCTAATAAATGTATTTGGTTAATGCAGTATAATATATGCAATGCTTTTTTCAACTATAATTAAAAATGATTCTGTAACAAAAAATACAATAATATGGATTTCATCTCAATATACTATTCTAGTCGTATTGCAAATTAATAAACTTTGTAATATATTTGTTTTTAAAAAATGGAAAATTCCAGCATGTCGACAAGGTTCATTGATTAAAGTAGTAGGGCAGTCAAGACACAGGGTAGATTGTTGTTTACATTTTAGCAGTATAAGTCTGAGAACCCACATTGCGAAAACACAGTTTTTTTTGTTTCAGATTTTGAGTTTTTTGAGCCAAATCAAGAATGGCTACAAAATGAATGGGAAATATATAGGAAGTTCTTATAGTTCTACCTTCTGCTCAATCCACTCGCCGTTCTTCCTGCAGCGCTTTAGATAGAAAGTGCGCAGAGGTTTCCTTTGTGGACTTTCTGTTTCAATTATCCCCTCCACTACCCTAACTACTAGGATTGTTAGAGGCATAAACAATATCATAGACCACCAGGGCAGCAACCATTAACCTCTCTCCTTTAGGGTACGTTCACAATTACGAATCCCTGAATCTGCAGCAAATTCTGCTCCAAATCTGCTTCTCATTGTTTTCAATGGGAGGCAAAGATCGCAGCATGATGTAGGATTCCACGGCTCAAGGCTCACTGCTGAGTAATCAGCAGTGAATAGCCGCAATGGAATGAAAATGGAGGGGCATTAGTTTGTGGCTAGGCTGCTACCCAAATACAACGGCAATGAGGAATTCCTCATTTTCCACTCTGTAAATGTACCCTAAGGTTTAGTTCACATGGGTGCATAATAGCATATTTTGGTCCTGATTTAGACGTGAGAAGCTGCGTAAAAACCGGGACCAAAATACGCCTGCCGCGACTGTCAGTCACGGCTTCCCGCTCTGGAGTAGGCCCAAAATGAATGGGCCTAGCCGGGAGGGTGCTGCCGCAAGGTGGACACAGTGGCTCAATGAGCCGCAGAATCTGCCTGAAGAAAGGGCAGCTCATTTCTTTTTTCCGTGATCAGCAACATGCCGCTCACGTAAAAAAAGATCACTAGCAGTCTTCATAGACCACCATTGTGAGAGGGCGGATTATGACATGGATTCTGCGACATAATCTGCCCCATCTGTGCCCGTACAAATGAGCCCTTAGACTACCTCAGAAGCAAGACTAAGGCAAAATGCACATGATCATTATACAAATGTTTTTAATGTCTGTTTTCCTTTGTGTGTCGCATATTTTTGATCCACTTTTGACTGACTGGCTGTTAATGTTTGTATTTTATCCGTCTTAAACAATTATGAATATTATTGGTCATGGGTTTTTTTTCTGGCTCAAACTATTGAAAAACACCCATGACAATTTACATGATCACTCCCAGATGACGCTGTCACTCCTTAAAAACATTGACAGCATTTGCTTGTGAAGCATTGTTTGCATCTGTTTCTGTAGCATTACTGGATACTTTTGAATTGCTAACAGGTCTTCTTGACATAGGAGCTGTATACTTATACTTTGTCTGCTTTCTCTGCAGTTTGGTGAGCCTCCACAAATGATTGCCAAATAACTGTGAAGAAAATGGTAGAGGTACTAGGCGCACTGTTCCTCAGTGCACCTCTCTAACCAGGACCAAAGCCAGCATCTGGAGAAATCCCTTGCAGTCTGCCAAATGTCCATCTGACTAGCGATGGGAGAATTTTGCATAATTCATATCATAAATATTCACGAGGTTAGCCCACGTTTTGTTTAGTTTGGACTGGAAGTGCTATTATTATACTCTTTATTACATGCTTTATTATACTCATACTCACCTTCCCTTACCCCTCCTGGCTTCCTTGTGGTGTCCTTGTTTGGCCTGATTAATAGTAATTGTCATGTCAGCTTTTTAATTTAAGTTTTGCAAGTACAAATAAAACATGTTCTGCGACACAGTCTATGGTGCTTTACTATTGTTGCTACATTCTATTCCTTGTTTCCCTTTTTATATTGATGTTGGGTACAGCAGAAAAGTGAAAAAGAGTGAAGTTATACTGGAGATCTTTGGATTCTGATCACATTGTACTGATGAGGATTGCCGTTACTATGGATATGTATATGTAAGATTATCAATTTTTGCTACCCTTTTTGTGCACATTTTAATTATTTTTTTGTAATTTTTTTAACTGCTCTTTTGAAGTTGTTGCAGTGTTTGGGAAGCCTTTTTAGAAAGTGTATTGGGGATTTGTATTTATCTTGGTGTCCGATGCTAAGAAGAGATTGATGAAAAGAAGCACTTGATTAAAGAAATAAATAATTAAATTAATTAATTCATTAATTGTATCTTAATTATTGAATATGGTGGCCAAAATAGGCATAAAGTGAACTGGTGTTAATATTTAATCTGTGTTCTTTTTATCCATGCCATGGGCATTAAGACTGCTAAAACTTGGGTCAACTATAAGAGAGATTGTAATTTCCACGATAGCAAAATTATATAAATAAAAAGTACATCTGCCCCACAAAAAAGACACCCAATGCAGAATATGGCAATTCCAAGAAATTTTCGTTGCACAGTTTTCAATTTTTTTAAGGGATTAAAATATGTATATAAAAAAAATATATAAATTTGGTATCACCATAATTTTACCAACCTGCAGAATACAGGTAACATGTCATTTTAGCTACAAAGTGAATCCTGTAAAAACAAAACCCATAAGAAAGTCAAGCAAACATGGTTTTTCTCTAATTCTACTACTTTCTGATTTTTTTTCCAGCTTCCCAGTTCATCATAAGGGATATTAAATGGTACTATTACGAAGTTCAGAAAGGTCCCTATTAAAATTTAACTTTTATTGCTTATGTTTAAAACACGAAAATCCCCAAATGAAATAAGTGAAAACTAGCTCTGCTGGGCCTATTTTCATGTATCAGAGTTACCTTTAGGGTTAAATTAGCCGTGGTGTTCAACCCTCATTCAAATGTTTTGAGTTCACCACTTTTAGTGCTTGCAAACAAAAAACCCTATACTGGGATCAGATAACCCTATGACCAACACCAGCATACTAGTATAAAAACATTGAAATGTCATTTAGACAACATTGTAGCTAAATCAATTATGGTGAGTAAATTATGGTGAGTCCTGTCTTAGTGATGTTGCTGTTGTTACTGGTCTCGTCGATCCTATAGGACCAGGCTGCTACACATAGGACCCTCACCTAATAAGTACTATGATATAAATTGCCTCGACGCGTTTCCCTAACTGTTCATCAGGAGGTAAGTAAATTTAGCACAATCGCATAATAGATGTGCGGTTAAAACCGCAGTTCACGGGACCATGAGGGTTGGCCCCGTTACTTAAGGGATCGACTACCACTCCATACAGTATAATGTCCCACTGCAGTCCTCCACATAGTATGTTCCATAGTGGCCCTCCTCATAGTATAATATTCCATGGTTACCCTCAATTCAGTATAATGTCCCATAGTGACCCCTCCACACAATATAATATTCCATAGTGGACCCCTACAGTATAATTTGCCATTGTGGAACTCCCACAGCATAATTTTCCGAAGTGGACTTTTCTATCTGACAGTTTCAGTATAAAAATGGGAGAAACCTGATGGACACCCAGTGGATCCCATTAAAGTCTATTGGTCTATGAGGTCTGTGTGTGTCCATGGGTTTTTGTGGTTCGGATCTCCATCCTTCAGGTCCCTTTTCAATAAAAATGCTCTATCACCAGATTGTCTTAGTGTGGGTACATAATTATACTAAATCACTATTGTCGCTCAGAATGCTTGTACTCTTTAGAGTGATTAGGTACAACTAAGTCCAAAGTTTTTTTCCTAATTGTATATCTATGCTGATTTAAACGTGCTTTTAAATTAAGTATTGTCTCATCAATATACCATAGGTTACAAGAATACTGTAATGAATAAATTACGTAATCACTATTGCAAGTCAAGTATTGTTTTCTATTTCATTGTGGTTGGATATGTGAACCTGCCACCTTTCATCATCACGGAGCAGTTAACACAGCCAAGAAATGGAAAACATCCCAATCTAATCTATACAGTGATAATAGTCTGTACCATGGATTTCATAGGCATGACATCCAAATGTACCAAATAAACCTTAATATTCCTAGAACACCTATGAGAAAAGAAGAGGCAGAAAAAAAAGTAATACAGGGAAGACATCATCCTAACATAGTCCAATGCCTCTTAATAATAGGGGGCTATAATCTGTGTTCAGCATGACTCTATGGTGATAACTAGAGATGAGCGAACAGTGTTCTATCGAACACATGTTCGATCAGATATCAGGCTGTTCGATGTGTTCGATTCGAATCGAACATCACGTGGCAAACTCCAAAAAAATTCGATTCCCCTCCCACCTTCCCTGGCACTTTTTTTGCACCAATAACAGCGCAGGGGAGGTGGGACAGGAACTACGACACCGGAGGCATCGAAAAAAATCGGAAAAAGTCATTGGCTGCCGAAATCAGGTGACCTCCATTTTAGACGAATAGTGGATTTCAAATCCGGGTCATATGAGAATGTGAACTTTGTGACTAAGAGACAGGGATAGCTGTACAGGCAGGGATAGCTAGGGATAACCTTTATTTAGGTAGGAATGTTATTAAAAATAACTTTTTGAGGCTCTATCGGGTGTGTAATTGTGATTTTTGTGACATAAACTTTTTCCAATAGGAATGCATTGGACAGCGCTGATAGGCCAGAGTACGGAACTCGACCAATCAGCGCTGGCTCTGCTGGAGGAGGCAGAGTCTAAGATCGCTCCACACCAGTCTCCATTCAGGTCCGACCTTAGACTCCGCCTCCTCTGGCATAGCCAGCGCTGATTGGCCGAAGGCTGGCCAATGCATTCCTATGCGAATGCAGAGACTTAGCAGTGCTGAGCCAGTTCTGCTCAACTACACATCTGATGCACACTCGGCTCTGCTACACCTGATGCACACTCGGCTCTGCTGCATCAGATGTAGCAGAGCCGAGTGTGCATCAGATGTAGCATCATGTCTGCATCAGATGTAGCAGTGTGCACACTCGGCTCTGCTACATCAGATGTAGAAGAGCCGAGTGTGCACACTCGGCTCTGCTGCATCAGATGTAGCAGAGCCGAGTGTGCATCAGATGTAGCAGAGCCGAGTGTGCATCAGATGTAGCAGAGCTGAGTGTGCATCAGATGTAGCAGAGCCGAGTGTGCACACTCGGCTCTGCTACATCAGATGTAGCAGAGCCGAGTGTGCACACTCGGCTCTGCTACATCTGATGTAGCAGAGCCGAGGGTGCACTAGAACCCCTGTGCAAACTCAGCTCACGCTAATAGAATGCATTGGCCAGCGCTGACTGGCCAATGCATTCTATTAGACCGATGAAGTAGAGCTGAATGTGTGTGCTAAGCACACACATTCAGCTCTACTTCATCGGGCTAATAGAATGCATTGGCCAGCGCTGATTGGCCAGAGTACGGAATTCGACCAATCAGCGCTGGCTCTGCTGGAGGAGGCGGAGTCTAAGATCGCTCCACACCAGTCTCCATTCAGGTCCGACCTTAGACTCCGCCTCCTCCGGCAGAGCCAGCGCTGATTGGCCGAAGGCTGGCCAATGCATTCCTATGTGAATGCAGAGACTTTGAGCCAGTTCTGCTCAACTACACCGTGTGCCGGTCAGCCCATCTGATATAGCAGAGCCAAGTGTGCACACTCGGCTCTGCTACATCTGATGTAGCAGAGCCGAGTGTGCACACTCGGCTCTGCTATATCAGATGGGCTGACCGGCACACGGTGTAGTTGAGCAGAACTGGCTCAGCACTGCTACCAATAGGAATGCATTGGCCAGCCTTCGGCCAATCAGCGCTGGCTCTGCCGGAGGAGGCGGAGTCTAAGGTCGGACCTGAATGGAGACTGGTGTGGAGCGATCTTAGACTCCGCCTCCTCCAGCAGAGCCAGCGCTGATTGGTCGAATTCCGTACTCTGGCCAATCAGCACTGGCCAATGCATTTCTATGGGGAAAAGTTAGCTTGCGAAAATCGCAAGCTGACAGGGATTTCCATGAAATAAAGTGACTTTTATGCCCCCAGACATGCTTCCCCTGCTGTCCCAGTGTCATTCCAGGGTGTTGGTATCATTTCTTGGGGTGTCATAGTGGACTTGGTGACCCTCCAGACACGGATTTGGGTTTCCCCCTTAACGAGTATATGTTCCCCATAGACTATAATGGGGTTCGAAACCCGTTCGAACACTCGAACAGTGAGCGGCTGTTCGAATTGAATTTCGAACCTCGAACATTTTAGTGTTCGCTCATCTCTAGTGATAACCCAAATCTCAAAACTTAGTGGACATTGTATGAAGACACTAGCCCAAATACTTAGCTAACTATTCTTCTGGATCCCACAATTGACTATAGGGTAGTGAACTGACCATTGGTTTAGGATGATTAGATTTAAAATTTAGGAAATTATTCCTATTGGTCGGTTTAACAAATAATCTCTAATTTGCTGGTTTCCAAGGGACAACATCAAGGAATTTGTATTTGTTTTGAGAAAACACCTTAGTGATCTTAATCTTGGGATCTATCATGTCTATCAATATATTAGGTAGGTGGTGGGATACATCGATGAAATCCTCCTCAAAAACCGTCATAAATATATTAGTATTTGTGGGCCCCTTTTATGCACCCATGGCAGTTCTACACAGCTGAAAATAAAAGTCAAAAGAAACCAAATTTTAGATTGTATCACAAGAAAATTCTACTTCTATTTATACTTCTACTTATTGGCTTGAGAAAGGTCCATCTGTACTGGACCAAAACGACTGAAACATGGGATAAAAAAAATTTCTGAGGACCTGGTATAATGGATTGTTCTTAGGCAGATTCTTTCCATGTTTTTACCTATACGGAGATGGAGGAACTATGCATTTTGCAGGGATTATCTAGAGATGCTGCATTCCTAAATAACCCTTCAACAATAGACTCAAAATAGCAATATAAAGCTGAGACAAACAGTTAATAACTTTACAATTGCATTTGATGACCTTAGGTAAGTATCATAAAGCCAAAATAATACCTGGAGGTATTATGAGGTCAAGGATTGGACCTATTTATTATTACAAGAAACAAGTTTCTGTACTCGTTTTGCTTAAATCTCTAATAAGTACTCTAAGACCAATATTCTTTTGAATATAGAATTTCTTCAGGAGGAGGTTTCACTTGTTGTTACAAGGGTAAGGGAAACATACAATACCCTGAAGCCTTTAATACCATCAGAGGTTTGGGATAAACTTTATGATAATGTTGATAACCACATTTCTACGTTGGAGTTGGAAGAGGCTAAGTCAAATTAAGACATTTGTTTGGCCCTCTCAAAGAAAAAAATACACTAAATGAAGGTTAAAGCATCTAATGGAGCCAATAAGAACACAATCCACAAACCTCCAAATTACTAAGTTAGCGCCAAAAATCAAGTATTTTAAGCTTTATTATATTACATAGAACCAGGTATCACATCAGTATATTACACAGAACAAGGCCTAAAATTTGACTAAAAATCCAGCCATGGTAATGTACAAAAGTCACTCCAACCCACACACATAACATAAGAGACCCCAACACTTTCTTAGTACTCTGTTGACCTGCACAATTCCTAGTTGTAGTAGGCCCCATAAGTTTTGGTCACCGACATGGCATCTTTCAAAATCTTGGGCCTCAGCATGGCTTTCCTCTTGTTTCTAATTGTCATCATTGTCCACTTCTCATTCCAGGACCCCGGCACAGTATCCTTTTAAATTTTGGTCTCTAGCATGGCTTTCATTCGTAGACTCACACATAGCTCTCCTTTCCGTAATTCCCTGTCAATACATGCTGACATTTCATAAGCCAAAATCCAACTTTAGAGCCGACCTGAGGAGACCCCAAGAATTTACATTTTGCTTTGGGATGTTCACAAAATCCATCCATTTTTTGGCCTAGTACCTGAGATTTTCCATGCAAAATTGGGACAGTTGTCGTGTATGCTCAGCACCTAGGTGGCAGATTGAATTATGCACAAAAACATGGACTGTCTGCTCCAGTGTGATACTGGTGAGATTTCTCCCCTGATGCCCTTTACAAGTCTCTTGCTCGTGCTTACTTCAGTGCAGTGATTTGGCGCAACGGACCTGTGTCCATATGTTGTATGTAAATAAAATATCCACACAATCCATAACACGAATAGCATCTATCTGTCATGGTTCTGCTCTACAAGGTGAAACAGAGAAGTCTGCATAGAGATCCCGTACAGACAGTCTAGCTTCTCTAGGACGCCCATGCATGATGTGGTACAGACGGATGTCAGATATAGGCTGGAAAAGCTCCTGCTCACTGCCAAAAATAATGTCAGGAATCCTCCTCAAAGTTGTGTAGAATGATATACTTAAAGTTGCAATGGATTCAGCTCACCAGAAAGCATGCATAAATACTTCATATTACCGTGTTCCTAGGAAGCTCGGAAAACTGGTGGGACTTGACCAGTAAATAATGTAGACAATAATAGTAAAATATCCAGCTTCAAACCAGGCAGCATGATGATGACTTCTTAAAACATAGCTTTTATTCTTGGGTCCAAAATAAAAATGTTACAAAGTAACATGGAGTACACAAAAGTTAAAGCATTGGAGAGGCAATGCTTTAACTTTTGTCTACTCCATGTTACTTTGTAACATTTTTATTTTGGACCCAAGAATAAAAGCTATGTTTTAATAAGTCATCATCGTGCTGCCTGGTTTGAAGCTGGATATTTTACTATTATTGTGTAGAATGATACCTGCTACTTGCTGCTTAGCATCCCAAAGATGAACTCAAAAAAACCACCTCACTTTAGTAAGGCGATAGTTAAAGACACACCTGGGTGCTGTTGCAAATTATTGAAGAGGGAGTGAAAACAACTTCCCTGAGCCATTGAGATATAATGGAGTGAATTCAATATCTCCTCCTTGATTCCTCTTCCAGTATAGCATACTGCTGTCTGAATTGCTTAAATATAAGCCAGTCCATGAAAGCATGATCCACATGACTGAAAGGCATGTTTGCAGAGAACAAAGCCATAAACCTGTGGATAATCAACCAAGAAATATACTCAGAACTATTATGTTGGGGATATCACGTCATATCACTACTAGAGATGAGCGAACACTATTCAAAACAGCCATTTCGAATAGCATGCTCCCATAGAAATGAATGAAAGCGGCCGACACACAGACTTTGCCAGCGGCCGGCCGCTTAACCCCCCTGCGTTCCAGCTACGTACATTCATTTCTATGGGAGCGTGCTATTTGAAACGGCTGTTTCGAATAGTGTTCGCTCATCTCTAATCACTACTACTCTTCTGTGATTTCTTGTAGATCTGCAAATGCAGAAAAATACAAAGGACTACTGACCATATTTAGGGACAATGCACTGCGGAAAAAGAAGATATACTGAACAACTACAGAATTAATTTGTAGATGAATTTATTGGCAATTGTGGATACTATTTTTAACTACGGTCATGTGACGTAAACCTATACATGCATTATAATCTTGGTGGGGATAACTGAATGGAATTGGATTAAGATACAATTTCCACAAAATAGGATGGTGTGTCCGAAGCTTATTGTCCAATAAGAAAAACTACGTGGAACAGTATCAGTGCAATTAAATATCATAGAGGGGCTAAAGAAGACTCATGAGCCACAAAGGTCGTCCTACATCAAAAAAAGATAAAAGATGACATTTTGGACAGTTATATAAAGTCATGAATATTAAACTATATTTTAAGTTGTATAAAGGTTTAAGGCTAAAGCAAAATGTAATTTCTATTTAATAATAGCTAAAAAAAAAAAAACTCACACAGTGTATAACATAATAAGCTTGCTTTGTCTAATATTCACATTTTACCGAGTAAAAAAAAAATAAAATATGTGCAGTAACCCCAAAGGTAGAAAATTATGCATTCCATTACTTAATAAAAATATGTCTTATTTAGATGCTTTGTATGCTAGGATGGCACACATAATGGAAAGTGTTTGAATAACAAAGATCAGCACTTTAGTAAGGAGGGAGTATCAATACTATAGTTCTTTGTCTTCCTATTACATCCATCTCATGCAGACGTATGAAATACTAACATTCCAATTGTGCTCCATTGTGTGAGAATTGAATAACAGAATTTCTTATATTTAGACTTTTTTAAAAAATTAGCGAACATGTTATAACATAAATGGTTAATGTCAGGAACATAGTGTGTGAAGCTGTGAGAGATTTTGAGTGTTTTTGCCACTACAGCTAGCAGGAGAACACACTGCATTCTGTGTGGACACATGTTCATTTTGTGTGGCCTTTGCCTTTGAGGATTTTTATGTGTCTGGTATAACCAGGCTTTCTCTTTATTGGTGCTGCCTGAATATAATTTACAATCAATAAACAGACATTGTTCAATATACTGCAGTTAGTTACAGGTAATAATGATGTTTATTTATATAGCAGCAACAATTTCTGCAGCACTAAATTGGTTAAATTACACTTATTCAAAACAATAAGTTTGGGCATCTCTGAGCTATATTATCGGCATAGTGATTATAGGATGAAGAGTGGCTAAAGGCGTAGTTACTAGGAACTTGGAAGCAGTAATGCAGGCAAGTGGCTGCAAGAATCACATGTCTGTATGAAGCCTTAATACCAGACTAGTCAATACAGCAAAATTTTATACACTGATTATAGTGTCAGAAGTTCTTGAGGTCACAATATTAGTGTAATTTAAAATTAGTACAGTGTTTCTTCTCATATTACTTTATACAAAATGGATTGTCAGGTAGGGAAATAAAACACACCAGTACCTGATCTACATTCAGGGTTTCCATGCTTAAGAAATGTGGAGAGAAAAGCTTTGCAAGCAGGACATTTCTCTTTGCATTTTTCGTTCGGAAACCAGGCAGACATTATAATCTATGGGGTCTGCACGTTTTAGCGGCTTTTTAAGAGGAGTGGGTCAGGCAAGCGGACCCAAAGAATGGAGACCTGAACACAGGGTTGAACCTAATGTTATAATTAATTAAGGAGGTTATCCAATTTCAGCAAAGAAATGTTATTGTTCATATTAATTAAAGGTTATGCAATTTTCCAATATCCTTTTTTATCAATTACAAAAAATTAGACCATGATCATGTGATGGACACACAGGTGCACAGCTCGTTACAAGACAGATATATGATTACTGAGCTGTGACTATAATGGGCTGAGTCCATCATGTGACTATGGACCGTATATCACATGACTATGGACTGATTTTTATCCACTAGAAGTAAGTAATGACAGCAAGCAGAGGTCTAGAAACTGTATGAAATTGATACAGAAAGTATATTGGAAAATTGTATAACTTACTGTACAAGTAATAATACTTATTTGGTGAAACTGGACAACCATTTTAAAAACATAAAGTAAGTAGTACTCATTAGAGATGAACGAACACCGTTCGATCGAATACAGATTCGATCGAATATCAGGCCGTTCGGGATATTCGATTACAATCGAATACAAGGCTGCAAACAGAGTAAAAATTCGTATCCCCTCCCACCTTCCCTGTCGCGTTTTTTGCACCAATAACAGCACAGGGGAAGTGGGACAGGAACTACGACAACGGAGCCAGTGAAAAAAAATTGGAAAAAGTAATTGGCGGCCGGAATCAGATAACCTCCAATTTAGATGAATGGTGGATTTACCATTCGACTAATTTGGGACTGTGAACTATGTGACTGTGAGACAGGGACAGATCTACAGGCAGGGTAAGCTAGGGATTACCTTTATTTAGGGGGGAATGTTACTCACACAGCTCTTTGGGGCTCCATCTCGTCAGGATCCCTGTCAGCTTGCGATATGCGCGAGCTGACTTTTTCCTATAGGAATGCATTGACCAGCTTTGATTGGCAGAATGCCATACAGAAGTACGGCATTCAGCCAATCAATGCAGGTCAATGCATTTCTATGCCGAGATGAAGCAGAGCTGAACCTGCTACACACTCAGCTCTACCGATGTAGCAATCCGATGCAGCAGCGCTGAGTGTGTAGCAGGTCCAGCTCTGCTACATTGGACACTGCTACATCGCCAGCACTTAGGGTTAAGCCGATCTTGACATTTCAGGATTGTTTTTAAAATCCAATTTCCGATCATTCGGAGATTGGATTTTAAAAACGATCCTATTCACTACACAGCATGTAGTCCAAAAATTGTTGAACCCCACGCTGTGTAGTGATTAACCCCCACCCACCGTTGTCCACTTACCTACATAGCTGCAGCTCCCAGCTCTTCGTCCGGTCCTCTGTCCACTTGTCTTCAGAGCGCCCTGCCCCTGCCTCCCGAGACTAGTATTATGGAGAAGGCGGGGTTTAGGAGAGTGTGGGCGGGTACTGGAAGGGGAGACATGAGTGGTGCACTCACGTCTCCCCGCCCACACTCTCCAGCTGCACTAAGCCTCGCCTACTCCCTGCATCTCTACAATACTAGTCTAGGGGTCCTCTGTCCTCTTCAGAGCACCCTGCGCCCCTGTGCGGCTGGAGAGTGTGGGCGGGAAGAAGTGAGTGCATCACTCACGTCTCCTCCCAGTACCCGCCCACACTCTCCTAAGCCCCGCTCCCTCTCCCCGACTAGTATTATAGAGAAGGCAGAGCTTAAATTCGCTCTCTTATGGAAAGTAATGAGGAGATACAAGGTGTCAGATGTCAGGTACTATATCAGGTAGGTTTCACATCTAATCTAAGGATGTCCTAGTATTTATTTAGGCTATATCTCTAATTTCTTGATGGCATGTGTACCAATAATTGTAGCCAATTATTTTTGGTTCCCTGGCTTCTTCTTTGGGACAAAGAGATTCCTCATATTCTAATTTTTAAATCCATCCTACTAATATTATAAATGTGAAAGTTTGTATGTTTGGATGTTTGTGTGTTTGTTCCGTTAAATGACATGGCTTCACGACTGTTTTGAATTTATGTTCACATACTATATTAAACTGGTCTTGGTAGCAGCTTATCTCAGGTTCTGATAAAGCCAGGTCTGTTATCTCTGTGTATAAACACTCAGCTAACCCTCGGTGGATTGTGTACACACATTTGCATATTATCTGATCTGCTTCAGGCAGTGCTGACACACTGACATGGGAAAACACCTTTAATCCAAATTGGCAGTTTGCCAATTTTAAACATGCCTGGAAAAGAAAATCCAATTTGTCGCAAACAATGAGAGCTATGAAAGTAGCCAGAAGTCACAGACTTCTCCTCAAGCGGAGCATCGACGCCAACAACACACTCATTATATGGCATCCCAGCGAGCTGCTGAGATGCCGGAACAATCACAGGCACGGTTTGAGGAACAACTTCAGTGCCAGGCCAGCTTGAGAGCTGCCAAGACGCCGAAGCATGCAGATCATCGACACCAACAACACAATCATTATATGGCTTCCCAACGAGCTGCTGGGATGCTGGAACAATTACAGACACAGCGCAAGAAACGAGTTCAGTGGCAGGCCAGCTTGAAAGCTGCCGAAACACCGGAGCGTGTGGATCATCAACGCCAACAACAAGCTCATTATATGGCATCCCAGCAAGCTGCTGAGATGCCGGAACAATCATGGGCACAGTGCGAGAAACAAGGTCAGTGGGAGGCCAGCTTCATAGCTGCCGAAACGCCAGAGCAGGCGGATCATCAACGCCAACAAGATGCTCATTATATGGCTTCCCAGCTAGCTGCCGGAACAATCACAGGCAAGGTGTGAGGAACAAGTTCAGCAGCAGGACAGCTTGAGAGCTGCCAAAATGCCGGAGTAGGTTAAACCATCAACGGCAGCAATTTGCTGAATATAGGCGGCTCATCGACGCCAGCAACATGCGAAAAGCCATTGTCGTATAGGGCAATCAGGGAATTAAATTTGGTATCACTATGATCATACTGTTCTGTAGATAAATGTTAATCTGTCATTTTTATCACACTGTGAATGCTGTAAAACAAAACCCAAGAAAATGTGTTTGTTTTTTCTAATTCTGCCCAATTTAAACTTTTTTCTGTACAATATATGGAATATTAAATGGTGCCAGTAGGAAGTATAGTTTACCCCACAGAAAACAAGTCCCTCATAAATCTATGGAAAATTATAAAAGTTATGATATTTTGGAGGTGGGGAATTAAAAGAAAAAAAGAGAAAAAATGAAAATTCACTGTAGTGGGAAGGGGTTAATCTCAGGAACAAACAAAACATTAATTTTATAATTGACTAATTAGATGCAAGATTATCCCATCTGCAATACTGTTCTGCTAAAATAAAAAGCCAGCTTCAAATGATGAAATCCGGTCGCTAAAGACTTTCCCTAATTCATCTGAAAGCAGCAGTATGTATATATGATTATGATTTATTTCTAGTCCATTACATCTCTAGGAATTGCATGAAAACTATGTCTGCAATTCTGCATCATTATAATAACAATCCACCTTATCCAATCTACCAAACATATAAGTTTGTGACAGTGACCTCTTCAGAGAAGCCAGGTATGAACTAAATCACTCTGCATGGTGTAGGCAGCAATGAAGCATGAATAACTAATATTATAAGTGACTAAATAAAGTCTATTTACTTGGACAAAAGTAGCATTCCCTTGACCCTAATCAATCTGTAAGGGAAAATATTAAAAGGAAAGTGTCTGCAAAATGTTTCCTGTTTAATTAAATTTTGTTAAACAGTCCAGCATAACAAGTCATAGTCCCCTAATAATCAGTCACAGTGTTCTCATAAGCTTACCAGTCACAGTGCCCCGATAACAGTACCAACCACAGAGCCCCACTTACCTTTTCTCATACCTGTAGTGGTTAGATAAGAGACTAATGTCACTGTGGTTTCTTCCTGCACAACAGTGGGTATGACATACATGCCAAATGTAATCCTTGTATACTCCAAAACTAAATGCAGATTACAGTTGAAGGACACAGACCAAATTCAGAAGTTTTGTCATGGAACCTTAAAAATATATAGAAACAAAACTTTATCATCCTACTTTCATAAAAAATAACTATGCAATATAACACTGAAACTATGGTGCTGATACTGTGGACATGGGACTAATCATTTTGGTGACTAGTGATGGGCGAACCTCTCAAGATTCATTTTTTTTCAGGTTCACGTGGCTCAGGACCAAGAACTGCTTTGGGTCAAACAAGATTTGTACGAACCATGCCTTAACACCTAGAAATTGCTAATCTGCCTATTTACGTTGCTTCTTCTGATGCCCTATATTGCAGTCAGGTTAAGTAAAGTCAAATACCTGTGATTTACAACTGATCCTCTACAAGGGATAAGTGCCGACATCTCCATGCTGAAGTTACTGTCAGGGAATTGCATTGTGATAAGGAAAGTTTTTAGGACTTTTATCATCACTTTTATCAACAAAATTTAACTGTTTATAATGATGATAGTTAATAGAAATGAGCAAGTAGTGAAATATTCGATATTTCTTTTGAGTAGCCCCTCAATATTAGACTATTTGACCGAATATCAAATCCCATTATAGTCTATGGGGAAAAAATGCTCATTTCAGGGGAAACCCAAATTCTACTAAGGAGAGTCACCAAGTCCACAATAACACCCCAAGAAATGATGCCAACACCTCTGGAATGCAACTGGGACAGCAGGGGAAGCATATCTGGGGGCATATAACACACCCAAGTCCCAGAATTACCCCACTATCACAGCCTATCAACTAGACACTTTCCAAACTCTAGAATAGAACCTCTATGAAAGTTGAAAAATACATGGAAACCTTCTTTCCTCCACAATAGTATGAACAAAAACAAAAATTTTAAGCTAAAGAAACATTAGCATGCACCCCTTTAAATCATGTTGCCCATGACAACCAAAGATGGAATAGGCAACGGGAAATCCAACAGCCCCCACTCTTAACTGTCATTGTGTATGTGTGTGTGTGATGTGGTAAGACCTTCAAAAATTTTCTGGCCCTTAACGTGAGCCCTTCCAAATTAAGTTGGAGTCGCTTAAGCTAAGCTACCAGCAGAGATTGAGGCCCTTGAGGTGACTTGAGCCTTTTACCTGCAGAGTTTTAGGCCCTTTAAGTGAGTTGCGCCTTGCACCAGCAAAGTTTTTTGCCCTTTGGGTGAGTTGAGCAGCAGTGTTAGCCCCTTTAAAATTGTTAGCCCCTAAAATGGTGGTTCCAAAACCATCAGTTTCATTGTGTGGGATTGATGCGGTGGATTGGAGTGAGGACCCAGACATTGACCTTGATTTTGATTGTGAAATTGATAACATTTTGGCATCAAGTCCTGGGGGTAACTTTTATTTAGAGGACCGCAAAGGTGGAGAATTGGCTGCAACCACTACTAGCAGTAATGGTCCTCTAATATGGGACTCTACATTACCTCTACAGGGTTCTCATTAGGTGTTAATAGTCCAAACAACATGCTCCAGTACTTTAGATGTAGATCAGAAACCACTTTCCCTTCTGACACCAGATTTAACCAAGCTTCACCATCATCATCATCCTGCTGAGATGGAGCCACTAAAGGAAACCTTGCCTTCAAAGGAATGTCCTGGAGCTGTGACTGAGCCAAATCTAAACACAGAGACATTTGTAACTGAACAAAATTCAAAGTGTCAAAAGACTTTAGAGACTGTTGAAAGTAATGGGATCCAGAATGAGGAGTTCATCATAAGGCTGACAGACCCAACTCCAAATGCTGCAGCACAAGCAACCAGCAGTCAGACTAAGATTGTCTCTTCTTCAAGTAAGGCACAAGATTCTTTGGAACCAGAACAGGAAAACCCAGTGATTGCCATTGCAGCAGTGCCTAGGCCATCTTTCAGAGCAGTTCATTCAGAGATTGAATTGGAGAAAAATACGGACATTTACTATCATCATGCATCATGCATATTAGTGGGCATGGACAACCTAACGTACAAGATCCTCATGCTGAGCTGGCCTCGTTACTGAACAAGATCAACCAGGATAATCAGGGCTGGAAATAGCCATCAGATCTTACCAAAAGGTATCACCCTCGGTTTGGAAAGAAGCCATCTAAACGTTGCACCTTTAATTGGGTTGAGCATTGCACCAGCAGAATGTTAGGCCCTTTGGGTGAGTTGAGCTTTTAACCAGCATAATTTTAAGCCCTTTGGGTGGATTGAGCCTCTAACCAGCATAGTTTTTGGTCCTTTGGGTGAGTTGAGCCTTTAAACAGCATAGTTTTTGGCCCTTTGGGTCAGTTGAGCCTTTAGCAAGCAGAGTTTTTGGCCCTTGGGGTGAGTTGAGCCTTTAACCGGCAGTGTTTTTGGCCCTTGGGTGAGTTGAGCCTTTAAACAGCAGAGATTTAGCTTTTGGCCCTTTTTGGCTCTTGGGATGAATTGAGGATTGTAGGAGCCTAATATTATGCTCTATGGATGAATAGAGCCTTGTCGGAGCATAATATTAGGCCCTTGAGGTGAGCCTTAATGGGGTGATTTAAAATTTTGTTTTTCAACTGTGATGGTGGAGGAGAAGGAGGAACTGAAGAGCTGGAGCACACACATCCAACTTCATGTTGGGGTGCTTGACACTGGTGGACATGCAAATGATGGGTCATTTCAGTGGCAGTTCATTTTGATCAGCGTCAGCCGGTCAGCACTG
Organism: Leptodactylus fuscus; assembly: GCF_031893055.1. Taxonomy (NCBI): domain Eukaryota; kingdom Metazoa; phylum Chordata; class Amphibia; order Anura; family Leptodactylidae; genus Leptodactylus; species Leptodactylus fuscus. The sequence continues at coordinate 139,678,088 of NC_134268.1, forward strand.
TCAGCTGACAGCTGACAGATGGCTGCGCTTATTTGTGATGATGCTACTGGCTGCGCTGAAGACCCTTTCTGATAGAACGCTGGCAGCAGGGTAGGACAGCACCTCCAGGGCGTAAAGCGCAAGCTCCAGTCACAAGTCCAATTTTGACACCCAATAAGTGTAGGGCGCAGAGGGATCAGAGAGGACAGGGCTATGGTCAGCTAGGTATTCCCGCAACATGCAGTTATACTTGTCCCTCCTGTTGACACTAGGCCCCTCAGTGATGGTACTTTGGCGAGTGGGTGCCATTAAGGTGTCCCACACCTTGGAGAGTGTGTCCCTGCCGGGTGTGGACCAATGGCACTTGTTAGCCTTTTGGAGGAACTGTCCTCTCGGTCGCCAATGAGAGTTGATGTTAACATTTCCATCATATTTTGCACAAGTTGCTTGTGGCAATCATAAATGCGATTGGCCCTCCCCTCTACCAGAATGAAAGAGGATAGGTCGAGGATTGCAAAAATCCAGTGTTGGTTGCTCACCAGGATTTTGACAATGCGTTTGTCACTGGAAAAGCAGCCCAACATGAAGTCAGCCATGTGTACCAGAGTGTTAGTTGGCATGACTTCACTGCCCCCACCGGAATGGTCACTGTCCATTTCCTCCTCTTCCTCCTCCCCTTCGCCCCATCCGTGCTGAAGTAATGTGACGCACAGGACTTCCCTGCTAGCCTTGTGTGTGACAATGATCTCATCTGCCACTTCATCCTCCTCCTCCTCCTCTTCCTCCATCATTACAGGCTGAGAAGCTGACAGGAGTGTGCACTGACTATCCTGCTGGGATGGGTCTGCTCCTATCCCCGACTCCTCAGCGTGCAATGCGTTATCCCTGATGGCGATGAGGGATTCTCACATAACACACAGGATCGGGATGGTTATGCTCACTAGTGCGTTGTCACAGCTGACCCTCTTGGTGGACTCCTCAAAGACACGTAAGATTTCGCATAAGTCTGCCATCCATGGCTACTCATGGTGCAGAAACTGTGGGAGTTGACTTTGAGGAACCCTTGGGTTTTGGAAATGGTACTCCATCAAGGGTCTCTGCTGCTCACACACCCTGCTGAACATGTGGTACGTCGAGTTCCAGCATGTGGGGAAGTCGCACAACAGCTGGTGTTCGGGCAGATGTAGGCATTGCTGGATGCTTCAAAGGCTAACAGCGGCTGCTGTCGACTTACAAAAGTAGGCGCACAAGCGCCGCACTTTCACCAGTAACTCATGAACATTGGAGTACGTTGCATCACTAAGTTGAAAACGTGGGCCAGGCATGAAACTGTCACAATACCCTTACTAGTTGTCTAGAGACCAATGGCTGGAAACAGGGAGTATAACAAAAGCAATACACAGATAGACTTACAGTCCATTCTATGGAAGGCAGGGAGGCTTGGCCGGAAGCAGTGGTCCAATAATCAGCAGGAGGGCTTGCTGGAGGCAGTGGTTCCACAGCTCCTATGGACCAGGTGGATAGCAAGTCTTTGGTAGCAGGAGGACTTGCTGGGGTCTGTAGTTCCACGGCTCCTATGGACCGGTAGGATAGCAAGTCTTTGGTAGCAGGAAGACTTGCTGGGTTCTGTAGTTCCACGGCTCCTATGGACCGAGAGGAGCAGCAGGAGGACTTGCTGGGGGTAGTAGTTCCAGGTAGCAACCAACTTGGCAGGTGAATAACCAACTTTGAACAGTCAGTTCTCACCTTGGCAGAAGACAGACTTTTGAAACCAATACTCAGACAACTTGGGTAATCACAACACACATGCTAAATAATCAAGAATCAGGAAACCAGGGTAAGTCACAGGCAGGAAACACAAAAAAACTCCATCTTGACTGCTGGCAAAAAAAAAGAGTTCAACAAAACAAGATCCTGACAGAAACGTGTTGGAGGTTGGCAAGCTCCAGAGCCGTTACTAGGTTCCAGCCGTTATCGCACACGACCATGTCTGGGCCCAGGTGCAACGGTGCAAACCTCATTGCCGTCTCATTGAAGATGGCATTCCTCTCCTCGGAGGCAGTGTGCTGTCTGTCCCCCAAGCTGAAGAGCTTTAGCATGGCCTGCTGACGTCTCCCTGCGCCAGTGCTGCAGCGTTTCCAGCTCTCGCAGCTGTGGTTGATGTTATGGCCGAGGACCAGGAGGAGGAGGAGGAGGGGGAGGGTGGTTCTGAACCCCTGCCAGGAATGTTGGGCAGGGAGAGGAGGTAGGCCATCCCACTTTGAGACCCGGTCTCAGCTTCCACTATATTCACCCAGTGTGCCGTGAGTGATATGTAGCGTCCCTGTCTGCATGCACTTGTCCACGCTTCAGTGGTCAAGTGGACCTTAGTGCAAATTGCGGACCTAAGGGCACGCCTGATGTTCAGTGACACGTGCTGGTGCAAGGTGGGGACACCCGGTACACCGGGAAAAGTAGTGATGGCTAGGGACGGCATAGCGAGGTGCCTCAGCTGCCATCAGGTAACGGAAGGCCTGAGTCTCCACAAGCCTGAACGGCAACATCTCCAGGGTCAGCAGTTTGGAGATGTGCCCATTTAAGGCTTGGGCATATGAGTGGGTTGCGCTATATTTTTGTCTGCGCTCAAACACCTGGGAGATGGTGAGTTTCTGCGAAGAGGCACATGATGGTGTAAGAGAAGGAGCGGAGGCAGGAAAAGGGGAAGATGAGTGTCTCCAAAGTGACAGAGGCAGATGTGGAGGTGTCATGGCTGGTGGTCTGGACTGCTGTGACAGCACTGGACACAGTGGAAGAGGCAGTGGCGGCAACACCGGACGACGATTGTCCTGCATTAGCTCTATCCCACTGAACCCAGTGCTTGCCTTCCAAATGATAGCGCATGCATGAGATGGTAAGGTTGCTCTTTTCAGAGCCCCTACTCAGTTTGGAGTTGCACAGTGTTCAAACCGCACTAAATTTGTCCTCCGCGCATACATTGAAAAATCTCCACACCATCGAGGAACGTGGCCTGGATGGGGGAGTTTTTCTCAAGTGGCTAGGACAGGGAACATCTTGGGCCTTGCTGGGTCTGTCCTGGATTCTATGAAGCAGCTGTCCTCTGCCTCTGGACATGCCTCTGCCTGTAGCCACCTTTTTTGGTGCTGCGCTAGCCTCCAGATCTACGCTGCTTTCCCCGCTAGACATCACCCCTGCCCAGGTCGGGTCAGTGGCCTCGTCGCCCACCACCTCCTCTTCCAATTCCTCAATCTGCTCCTCCTCCTGCACACAGCACATGACAACAGCCTGCCCTGATGGCAACTGTGTCTCGTCTTCATCATTGATGACAGGTTGCAGGTCCATAACCACAAAATCGCCAGGAGATGGCAGATGCTCCAGTGTTTGGGCATCAGGACACACAAAGTCATCTGTTAGCTCCTGGCATTCGTGAAGTGGTGGGACAGAATGAGGGACAGTTAAAGGACCCGTAAACAGCTCCTGGGAGGGGGAAAAGGTGTGATGACTCTGCTGGGAAGATTGGGCATGTTGGGAGGAAGGAGGGGCAGACTCTTGGCTAGGAAGACGACTGGAGATGGTGGCTGACTGGCTGGTGGAAAAGCTGCTGGAAGCGTTATCTTGTACCCTGCTTAATGTAGCCATCAAGCCAGGGATTGTGGAGAAGCGCGATGCTGGCTGCACCTCACGAGTACTCATTGGATGCACTGTAGCTTGACCGCAACCTTGCTACCCAGCTGCATTTCCATGCCCCCGGCCTCATCCCCATCCCTCTGCGCTATATTGGGCCTATATACTGCCGTATATACTAGTATGACAGTATACAGGAATGAATGAGTGAGTGAGTTCACAAACTGATGGTTGTAAACAAATTTATGTTTTTTTGTATACAGAGGGTAGATATATTGAGCCTATATACTGCTGTATATACTAGTATGACAGTATACAGGAATGAGCGAGTGAGTTGACAAACTGATGGATTGTATACAAATGATGTTTTTTTGTATACAGAGGGTAGATGACAAGACAAGATGGCGCCGCATGAGTGGCAGCCTCGATACAGAGATCCAAGCTGAGAGCAACCTTTATCTTTCCTTTTTCACTCTTTTTGTCTGTATCTTCAAGAATCCTCTACTCTAGCAACCTAGCATTATGAATTAGCAACTATAAATCGAATGGAAGACCCTGTGGAGTATTTTTTTTCCTTTTGTTTCTATTGTTAAAGCATGGGCAAGACTAAAGACCTGATCAGTTGGAATTTCCTGTATGGACATGTTCCTGTTACCATCACCCCACGAGCTAAGGACAGCATGATCACCATGAGGCAGACAAAGCATGGAGGAGAAACCTGCATGGAAGTGTGGACTTCTTTCAAGGAGATGATTTTTGGCGTCTATTGCTGATGTGTGAAGATGCCTACAGCTGACTGGTATTTCTTTCTCTTACTGTGGACACATGGGACTCTATTACAGCCTGGGAACCTACCATCACCCACCTACCCCATGAGTTTATGGAGGCTTGGCAAGAGAGCAGCACCCTGTCTACCTGGATGGCTTCAGACTTCTTTGGGCAGTAGAACACAGTGGTAAAAAGAAAGGAGGAGGGCTTGTGATGAAGGACATTTGGGGCATTTTTTGTGGTTAAGGAACAATAGCGCTGATGCAAGATACCGAACTATCAGCTGTGAACAGGAGATCTCACTACCTACCAAAGAACTACCACATTATCGTGATAGCTGCATATGTCCCCCACTTCTGCAAAAAAAACGTTTCTGCCTGTTATATCTACATGCTGTGACTCCCTTCCTTGTGTCCTCCAACCACGGTCGGGCTGTATTATCAACATCACTTCACACAGAGAACTAAATGATCCTGCAGTGTGTCTTTGTTTCTTTCTTTTTAGTTGCTATGATTCCTAGTATGTCTCTATCTGCCATGAGCTTGTATGTGTTTCTCTCTTGTTATATACTACTGTACCATCTAAAAAACTGTATCACTGAAATCTCCCCATTGTGGGACTATTAAAGGATTATCTTCTCTTATCTTATCTTAGATATATTAGGCCTATATACTGCTGTGTATACCGGATGACAGTATACAGATTTCTTATCACCCCTATGTGACAGGTATACAGAGTATACCACTGGTGGAGAATTTGAGCCCTATAAAGGGCTTTTGTGAAATTTTATGAGCTTAGTGTACTGTATATACTAGTGGTGTATACACTGGTGAAGTAGTTTAGCTCTGATAAGAGCTGTTGGTTTTAATTTTTCCTGCCTATTGAAACCTAAATCCTCTCTTGCCCTCAGCACGTCTCTCCCTATCTAACTCCAAACCGCAAATGACACGAATATGGCTGACACTATTCTTATAAATCGGAGGTCACCTGATGTCGCCAGCCAATGACTTTTTCCCATTTTTTTCCGATGCCTACGTTTTCCTGCTTTCTGTCCCACCTCCACTGCACAGTTATTGGTGCAAAAAAAGCGCCAGGTAAGGTGGGAGGGGATTCAAATTTTCACTGCGTTTGCCACGTGGTATTCGATTGGAATCGAATATCTTGAATACCTTAATATTTGATCGAATATCTACTCTATCGAACAGTATTCGCTCATCTCTAATAGTTAAAAGAAAGACACTTTCTATTCAGTTTGGTGCTAGATGAACTTGTCCCCCTGCCCCCCTTCCTCCTTCACCTACTTCCTGGATGTTTGCTCTGTCTCAGCAGGTAGCCTATCTTGAAATAACGCAAGTAGTTTACAGTGATCTAGTTTTCTAAACTATTGGTTAATTTACACATGGACTAGAGTTCCAGAAAATAAGCCATGCTGAATATAAAACCATATAAATCCTCATTTTTGTTGAAAAAATTATATAAATGTGTAGCCCTTGTGATGAGAAGAACTAAAAAGGCTTATTTTAACATGTTTATGTGCAATAGTATATATAAAGCAATTTTGCTTTAGGTGAAAGAAGCAAAATTTTAATTTTTTTCACATTTTATACCACTTTTCTACTTTTAACGAAAAAATATTCAACTTATTTACAAATAAGGCTAGTTATTTCAAGCCTTGTGTGTCCTAAAAAAAACATGGTTAAAAATAGTTAGGATATGCAAAGCCATTAAATAGATATTGCTGTGTAAATCAATGCATACAAAAGTGCTACATTTGGCCTGGGCATTGGGGCAGCAAAGATGCTTGGTCCTGAAAGGGTTAAAGGGGTTCCGGGATCAATGGAAAGCTCTACACTAATTTAAACACCCTCCCCTTCTACTTTCTAAATAACATAATTAATCAAAAATGTATATTCACTCACATGACCGCCCTGGGGACATTTGCTGGTGACAATCTGTTTTCTCGTTTCTGGAAATGGATCGTCATTACTATTCTCCCCCTCATCCATTCCATCATACGTACTTTCCAGGCTTCTTCCTGTGGGACAGCTCCTCCTTTTCTGACTGTCACCGCTTCTCACAATGTGGCTCTACACACTGCTGCCGATATCATGGCAATGGATTGCTGGCCTCAGATCCTGTTAAAAACAGGTATTGGATGCATGGATGAGAGAGCACTAACTCCACCCTTACACCTGCACTCAATCTCACCATTCTGACATTTTATCACAAGGACATTTGAGACATACACTCTGGGTAACTATTTTCTTTTGCTTATTTTAACCTTCTTTGCATTATAACTTTTTATAAGTTTGTTGTTTACATAAAATCTTCATGTTTTTCATCTTACTGTAGGTTCACACCTGCACCAGGTTTTCTCCTGAAAAATGCAAAGCTTAAAGTTCTGTTTGCATGTGGCCCAAAGCCAACAGGGAGTGCGCTGGAGCCCAGGAGAGGTAAGTAACACTGGTTTTTATGTTTGCTCATCTCCCCTGAGCCTCTGATTATTATACTCTGGGGTATACTTAACGATCCCTGCTCTTGCTCACAGTCGCCTTTGTCGGAATGCCTTAAGTAGAATCAGGAATCAGTAAGTAAATAGGGATTACTCCAGCAGGTAATTGCCTATTTAAATAAAAAGCATCAGGAACTTACCTGGCACCTTAAAGTCCCGGGCATGTGGCAGCCGCTACAGCAGTACTTACATCACTGAGGGTCACTTTAAGGGATTCCACTTTATTGGCACCTCAGGGCCTCTGTAAAAATGACATGGTGTTCAAAAACAAAACCCTCTAAATCTGTACTCTGTAATCTGTGAGCAAAACAACGTTCCTTTCTGCAACCTGCTATGTACCCAAACAGTAGAATATGCCCATATATATGACATTACTTAACAGGGGAGTTGTATAACAATTGTATAAAACTTAAACCTTTAGCAGTATTCTAAAGGCTAAAAGGCACTGTGCCACAGCCAAAGTGATATGGATTAAATATATAAAATATATCTTGATGTGAGGAAAGATATACAGCGCTATATAACCCGAGTGAACAGATGTGCAGTGATCAGTTGTAAGGGTTGCACTCCTTGTCTATATTCATGGACTGCAGGTATTATCGGAAAATGCCCAAATAATGAAGCAATATTCCCCCAAGGGAATCAGACTCCCTCTCAAAGCTCTCTCTTGCTATGTGTTTCGCCCGCTGACAGTAGACAATATGGGATACTGGCTTACAAGGAAGAAAATAGAATAAATAAGTAAATGATACAATTGTGCAGTTAAAACTGCATTTTTCAGAGACCTGATGGTGACATTAAGAGTAATAAGTACCAGAGCCCACCATCTCTCTGGGGTAAAAATTATCATTATGTCCCTTCATAAATGTTTTGAGGGGCACTCTTTCCAAAATAAGGTCACTTCTCAGCCATTGTTATAAATTCTATAAAACCTCTTGATAAATTCCTTAATGGCTGGAATTTATTTTCTATGAGTAGCACAGTGGCTCAGTGGTTAGCACTACAAGCTTGCAGCATTGGTGTCCTAAGTTTGAATCCAACCAAAGACCAAAAAAGCTTGTATGTTCTCCCTGTGTTTGGGTGGGTTTCCTCCCACGCTCAGAAGACATACTTATAGGAAAGGTAGACTGTGAGCTCTATATGGGACAGTGATTGAGAGTGTCTGTTAAAGTGTGGTGGATTATGTTGAAGCTATACAAGTAAGCTAAATAAATACATTTTCAGCAGTCAGAAAGGAGAGTTTTCCAGAGACTTGCAAAGTACATTTTCTCTATGGAAAGAGCTGCCACAACCACAGCTGATGGGGTACAAGCAACTGCCTCTTAAATGCCGTCTGAAAAGTAATTGAATGCATTACTGTGTATATAATGGCTGCTTCGGGTGAAGTCCACAACCCATTGCTCGCTGTGCATTCATCTGTGAATGCCATCTGAACTCTGCATATACGTGTGAGACTTATTGTAGAGCGAGTTACCATGTCTTTATGAAAGAAACAAATTATCAAGCACAATATTTTGCAATGTGTCCAAATGGCTGTGTACAATCAAATCCAATAGCCAATTGTGAGACACCACATGCTTTTGTTTATCCCCCTGCTTTAACTCTGGCTCAACATGTGATAAGTAGAGATGAGCAAACAGTGAAATATTCAAATAGCCCTTCAATATTCGACTATTCGAACGAATATCTAATCCCATTATAGTCTATGGGGAAAAAAGCTTCGTTTCAAGGGAAACCACTATTAGACTCAGGAGATTCACCAAGACCACTATGACACCTCAGGAAATGATGCCAACACCTCTGGAATGCAACTGGGACAGCAGGGGAAGCATGTCTGGGGGCATCTAACATGCCCAAGTCCCTGACTTTTTCTCATAGGAATGCATTGACCAGTGTTGATTGACCGAATGCCATACAGTGTATAGCTGGTTCTGCCGGAGGAGGCGGAGTCTAAGATCAGTCCACAGCAGTTTCCATTGTGGCCTGATCTCAGATGTAGCAGAGTTGACACAGCGCTGCTACATCTCAGATGTAGCAGTGTTGAACGCACAGCACTGCTACATCTCAGGTATAGCAGAGTTGACACAGCGCTGCTACATCTCAGGTATAGCAGAGTTGACACAGTGCTGCTACATCTCAGATGTAGTAGCGTTGAACACACACAGCACTGCTACATCTCAGGTATAGCAGAGTTGACACAGTGCTGCTACATCTCAGATGTAGTAGCGTTGAACACACACAGCACTGCTACATCTCAGGTATAGCAGAGTTGACACAGCGCTGCTACATCTCAGGTATAGCAGAGTCTACACAGCGCTGCTACATCTCAGATGTAGCAGCATTGAGCGCACAGCACTGTTACATCTCAGGTATAGCAGAGTTGACACAGCGCTGCTACATCTCAGAGGTAGCAGTGTTGAGTGCACAGCTCTGCTGCGCCTGAGATGTAGCAGAGCTGTGTCAAATCTGCTATACCTGAGATCGGACCACAATGGAGACTGCTGTGGACCGATCTTAGACTCTGCCTCCTTACAGACGAGCCTCCAGCAGAACTCTGCTATACCTGAGATGCAGCAGTGCTGTGCGCTCTACGCTGCTACATCTGAGATGTAGCAGTGCTGTGTCAACTCTTCAATACCTGAGATGTAGCAGCGCTGTGTCAACTCTGCTATACCTGAGATGTAGCAGAGCTGTGTCAACTCTGCTACATCTGAGATCAGACCACAATGGAGACTGCTGTGGACCGATCATAGACTCCGCCTCCTCCAGCACAACCAGCGTTGATTGGCCAATGCTGTACACTGTATGGCATTCAGCCAATCAACGCTGGTCAATGCATTCCTATGAGAAAAAGTCAGCTCCTGCATAACGCAAGCTGACAGGGATCCCGACTAGCATATAATGAGCTGCCACGAGACTTTGAGTAACATTCCTACCTAAATAAAGCTAATTCCTAGCTAACCCTGCTAGCCAGCCAATTACTTTTTCCGATTTTTTTTCGATGCCTATGTTTTCCTACTTCCTGTCCCACCTCCCCTGAACAGTTATTGTTGCAAAAAGCGCGCCAGGGAAGGTGGGAGGAGATACGAATTTTTAGTGCGTTTGCCGCGTGGTATTTGATTAGAATCGAATATCTCAAACAGCCTGATATTCGATCGAATACCAATTCGATCGAACGCTGTTTGCTCATCTCTAGTGATAAGGCTTCAGGTGAAGCAATTTCATTATATATCAGCATGTTTGCTGCTGAGTGCCTGCGTCTCATAATCCTTTCCCAGATCTGTGCAAGAATGGCAGTTGTTCAAACATGTGGTTGTCAATGTGTTGGGGAAATTTGGTCGGGAATTAGCTGCAAATTCTGTGTTATGCCACTTCTGCACCAAACATGTATAAGATAAGATAAGATAATCCTTTAATAGTCCCATAGTGGGGAAATTTCAGTATGTTACAGCAGCATAGTAATACAGATACAGGATAATACACAGTAATATATTACAGACGTAGACACACATATGCTGAGAAGAGAAGATATACTAGGAGTCCATAGCAGCTAAGGAACAGAAGAAGAAAGAAGGAAGACATCATAATCATAAGTTTCCTGTACGGAGTGATCTTCGCTTGGCCTGATGTAGATTATGTAGCCTGGTCGCGGTTGGAAGGAAGGACCTGCGATAGCGCTCCTTCTCACACTTGGGGTGAAGCAGACGGGCACTTACAGTGCTGTCAAGTGCCATCAAGGTCTCATACATGGGGTGGGATTTGTTCTCCCGCTTGGTGCTCACCACGGACAGTATCCTTCTGTCACCCGTCACCTGTACTGGGTCCAGAGGGCTCCCCAGGACAGAGCTGGCCCTTCTGATCAGCCTGTCAAGTCTATTTCTGTCCCTGGTTGATATACTGCTCCCCCAGCAGGCCACACCGAAAAAGATGGCTGAACCAACCACAGAGTTGAAAAAGGCGCTAAGAAGTGTCCCCTGTACTCTGAAAGCCCTCAGCCTCCTGAGCAGGTAAAGCTTGCTGTGACCCTTTCTGTGCAGCGCCTCCAGGTGATCAGCCCAGTCTAATTTATCATTAAGGAGCACACCCAGATACTCATAGGTCCTGACTATCTCAATGCATGTTCCTTGGATCTCCACTGGGGTCGGAGCACCTCTCCGCTTATTAAAGTCCACCACCATCTCCTTGGTCTTCCCGGCATTAATCCTGAGCTGGTTCCGCTGGCACCATTCAACAAAATCCCAGTTTAAGTCTCTGTATTCTCTATCGTCGCCATCAGTGATGAGGCCTACTATTGCAGAGTCATCGGAGTACTTCTGTAAGTAACAGCTGGATGAGCTGTGCCTAAAGTCAGCAGTGTACAGTCTGAAAAGAAATGGGGCACCTTGTGGTGCCCCTGTATTACAGATCACAGTGTCAGACACACAGTCCTGGGCTCTCACATACTGAGGGCGGTTTGTCAGGTAGTCTAGGATCCAGTTGGACAGGTGATGGTCAACACCACCAAGGTTAAGATTTCTGCTCAGAAGAAGGTCTTGAAATTGACCAACAACAGTTGCGTGTTTCCTTTGCATGAGCTTATGCGTTTATAGACTGTCACTATCACAATTCTTTTTTTATTCTATTGAATATGGCATATTGGACACACCTCTGAACTACTGTCTTTCAGAAAGTGTACCACACAAAAACAAAACACTGTGGAAAAGACTGTGGTAGAAACACATCGCATTTTCCTCCCATCGTTTTTCACAGAATTTTTTTTTTTTTTTTTGCGCAGAGCTTTTCACAGAAAGTCTGCAGCATTTTCCTTTGCAAACTTTCTGCTTTATACCTATATGAAAAACACCAGCGTATGCATATGTATAATTGACATGATGCGATTTACAAAGACTCTAATTTTTTTTTTTTAAATACAGCTGCATAGTGGCTGGACACCAGTACTGCAGCTCATCTCCCAGTGAATTCAGTGGGAGCTTAGCTGAAGTGATAGTGCTCAGCTAATATACAGGGCATGGAGCCAGTAGCTAAGCTGTGAACGGGTCCAAGGGGGCCTCGCATTAAGGCCAGGGCCTCATGGGACGGAAACCCAGTGATTTGACCACTGCGGAAACAAGGTAATAAGGTCAAAGTCGATGGGATTCTAGTGAATCCCATGCTCACTTTACGGTAAAGACCGCGGTGCGGACAAAACGCAATTTCCAAAACCGGCGCAGTTTTGGAAATTGCAGCATGTCAATTATACCTACAGAAATGCCGGCGGTTTCCCCATAGGTATAATTGTAACCGAAAGCCCGTGGAGGAAAACTCTGTGAACTTTCTGACTAAAGTGCTGTGGGAGCACTTTTTTGCTGCAGGACTTCCTGTGGGGCCTTAGCCTAAAGGGGTTTTCCAGGCAAAAAAGCTTGGCCACGCATTAAAGGGGTTTTCTGGGCAAAAAGGCTTTTAAAAAAAAAAGTTAGTGCTATTATTGGGTACACCCAAATACCTTTGGCAGTGTTTTGAGCGATTTCTGGGTTTCTCTAGGAGCACTTAACATCTTCTGCATTTGATTACAAGGTGTAGCTTCCGTCTGCCTTAACCCCTTAGCGACCCTTGACGTAACTGTACGTCATGGGTCGCATGGGGATGTATGGAGCGAGCTCACACGCTGAGCTCGCTCCATACACGGCAGATGCCGGCTGTATAATACAGCCAGGACCTGCCACTAACAGCAGCGGTCGGTGCCCGAGCCGATCGCTGCTGTTAACCCTTTACACACTGCGGTCAAACGTGACCGCAGTGTGTAAACTGCGCCGGCGGCATGGGCGCCGCCATGTTTCGCCGATCGCCGCCCTCCTGAACGTCACAGGAGGGCGGTGATCGGTTGCTATGACAGCCGGAAGCCTATTGAAGGCTTCCAGGCTTGTCTCTGCATGAGATCTATTAGACGATGCCAGAGGCCTCGTCTAATAGAAGTGCTGCGATTTTCCTATTCACTGCAATACTGTAGTATTGCAGTGAATAGTATGAGCGATCAGACCCCCTAGGTTTCAAGGTACCTAAGGGGTCTGATCATAAATGTAACAGAAGAAAAAAAAAAGTTTTTAAAAGTATTAAAAAAATTAAAAAAATATAAAAGTTCAAATCACCCCCCTTTCCCTAGATTAGCTATAAAAGTAATTAAAGAACATTAAACATAAACATATTAGGTATCCCCGCGCTCCAAAATGCCCGAACTATTAGAATATTAAAACATTTATCCCGTACTGCGAACGGCGTAGCGGCAAAAAAAATAAAAACAGCCAAAAAGTGTTTTTTTCAACACTTTGCCTCCTATAAAAAAATTGAATAAAAAGTGATCAAACCATCAGATCTTTCCCCAAATGGTATCAATAGAAACGTCATCTTGTCCCGCATAAAAAGACACCACAACCAGCTCCATACATGGAAATATGAAAAAGTTACAGGTGTTAGAACATGATGACACAAAATTTTTTTTCTATTTTGCAAAGTTTATCATTTTTTTAAAAGTATCAAAAAATTTCAAATACTATATAAATTTGGTATCACCGCGTTTGTACTGACACGTAGAACACAGGTAACATGTCATTTGTACCAAACAGTGAATGCTGTAAAAATTAAACCCATAAGAAAATGGCGCAAATGCATTTTTTCTCCAATTGCGCCTCATTCTGAATTTTTTTCCAGCTTCCCAGTACATTGCACAGCATATTGAATGGTGCCATTACAAAGTACAATTTGTCCCACAAACAATAAGCTATCATGTGACTCTGTGAACTGAAAAATGAAAAAGTTATGGCTCTTGAAATGTGAGGAGGGAAAAACGAAAATGCGAAACCAAAAAATGGCCTGGTCCTTAAGGGGTTAACTGAAGCTTCCGTCTTCCGTCTGCCTTAACTGATGCAATGCATTATGGTAGTTGTAAACCAGTGGCGTAACTAGGAATGGCGGGGCCCCGTGGCGAACTTTTGAACTGGACCCCCCGACCGACACCGAAGACCCCAACCGACCCCCTCCTACGCATTCCTGCGTGCTCTATTATGCCCCATAGTGGCCCCTGCACACAGTATTATACCCCATAGTGGACACTGCACACAGTATTATGTCCCTTAGTGGACCCTGCACACACTATTATGTCCCTCATTGGCCTCTCCACATAGTATTATCCCCCATAGTGCCCCCTCCACACAGTATTATCCCCCCATAGTGGCCCATCTTCAATGACGTCAGACGTCACATGACCCGGGACGCTGACCGGGGTCATGAGACATCAGACGACTAGGCAGAAGCCTGCCCGGATCGTGGAGAAGTAAGTAACAATGTTTTTTATGTTTCTTGCCTCTCCCGGGCCACCGATCATTATACTTGGGGGTCCGAAAAGACCCCCGAATATAATGATAGCAGCGGTAGCAGCTGTCACCGGGCCCCTAATGTCCCGGGCCCTGTGGAGCTGATTCTGCTGCTACGGCGGTAGTTACACCACTGTTGTAGACTCTCACACTGTCTCCCTCTCACTCCTCCCCCCTCCCTTTCTAACACCCCTCCCTGTGACCCCTCCCTATCCAACCCACTACTTGCCCTTCCCAACTAACTCAGCCCAACCATCTACCCCGTAATACTTACCTGTCTTCTTCCTGTCCAAATTTCCTCCTGTTGGGAACGGCTCCTCCTCTTCTTTGCTTCTGCCAGTGCCTGCTCAGCAGTCCCAGCACTGTGCTGTAGCTTTCAATCCATCTCTACTGCGAATGCATGGGTGGGTCATTCAGGCTCCCACACTTGCGCAATAGAGATGGAGTGTTGGCTACAGCGCAAAGCCGGGACTCCGGCTCTTTTGTGAACAAGTGGGCAGATGTCACAAAAGGAGGAGGAGCCGTTCCCCACAGGAGGAAGTCTGGAAGAAAGAGAGGTAAGTATGAATGGGTTAGAAGGAGTGAAGTAGCAGTGATGTTCCGTTTCTGTAAACAGGGAAACAGATCATCACCGGATATGGGTAACTATACATTTTTGATAAATTATATAATTTAGAAAGTAGGCGGGGGAGGGTGTTTAGATTAGTGTAATGATTTTTATTTATCCCAGACGACCCCTTTAATCTGATATTTATGGCCTTTGCTAAGGCTAAAACTAACTGTGAACTTATATATCTAAGTAAAATGAAGGAATTTATTAACCGTATTATGCCAGTTTTCTATTAGGAATAACAGAAGAAATAGAAAAAATTCTTCACCACTATTATTTCATGGGGAATACAATTATAAACTATTTACTAAACTAAACATGTCAGGAAGAGTAGCAAATGCTTGTAGAGCTAAGGCCACACACACAGAATTGCAGAATACTGTGCATGGTTTTTTATGTAAAAGTAAAAAAATGTCTCATATTTGCAACATGAAGATATACCCTTACTGTTGCTTTCTACTGGACTGACAAATGTCTGATTTAACCAGTGACACATTACATAACAAGTGTTTTAGACACATTTTGTGCTTATCGAGAGGAGCAGCTTAGTAGAAAGGGAACAAGGTTTAAATGGGTTGTCTGTTGACTCATACTTATCTTGCTAGACCAGCGGTTCTCAACCTGTGGGTCGCGACCCCGATGAGGGTGGAACGACCAAAACACAGGGGTCGCCTAAAGCATACCTCCCCACCGTCCCGGTCGGTGGGAGGTATGTCCCGGTTTCAACTTATCGGCGCCCGGAGGACGCCGATGAGTTGAACACACAGGCGATTAAAGCAGGAGCTGTCACAGCCAGCTCTTGCTTTAACGCTGCGCTGCGGCTTCTGCATGTGTAGCCGCGATGTGATGATGTCACATCGCGCCTACAACTATATGAATAAGCGAGACTGAGTAGAGAGCGGCGGGGGAGCATTGGAAGGTGAGTATAAGAGGTTTTTGTTTTAAAAATTAAGGTGGAACATAATGAAGAGGCAGATGAAGGGGGGGACGGCATGACACTGGGGCAGATGAAGGGGGGGGGACGGCATGACACTGGGGCAGATGAAGGGGGCGGACGGCATGACACTGGGGCAGATGAAGGGGGGGGAACGGCATGACACTGGGGACAGAGATGGAGGGACATGAAACCGTGGGCAGATGAAGGGGGGGAAGGCATGACACTAGGGGCAGAGATGGAGGGACATGAAGCTCTGGGCAGAGATGGGGGAACATGAAACTGGGGAACAGATGGGGACATGAAACTGGGGGAAGAGATGGGGGACATGAAACTGTGGGCAGATGAAGGGGGGGTACGGCATGACACTGGGGGCAGAGATGGGGGGACATGAAACTGGGGGCAGAGATGGGGGTACATGAAACTGGGGGCAGAGATGGAGGGGGGACATGAAACTGGGGGCAGATGAAGGTTATATGAAACTGGGGGAGAGATGGCGAAGGGACATATAATATACGGGTGACTGTAGGAGGATTATACTGTGTGGGAGCACATGAAAAATTAATGAGAATGGGCGGAGTGAACATAATAGTGGGCGGAGCTAAATTCTGCGCACGCCACATATTTTATCCCTCTTTCTAATCTTCAAAGTTGGGAGGTATGCCTAAAGCCATCAGAAAATACATATTTCCGATGGCTTTAGCCACTCAAAAGCCGCGCTACTGTCTGCAGCAACGCTATTCAACTGGAACGCACGCCGTTATGGACGAACATTCCAAATTGAATTGGGTCACCGCAACATGAGGAAAGGTATTGCGGGGTCACGGCATTAGAAAGGTTGAGAACCACTGTGCTAGACCCAGGGATTCTGGTTTGGTTCCAGCCCCTGGGTCACTTGATTGGACCCCCGGGTACATCTGCCTCCTCTCCTGATCTCATGGGTAATTTACCTGTACTAAGGGGGCTGGCTTTACTATATTCAGCTAGCCACCATAATAGCACAAGTAAATTGCCTGTGGGATCAGACGAGGAGAGAGCAATGGAGGATTCATGATAAAGAAACCACTGGATATACCAAGGTACATTTAAGTGCCCGGACAACCTCTTTAATATGTGATACAATAGGGAAGATTTAGTAAGATTGACCTTTTCACAATGCCAGTACACCATGATAGGTCCCATGCTTCAGAATTGAAGTCTACATGTGCCGCAAATTAGGGTCAGTGCACACAGAATTTTTTTGTCGCTGATTTTGACGCTGAATCCGCCTCAAAATCAGCCTCCAAAAAAGTCTCCCAATAAAAGTCTATTGGAAGGTTTTGCTTGGAGGCTGATTTTGAGGCGGATTCAGCATCAAAATCAGTGCCAAAAAACTATGTGTGTACAGACCCTTATAGTAAATCTGTCAGGCTGAGGCATCCCAGCCACTATGTCCCACTGCTCCACCTGCTTATCTGCTGTCAGAACTCTCAATATTATATTAGTAAATTCCCCCATTAAATCAACTAATAAATTATGTAAACTTAAACTAGATAGCCTAACCATACACCAAATTTATTGCACATAAGGCACTATAAAACATAAAGGGCATTATCAGACTGTCTAGTTACGTTTGCACTCTGCAACTGTTAGACAATCTTATTAAATCTGCCCCACTGTACTTTGGTTCTGATCACCAAAGAGACTAGTTTGAAAAATAGTCAAAAGTATCTGGCATAAATTTATTTTGATAGGTGCTATTGTACATAACACAAAATAATGGTATACAAATATATCTTGTTAATGAAAATTCCACATTTTTTAATCATATGTTTTTATGAATTAACTATACATTTTAATCAACAATAAACAATTTTAGAATTTATTGTTGATCTTCTTTTTGGACTTGTTACAATTGCTTGGATAACTTCTAAATGTAGCTTTATGTATTAACAGCAGAGCATGTTTCAGAATCCTTTTAATTATTCGGGCTACACTTGGTTATTAAAAAATAGTCCATATGTACACTGCAACATACCCATAGGCAGGGGCGTAACTACCAGGGTAGCAGTGGTAGCCCGGGACATCAGGGGGCTTGGCGGCAGCCGCTACCGCTGAGGATTTTTTTCTATATTCTTTTTTTATAGGTCAGTAATGGGCCCTATTTACTTACTTATCCTGGCTCCTGCTCATAGCCGCTCATGGCACTTCCCCTTTCGCAGAGGCAGCTGTGAGCAGGAGCTGGGATCGTTAAGTGAGGCTGCGGGCCCACAACCCCACAAACACTATCATTATACTCAGAGGTCTTTTCAGACCCCCAAGTATAATGATCAGAGGTCTAGGAGAGGTGAGGGAACATAAAAAAAACGCTGTTACTTACCTCTCCTGACTCCAGAAGACTTCAGGCTTACTTGGTGAAGTCACAGATGTCACGTGGGCTGAGGCTTGCGTCCTTATGTCAAAAGTTCGCCACAGGGCTCCGCTATTTCTAGTTACGCCACTGCCCATAGGTCTATAATTGGGAATTCTGGCATACATTTTGGAGTCTGTTACTTGATTCCAAATAATCACCCAGCTCCGCAGACAGGTTAAGGTCATCTGAATTAACCCCTTCCTGTAGCAGACATTTTTTGATTTTCGTTTCACCTTCCAGACCCCTTTACATTTGTATTTTTCCATTCCCAGAGCCACATGAGGGTTTAATGTTTGCAGGACAAACTCTTCCTAATGGTACCATTTAATATTGTATACGATGTATTGGGAGAATGGAACAAAATACAGAATAGTGTGGATTTGGAGGAAAAACTGCATGGGTGCAACTTTCTTTAGGGGTTTGTCTTTACTGTGTTTACTGTGAACAAAGTGTCATTTTTTGCAGACAAGATCTGCTTTTTAGTTATACCCTTTTGGAGAATGTCTGATGTTTTGATCACTTTTTCAATACTTTTTGATTTTTTTTTCCCATTACGGTGATCGCCGTATTATGTTTGTAGACCAGGCATTTTCTTTCACTCATTAGACTCCTTACTGCTATAGGAACAGGACAGTTAGCATGACAAAATTTTGGTGCAAAAATTTGGCACAATAGCTGAAATTTTGTTGCAACGTCGAAAATATTTTCACTCACAGTTTAGCATACTAAACTACAATGCCTGTTCAACAAGCACCATCCACCTCTTGTATCAGGGGCACAAACTGTGAGGTTAAGACCCCAAGTAGCGAGTGACGCAGCCGAAAATGCTGTGACGAAGACCACAGCAGAAACGCATTGCTTTTTTCGCATTGTTTTTCACTGACAGTTTCTGCCGCAATTAAACTTATACAGAAAATGCTGGCATTTCCGCTAAGGATGAGATTAGCCAGAATCCCATCCACACTGCAGTTAATGTAAAACGCAGCGTTTTTTTCAGCTGCATTTTCCCAACGTAGGGCCCGGCCCTAGTAAGTGTCTAAAACAAATAGAAAATGATTTGTAAAGTATGTATGCTACTTTTATGGCGCAAATTGCACCAGAATTCTGGTGCATATTTATTTATTTGCCCTATTGGTTATTGACAATATGAATAGCACAGTCTACCATATTATTCTGCAATACAGACAACTCTGTGGGGGAATTTAAGGCTTTACATCAATTTTACAGCATAGAAAAGTTGCAAATTATGGCACACACAATATTTGTACTATAATTTGCAAAGTAGGCAGCTTTGGTGGGAGGGGATGGGTACTATGTGTACCAACAGACTTAGGGTCAGTTCACATAAAGGAATTTACCATATACTTCGCCCCTTCGAATACGGAGCAGATTACTCTCGAACTCACCTCCCATTGTTTTTGCCCGAAGCACAACGCTCTGTCCACTGTGTAGTGGCCCACCATCTTCACTGCAGCTCAGCTCCCATTAAAGTCATTGTTTGAATCGACTCCATACAGGTGAATGGTCCTTGGGCCAGGTTGTCAGCCTCCTATCGATCATGTGTTTATGGCTTCTCTTGAGCATAAGCCATTAACAATAAAAATCCTGGACAACCCCTTTAATCACTTATACAGCAAATTTCTGACAACTCATATACAAATTTATTGTACCTCCTCAAACAAAATGTGGATAAAGAATGCATGGAAAAATCTAGTTTGGAGAAATCTGCCATACTGATACCGTTTGATTCAGTTTTTCAGATGCACTTTAGCAACTTAAGAACAAATTGTAAAACATACATCCTAAATTAGCAGAGGTGCTAAAGTTTCCAGTTGTGAAACAGAGTTTCTCCACCTTTTAGGAAAACAAGTGACACAGGGATGGTGAAATCTTAAGGGAACAATAGCTTATATAGACATCTTGCAATGGATGTCCTGTCTTAAGAAATCCCATCAATAAGTGTCACATTACTGAGTTACCACAGATCACCAACAGAAGTGCAATTCACAAGTCACCAGCAACTATAAGCCAATTTACTGGATGTGAGGGGGAAACCTGTGCAATGCTGCACACTTTTAGGCTATCCCACATTATTAAACTCCTATGCAACAAACACGACAGGTCTTCATATGTGGGTGTAGCAGGCGTCACTCACCATATGTCTAGTAGTGTATGCCATCTTTTTCTGCTACATGATAAACAAATTTGTGGAAAGATTGGTGGTAAAATAAAACACTGGCATGCATATACACCTATCATGAGAAATGTGATGCACTTCACTACAAAGACTTATTTGTTCTTTATTGTGTGGCCTTTACACTATGGGGTGGGGGACATTTGCTGCGGCATAAAAGTCGCAGCAAAACCATAGCATTTTTCAGTCTCCGCAATGTGGATGGGATTCTGGCTAATCCCATCTACATGTTGCAAAAAAATAAATATGCAGCAGAAAAGCTATGATTTCAAAAACTGCTGTGGCATGTCATTTATAGCCATGGAAATGGCAGCGGGGTCTGTATAGGTATAATAGAAGCAGAAAGTCTGCAAATGAAAACTATGTGGACTTTCTGTGAAAAGTGCGTTGGAAAGAAAACTCGATGTGTTTCCACTGTGTTTTTGCCCCGCAGCACTTCTTGGCTGTGTTTCGTTACGTGGGGCCTTAGCTTTAAACTTAGGTTTGGAGTTCAGCTCCTTTCAGGAACTCTACAGGAGTCATATTTTATATTTTTCAAAAACCCATATATGGCTGGATTCACACCTGTGTCTGACCTCCGCTCGGGAAATCTGTTCCCCGTTCTGTTTTACAAATCTCTTCACATTTTTTGGGTGTTATAGTCTATGGGGTCTGTGGTTTTACACAGGTAACCACTTTTTTAAGTGAATTATGTTTCAATTTGTGGGGTCCCCAAGCAGACCCGATGGACGGAAACCTCAACGCAGGTGTGAACCTAGCATATACTGTTTTACAGTTCATAGGTAGTAAGCATTACCCATAGACCCTAAGCAAAAGCTGTTGTTTTCTCTTTTTTTAAAAAAAAATTGTGTCATATTAGACTGAATTCACATGTGGCAGATTTGTTGCATAAATATTTGTGTCTATCCCTGTCATCTGAATAGGGCTTGCAGTACTCCATATGCTTGCCATAAAACCATATCACATTCTGATGAATGGCACTGATATTCAGACACATTAACTTCTGCAGCAATCCGATTTTGTGTGAATTTACCTATCTATCTGTCATCTGTTACTTATCTCTATCTGTCTAGCAGCAATGTATCTATCTAGCTACCTGTTACCTATCTTTATCTATCTGTCTAGTGGTCATCTATCTATCTATCTATCTATCTATCTATCTATCTATCTATCTATCTATCTATCTATCTACCTGTTACCTTTCTCTATCTATGTCACCTATCTCAATAGCTGTCTAGTGGTCATCTATCTATCTATCTATCTATCTATCTATCTATCTATCTATCTACCTACCTATTTCTATCTATCTGTCTAGCAGTAATCTATCTATCTATCTATCTATCTATCTATTACCTATCTCTATCTGTTTAGTGGTCATGTATTTATATATCTACCTGTTACCTATCTCTATCTGTTTGTCATCTATGTATCTATCTATCATCCTTATCTGTCATTTATCTATGAGTTATCTCTCTACAGCTTTATCTATCTATCTATCTATCTATCTATCTATCTATCTATCTATCTATCTATCTATCTATCTATCTATCTATCCTGTTTATAGAGCAGTGATATGATATGACCAGTGACCACCAGAGTAGTCCTGGGTATGTCCCCAGTTTGTAGTGACCTGGCACGGAGGTGACTACAGCAGTGTGAGGTGAAGCTGCACCTGCCCCGCCACAGAGCAGCTGAGGTACCGGAGCGCGGGCAGTGCTCAGTGTCCAGCTCTCTCAGCAGGGAGGTGTGTTTTCTCTGACGAGCACATCATCAGTCGCCGCTTAGCCAGGCAGGTCGCCTATTAAATGGAAGTGGCGGGCACCAGCAGATCAGTGCAGGACATGCCAGGCTACACACCAGGCTGCTGTCATGTTGCACTGGAATGAGGAAGTGGAGTGGAGAGGGGTGGGACTGAGACCCGAGCTTCATCCTGCGGCGCCTCTCAGAGCAGCACATGGAGCAGCTGCAGGGGACTGGGAGAGCTGTCTACAGCCAACCCATTGCAGAGCAGGTAATGCGCGACGTCCACTGACAAGTGCCATAGGATGCCAGGAGCGGTGCCCTGCGCTTCACTAGGGGCAAGTCTTTACTTGTCTACAGCTTCTTGTATACTTCACAATAAGGAGAGCTATATACTAGATGTGTTTGGATAGCTCTATTCAGACACGAAACAATGCACTAGGATAGACCTCCCGTATGCTATAGACAGCAAGTTACTATAGAGCAGTGTGCAACTTTTACTGGATGTGGTGGGGTCACAAGTGGTAGAGAAAGCTTTCCTATGTCAGGCTGTAATATAGTCAAAGCAAGCGAATGCTTCTATCTGTCTGTCTGTCTGTTACTCTCTGTCTGTTTTTCCTGTTCACATACTTAGACAATACACACACATATATACAATAATAAAATAGTTTTTATATTAATATTCTATTTACCGCACTTACAAATAATGGCACATGTAAAAATTATTTTGGCTTTACAATTTTATTCTTATACTTCTATTCAACAAGTTAGATGCACATGAGTACATGTGTACATGAGTACTGAATTTTACTGGCTATTTCTGACAAGTTTATATATATATATATATATATATATATATATATATATATATATATATATATACAATAATTTATGGAATAATTTTGTACAACACATACACTATAGTACATATACTGTCTACCTTCTATCTACATATTGTACTCTAGACATAATATCCATTTATATGTGTATACTATATACAGGCAAAAGAGTTTTAGGCTAGTTGCTGATAAGTTTTCTAACTTTACCCCAAATATTCTGCCCAATTTTTCAGTTACTTTATCCACGCATTCATATATATATAATGGTAATAGCGTAACAAATATTAACGATCCGCACATACAATAAGATCAATATAATCAAAGGACACTATTTTTTCTCACTTTTTTTCAATTATCTTCACCCAGACCATTTGTGGTGTTCTGTAAATAGACCGCTCAGCATGTCATTTGCTCATACGCATAACTAGGTCAATTAATCTTGAAGTGATTATTTGATACACTTCATAGGCACGTGTTATTTTACCTACTGACAGATTATATTTACAGCACACATTACATATGTATGTGGTAGTACGTTACGTCTTATACGATTTGTACTTGGGCATGGAATTCTGAATTAATTTGATGTGTTCAGGGGAATGAACTTTCTGAGTAGATTAAAACAATGAGATGACTACTAATTGTATTGTCATTTTGATTTGCATATCGTTATTCTCGCCATAAACTTTTACATTACTTGTAGTTAGATGATTTTACCAACTAAAGTAACTAATGATGTTAATAAAAGTATCACTTTTGTTAGGGGATCATTGTCTTGTAATAAATGTATGACCAGGAGGTTATACGTTAAGGTGACATTTTGCCTAAATGAAGGCAGTTTGTGACATTCACTGGAAAGTACAGTAATGCCCATTCCAAGTGTGATAGAGTCTACAATGAATATAATAAAAAAGAACATACATCTATTTGCAATCATATGTGCCTTGTTATCAACTATACTACAAAAAAATAATACTATATATGTATAATACTAATCTATCATAAGGGTCTGAACAGATGGTATGCGAATAAATAAATGTCCACAATTCCTATTGATGAAATTCACTGTGTATCCAAATTATATTGTATACTACGGTATGCAAAATACAACAAAATAATATGATGACAAAGACAGAAATGGGGAACAAAATGCACAGGGTGTTTTAAGGAAGTTGTGAAACGACACAGGACAGATAAGAAAGTGCAATGAAATTAACTACAGAAACAAACTATACCAGTAGTCAATGGCAGACGATCATTGCCATTTTTACTGTTAAAGCAAAGAATACTTCATGTAAGGGAGCGATGTTCACAAGAATTATACTTTAGATGTTTGCGGTTATCTTGATTTGTAAAGAATATGCTTTAACTTTCAGATTATTTTATGAAGATTAATAAAATCATGTTGAAAGTGTGCAGCTGGCAGCCATAGACTAAGTAACTATAGACATGTGTCTTTATTCGACCATTCTATCTTACTAGTGGGAACTGTACTTTTTAGTTTTTTTATATACTTCTTAGGAGTCAGTATCTATTTTTTAACCCAAATAGAGAAGAGTTAAAAGCAAAACTTTAGTTTTTTTTTGTTTTTTTACCTTCTTGGTATAAAGTTAAACTGACCACACGTTTTAATAGAGTAACACCCAACAATCTGACACATCATATGATGAAGCATATAGTTATTGTAAAATGAACATCAGTTAGTAAGTGTTTCTATTTTAGAACTGTAAATTTGTTATAAAGATTGTAAGCAGTATGTCACAGGGTGTGGATCCCTAACAGAATATCAGACTCCATATCTACCACCGGAGTACCTTGACTTGATTGTAGAGATAGTAAAATTTAGCAAGTAGATGCTACTATGGAATTCATCCTTTTATGGGTGTATAAGATAAGATATATGGGTATTTTAGGTATAATATTTTTGTTGCATTTGGCTTTATTAGTTGTCAAGTTATTGCATTAGACTTATTATGTTAAAGGTTAAAGTTCTGCTATGATGCTGATTGGTATTAAGGTACTGTGCTAAAACAGACATGAGAAATTTCTTCAGTATGTTAGGAATCACTGCCTTGATTTAGTGACTGTGCATGGTACAGTTGGACTCTGACAGTGTTTAGGACCATGGGGGAGCTTTACTAGGCAACATGTGCAAGGCAAATATACTAACCTCCACAACAGAGTAAAGTAAAGGAGTATGGCTACACAGAGTTAAAGGACGTATTTTGATGTAAAATATTGGTCTGTATGTACACCAGGCAAAGGGTGACATAAAAAAAGAAATGCCTAGTGACTTGAGCCACTTATATTGACTAAGCTGATAGAGTAAACTGATGAACTGTGAACTGTAAGGCCGTGTTCACACTTGTGTCATGGTTTGTAACGGAAAGTTTCTGTTTGTAACAGAAACTTAGACTCATTGCCAGATCCGTTTCACAACGGATCCCTCTGGGGTCTAACAAGTCCCTTGGACTTACATTGGGGTCCTTTTTGTTCTTCCATACTTTGTGCTGATTTGAGTGGAAGAATAATCCTTCCTCCTTGTGAAATCAACTGCCACATGTCTTAGCAAGGCTTTAAGCAGTGTCACGTATAGCAATGCAAACATGCTCCCTGTATAGAATAACAATGGAATTAAATTATTTGCTATAAGCAACATGTAAAACACATTAAAATCATGAACGCTTTCTATACAGACTATATGACATTTCTTACAATCCCATTACCTTCAAGCTTTTATATTTCCTGTATATTATACAAATATATAGATGCCCTTGAAGGACTTGTATGTGAAGAGGCTAGTATACTATGTACTGTATGCTTCATCTTTTCATTTGATATCACAGGCAAGGGAGAGGAAAGTGATGAAAGACTGGCAGATGAGACATCACTACCTTCTCAGTACTGTAGATGTACTACATGCTAGTTATTTACTTCTTATTGTCTTTTAGGCTCAACTTCTTTTGGGCCATAGGGGTCTAGCATTTTTTTCATATTTTACTTGTCGCATTTTATGGGCCATAGTTAATTTGTCACTGTAGCCATATGAGGGCTTGGTTTTTTTTCCAGGACAATTTGAATTTTCCAATGACACCATTTTGAAATAAATATTGTATTTTTTTATTAATCGCTTATCAATGGAAGGGGGATAAACATGTCATTGTTTTTTGCATTTCCCCCTGCTGCTTACTGTAAAGGAAATTAACAATTCAACTTTATTCTATAAGTCCGTATGAGCTCAGTGATATAAAAAATGTATAGATTTTTATATTTTTCTACTTTACTTTTGGGTTAATTTTTTGCTAGTGTGATTTTTGTGACAAATTTCTCAAATTGTGTCACTCTGACATTTGTTACAATTATCTAGGGGTGTTTAGGGCATTTTAGAGCCAAGTTAATTTAGTGATGTTTTAAAAAGTTGCATACAGCATATAAGGCATACAACTATGCACCAAAACTATACCAACCTTACACGATACTTTTGAAAAAAGGTGCATTATTGGCTAAAGTCAGTAGAAAATGGCATATGCTGTATTATGAATTAGGTGAAAACCAAAAAAGTTAAAATAGTGTGTAAAATAGAAAAAAATACTTATTTTTGGCAAAAAAGCTATAATAACTCTTCCCCATTGAGACTTATGACGGTTTCATTTTTTTGTTCACATACTGATGAGGGCTTATTTTTTGTTGGATTAGTTGTAGTCGTAGGCAAATTTGTGATAATTTTTGTTTGGCTCTGTGTCAATTAACTTTACTTTGAATGTTGTTGCAATTCCAGTGGTGCTGTGTGAATGAATATATATATATATATATATATGTATGTATATATATATATATATATATATATATATGTATATATATATATATATATATATATATATATATATGTATGTATGTATGTATATATATATATATATATATATATATATATATGTATATATATATATATATATATATATAATGGAAAAAAAATTATTTAGAGTTTTGGGGAGTCTTTTTACTAAACTTTTTTACATTTTATTTTACATTTATGTTAAGGAATTTAAAATAAGGGTACTTGATGCAACGATGTATGATTTAATATTTGATTGCATACTTATTGTTTTGAAATCTTTAGTATTCCAAAGCTCTATAGCCTGTGAGTATAAACCTTCACTGCAACAACTGTTAAGGGATCATACCATAACACTCTATATTGAATTGACATTATATGAAAAGTTATCCTAGTTTTCCCTCATGGAGAGGAAAAAAATACAGTATATTGAAATAAAACTATTTTGAGAAATATAAAAATAGACATTCACCTGTTTTGGGTTAAAAACACTTTCCTAATAGTTTATTTGTTATTAAACATTGTCAACTGTTTTTACTCTGCAGCCTGCACTTTTTTCTTATATAGTGTAGACTTATATGTCCTGTTCAGAGAGCAGTATATCAGATCTCTCAGTGCTCGTTCTCTAATCCTTAACTGGGTCATAAACACTTGTATAGGCAGAAGCCACATGTGAATAAGATTTTGTATAATCTCATCCTCACATTGCATTAATTCTAATTTTACATGTGAAAATGCTGCATTTTCCCATTTATATGGGGGGAGGATAGCAAAAATGAAAAACATAGTGGAAAAGCAGTGAAAAACTCCAGTATTTTTGCTAAATTTTTTCCAACAGTGTTTTTTTAGCTGTTATTATGGTCTCTAAGGACAACAGAGATAAGGGTTAAAGAATAAGACATCAGACTGCTTCTCTAGCTGATTTTTCTCTACCCAGGACATTGCATATTGCACTGTTTGAGAATAAGTGTAAGCTGCTGAGCAAAAGCAATGGAGAATATTCATTTAAAAATCTATCAGGAAAATGTTTTTTAGCACATAAAAGGTGTAATGCAATAATAAAAAATGTCTCTAAGGCTACGGCCCCAAACCTATATCCCTATAGGTTTAATAAGGGAAGAAAATTCACAGAGAAAAAAAACTGTCTTTTTTTATCTGGGTTTCGCCACTGTTTAGCCTTTTCACTTAATGGGAAAAATGGAAAAACCCCAAGCCATTTTCCCAGTCCATGACCCAGCACAATTTTGTTTGTTTCTAAGTATGGTTTAGGAGACAATAACACATTTTTTACTTTGGTTATTTAACCTCTTCTTCACATCCTTCATAATAGTATGGGGGATGTTGGAACTTTAAACACGTTGCCGGGCACTATAGCATTTACGGAAATCACTGTTCCTGGTCATTAACTCTTAAGGGTAAGTCCTCCTGGGGCAATTAACTGTGGATTTGGGGTCAAATTCTGCCCCCAAATCCACAGCATATTCCGTCCAGATTTTGCCTCCCTTTGTTTTCAAACGGAAGCTGAGATCACAGCAGGACACTGAAGAAGTAAGGGTAAGTTCACACAAGGTTTTTTGAATCGGAACCTGAGGCGGAGGCTTCGGATTAGGCCCAATGAATGGGCCTAGTTCGGAGGAGGAAGTTTCTTCAGGCCGAATCGCGAGGCGATTCAGCCTGAAGAATGAACATCTCATTTCGTTTTCCGGGAGTCGGAAGAAACGGCTCCCAGAAAAAAGACCCGAGCATCTCCCGTTGATTTCAATGGGAGCAGTCTTTATTGTCAGGATTTTGAGGTGGATACGGCCTCAAAACCCTGACCAAAAAACTACGTGTGAATTTACTCTAAGCGTCCTGTTCAATCTTGCCATGGTTCATATGGGCTTTATCAGCAGTGGAAAGCTGCAACGGAATTTATTTATTTTCAGGTCATATATAAAATGATGTGGGTGGTCATATGTGGGTTATGTGTTGCGTTCTTTGTTTAAGTGTTGTTTTATATATATATATATATATTTATAAGCACTTCTATCCTTTTTTTAAATTTTTTATATTTTATTATTAATTTTACATATTGTGCCCACTATAAGGCCATAAACACTTTTGAGGGATATTTTAACATGAATTTATTCTTTTTATTGCAGATTTCCCCTATAACTGGACCTGATATATTAAACCCAGTTACAGGAGGAATACAGGCTCATGAGAAAGAGTTTGCGAAGACTAAAGAGTTTTTGCATGTACCAAGAAGTGGGAAAAAAGCTTCATGTTGGCTATTCTTAAGCATATATACATCGCTCATTGAGGGGAATTTGTCAGTATTGCTTAAGTCTGCATTGAAATAGATTGTGCCAAATTTATTTATGTCACATGATGTTTGATAAATTGGACACATCTATGAGTTTAACACTTCTGCCCTAAGAATTTACTCTTCTTTTTATAAACCCCCCTTTACTGACGTGAGATAGAGACAATTTTTGCGACATTTTAAATCCACACCCACTTTATCCACACCCACTTTACAACCTATGTTTCAAAAGTGGCATGTATTTAGCAAATTGTTGGAAAGTTTTTTGCGCAAATAGGCTCTCTTAACTCTAGAGTACAGGCTTTGCTGCATACACAGCAGTCAGGAAGTCTCTCTGAGAGAATTCTGGCTGTCGCTGTCAGCTGGCTCCGCACTCTTCTAGCTCTATGATCTTATGCACCTGCAGACTTTGCAACTACAGTGCAATTTCAGAGTGTTCTTCATAGCCAGATATTAAGAGCTGGTCAGCAAATGGTTAAATTCAACACCTAAAGGGCATTTGGAAGTAGTAATAGTAAGGTCTAACATAAGAAGCAGTTTGGGACCAGTCCCATCCATTTGCTCTTTCGGTTCCAACAGAAAATACAAAAAATATTCCATGTTTTATACAGTACATACAGTAGATGTGCTGAGCGGAAACATAACATTAGCTTGAATGTACAGCGACGGTTGACCATTTTTTAAATATTATTATTGTTAAATTAACAATGCCTTGGATTCTAGATCTCTTCTTAAGGTGGTGTCACATGATTTGCCTGGATGCAGCTATAGCCACATCCAGTCCTCAGGCCAGCAGTGCAAGAGAAGAATTTATTAATTTCCGTTGTAATTAATTATAGATCACACAGTTTTGCAGCCAGTAATGGGATACAGCTGAAATCAATCATTTCACTTACTGAGAATTGAAAGCATTAGTGGCCTGGGAACTGGATGTGGCTATAGCATTGTATTTGCCTAAATAAAGTAGAACAAATAGAAACCATAGTAAATGGGCTCATGTCTGTGGCTCAGTAAGTGTACTTGTTTCTATATTGTTATTAGTATACTTTTTCTTAAAGAGTACCTGGCAGCCAAACTGAAATCTGAATCGTATTTCAGATACAAAAGTTCTGGAGCATCTTTTGCTGGGTCTCTTAGTTGTGCCATATTTCTGTTTTCTTCCACCAAAATTTATGAACAGATTGAAAATGGGGTGTTGACAGTTAGAGGTGTCCCCCCACACATTGTCTAGTAAGTCCTGACTGCCCTAAACCTAAACTTCATAGGGAAACACCCCCTTGACAAAGGGAATGGTAACACTCAGTTGTCAGTATATTTATACATATTCAGATAGAATAAAAGGGGAATTGTACAATTCAGATTTTTGAGCAAAGATACTCCAGAATTTTTATTTTATAGAAAATGCAAGTATATAGTAAAACAGATGTCAGGTGAGGTCCTTAGGATAGGTCACTAGTATCAGATCAGTGTAAGTCTGATTCCTGAGATCCCTGTAAATTAGCTCATTGAAGAGGCTGCAGGATCTGTTCTAAGGCCAGTGAAAATCACGGTCATTGGGTTCAGAGCCATCTGAAGCTCAGCTCCATTCAATTACTATACAGTGTACACCGCTGTGTCTGGGATGCAATGAAGACGTCACAACATTCAACTGAATGCCAAAGCCTTAACAAAAGTCTGATTAGTCAAGTTACTATGTGCTGGACCCCACAGATCTAATATTGATTATGTGTCTGAGACACAGGTCATCAGTTTTGAAATCTTAGAAATATTCTTTAATGTGTGTGCAAAACACTATAACATTCTCCCGTAGATAGTTATTACTAGAGTGAGTATGTATGTTTCAGTGTCTGACTTCTGTTGACTGGTTTATCTTTAAAGTATCAGTAAAGATCATTTTGTAACACAGCACACAGGATAAAAAGCCGAGGAGGCAGATGAACACAGGAAATAGTGTTTTCCTGTTTGTTTTAGACACAGCTAGGTGTGAATTATAATATAACAAATTAAAGAAAAAGAACTTCAAAAGTGAAGTCCGTCTCCCCTGACACTTATTCCTTTTTGTCCCCTTCCAATGAATTACAGGGTCCTGGCTTCTTCTTCCATTCCTTAACTAGTGTTGCTAAACAGGTACATGAACACTTTGTGATGCCCAACAAGCAGTGCAATATTTTCTCTAGAAAACTAGAAGAGGTTTTCTCCAAGATATTAAACTTCTCAGATGTCGCCTGTGTCACCCTGTTAATTTCCTTATGGGTTTGTACATGAAACCCCAGGTCTGCTTGTTGTATTTGTCTGCCAGATGCAGGGCCTGAGAGTATGCAATGGAAGGCAAAGGAAAATACAGCATTGTCTTATTCAAGTGATCAAGTGATCGCGTGGCCTTGAGCCTTAAAAAAGTATCAATAATATACAAAACTGCAAAGCAAATAAACACTCAACTTTTTTCCTTTTTTTTTTTACTAAATTTCTTATTGCACGAAAAAACAACTGTAACAACTAAAACTATAAAACTAGTGTAAAATGTATCACCCCCTCCCAAAAAAGTGTGATCAGTAAGTCCTATATATCTTAAAATAAAAATATGTTATAGCTCTTGTAGCACAGCAAATAATGATAATTTAGTTAGTTTAGTTAGTTTGATAATAAAGTTAACTTGTTATTTATACTTCACAGTAAATACCATTAAAACTTAAAATAAAAATAAAATATTGTGGAATTGCTGCTTTCCATTTCATACCCACATAATATTAATAAAAGTATTTCTATTTTGCCCCAAATTATGCCATTAAAAATACACATTTTTCTATAACACTCATACAGCTCATTTGACAAAAAATAAATGATAAAAAGTGATGTCTCCCAATACAGATTGATGAAAAAGCAAAGAATATTTGCTTTATCCTCTATGACCAAAATCTACATGAAAGAAGAAATAGAAGCTGCACTCTTCTCTGTACTTCAACTTTATTGTGAGTCTATAAAACCTGGCATAGCCGGACCCAAAGCATATAGCAACGGTCTGTTTCACATGCACCGCGTAATTACAACAAAAAAAGCTTCTTTTCTGCAACACAGAGCCTTAAGGTAAGTTCACATGGGATTTTTTGGTCAGGATTTTGAGTCTTTATCTGCCTCAAAATCCTGACCAAAAAGACGGTTTCCATTTAAATCAATGGGAGCCGTTCAGGTCTTTTTTTCCAATAGCCATTTGTTCCGGCTCCTGGAAAAAGAAGCGAGATGCTCATTCTTTCAGGCAGATTCGCCTCACGACAGCCGCCTGAAGACACTCCCTCCCAAATAGGCACATTCATTTGGGCCTAATCCGGAAGGGAGTCCGCCTCAGGTTACAGACCAAAAAACCCCATGTGAACCTGGCCTTAGCCTAATGCCCATTGCAGACAATGACAGTGCCCAATGACCCATTCATTTCTAGGGGCTCGTGCACTTGACCGTGAATTACAAGGTCTCATGTGCGGGCCAACAGTCCAGGCTGCAAAATATGGAACAGGTCCTATTCGTGTCCTATTTTGTGGCTTTGCTTCTGTAGCTCCTATTCATTGAATGAATGGGGCCACAGAAGCATGGAAGGTGCACAGATGGCACACATTGAATGAAAGGCACGGCCGGCGATAAGGCTTAGACTAAGGCCCAACCTAGTGAAAATGAATTGTTCTCGGCTGATGCGTAAACAGCTCAAAAGAAAAACACATTCTATGTTCCAGTGCCAGTAAAGTAAATGAGATTTTGACTAATCTTATCCAAACATTACAGAAAACACAGCTGTAGAAGGCTAAGGCTGAGGCCCCACGTTGCGGAAACGCAGCTTCTTTTGATGCAGATTTTGTTGCGGTTTAGTTGAGCCAGGAGTGGATTGAGTAGAAGGTAGAAGTATTAGAGCTTCCTATATATTCTCCATTCCCTCTATAGCCATTTTTGGTTTTGGCTCAAAAAAACGCAGCAAAATCTGCCACAAAAAAGCTGCGTTTCTGCAACGTGGGGCCTTAGCCTAAGGCTGCTTTCACACGGAGTAATGCTCCACTCATTCTGACACGTAAACACTAGAGATTAGCGAACAGTAAAATGTCCGAGGTTCGATATTCGTTTCGAGTAGCCCCTCAATATTCGACTACTCGAATCGAATATCGAACCCTATTATAGTCTATGGGGGGAAAATGCTTGTTTCAGGGGTAGGCAACGTTTGATCAAATTATACTTACCAAGTCCACGAGTGAGGGTCGGGCTGGATCCTCCGTGCAGTCTTCTCCTTGCAGCGTCCCCGTGGCGTCTTTCGGCTGTTCATTCACTCTGCCAGGCATCGGGTCTGAGCACTACAAGCGGACATGCGCAGTCGACTCTGCCCAGGCCCGATGCCTGGCAGAGTGAATGAAGAGCCGGAAGACGCCGCGGGGAAGCTGCACAGAGAAGACTTCTAAAGGTAGGAGAAGAACCAGTATTGATTGGCCGACTGTATAGCATTCGGCCAATCAATGCTGGTTCTGCATCAAACTTTTACATTCGAACAGCGAGTAGTACTCGATCGAGTACGAGTATTTCGAATACCGTAGTATTCGATCGAATACCTACTCGATCGAGTACTACTCGCTCATCTCTAGTAAACACGTGTCAGAGTCAGCACAATAAAACAGAATCCTATTGACTTCGATGGGTTCGGTGTTACGCGCGCTACACATTGAACTCAATGGGAGGCTTTTTTACCTGTTGCTTTCAATGTGATTTGCGCGTATGCCAGAACCCATTCAAGTCAGTGAGATCTGGTTTTTACGCCGCTCACTCTGAACGAGTTTTACGTTCAGAATGAGGGAGTGTAAACTTCGTGTGCAGGCTCCCTCCCATTGACTTCAATGACATTTTACACGTGTATTTTGAAGTGTATTTTGACATGTATTTTGACGTGTTTTTTTACACGTGCAATTTTTACATGTGTATTTTGCCAAAATACACGCGTTTACTCCGTTAAGATATACCTATGCACCATCTAAACAATGCCACCATCTAAACAACGCTCCAGTAAAAAATGTCAAATCAGGTGCAAATCGCAAAATTAAAATAGAGTATGCACTAAAATAGATGCTACCATTACAAAAGTAATAAAAATAGATAAAAAGACACCAGAATTCTGGGACAGAAGCAGTGATAAATCAGACCCAATGTATCATTTTTAGCCACCCGCCCTTTTCAGTTAGGCCACACTTCCTTTCCAGTAAGCCACACTCCCTTATTGTACAAGCAGTGTCTAAACTATCTAATATGATTGATAACTGTGGTACAAAGCAGGGATGCCAGTTTTTTGGAGCAAATAGTGTCCCAATTCTGTCGCATTTTCATTACTAAACTTGCTACTATTGTTTTTTTTAAGAAAACATCCATTCTTGGCAGGATTTTTACTATATATTTTTAAATGCTATGGCGTGATATCAGGTGTTGATATTACTTTTGGGTCACAGCCTTTTTTTTTCTTCAAAATAGTGGGTTTTAGGTAGGGATGGTTGATTCTGACCAATGATAATCGTCCCAGAAAACTATGAAGATAGCAGAGAGTCGAACCAGCCCAAGAGAGGTGAGTAACACGCGTTTTTATGTTTGCTCTTCGACCCTGAACCAATACCTATTACGAGTAGGTTCTTAGGACTGAAGTGTTCAAATCTGGGTTCAGACGTGTTTGGTCCAAAGAAACTGCATGTAGAATCTCACAAATGTTTTAATAACTGAACCAAAATCACCAATGTGAACAAAATCAGTCTGCTATCCCAGTTTCAGTTATTTTTTAATTAATCGCCAAGCTCTAGTACTAGGTGTTGCTTTTTTCAATTGCTTCCTGTATGGATTGGACGATACCAAAAAATGCATGTTAAAAAATGTGTGAATAGAAAAAAACACCACTCCCTCCAAAAAAATGTCATGAAATTCATGGTGTTTTTTAACATGCCCTCCAAAAAATAAAACAACAAAAAATGTTGCAGTTGCTTGGCTACAGGGCAGAAAATTAAAGTGAAAATATTAGAGTGATTTGAGACAATAAACCACCGACAGGTTCTTATGGATCAGGGGATTAGTGTCCCAAATTGTCCCATTGTAAAGCCATTTGTAGCTATTCTAGCAAATCCAATCCACACATTGCAGAAAAATCACAACATTATTTTTATTATTATTATTATTAACAACATTATTATTATTGACAACATGTCAATCACACCTATGGAAACGCCGGCAATTTCCCTATAGGTATAATTGAAGTAAAAAGTCCTCAGAGAAAGCTGTGATTTATCTCCACAAGAACAAAAGATTCTGGCAGTTGAAATACATTCGCGACCCTAGAAGACTCAAGATTCCCCACTCACATTAGACAGTTACCCTTTGTTCACATCTGCGTTCGGTATTCTGTTCGGGGAGTCCGCATGGGGACCCCCTGAATGGAATACTGAATGCAACTGCAAGCAGTGTATAGTAAAAGCACACGGACCCCATAGACTATAATGGGGTCCGTGTGCTGGCCGCGCGCTGCCCACATGAACCATGCGGATAGAAAAGTAGATTGCGAACTACTTTCCTGTCCGTATGATCCCTGGGGAGATCTGGTGGCAAGCACACGGACCCCATTATAGTCTATGGGCTCTGTGTGCTTTCATTGGGACACTGCTTGCAGTTGCGTTCGGTATTACGTTCGGAGGGTCCTCATGCGGACTCCCCGGGATGGAATCCAAATGCAGATGTGAACGAGGCCTTAGCTGGCCCCAGCAAACCACTAAGTTTGGTATTAATGGTTTGCTGGGGCCAGCTAACTTGTCTAATTGTTGTGGAACGCTGGGATGCATAGGCATGGAGGTGCAAACACATAGGTGCTTAGATAGGAGGAGGGGACTGTGGAGATTATTGGTATGTTTTATAGACGAGTAAAAGTAATGTAGCTGTATGTATTGCCAGTGGGTTGTCAGGTCTCTGTGTTCCTGTTCCTATGAGAGAGGTAGGGGACAAAGAGCTCTCTAGGCACAGTTTGTTTGTTTTATTTTTGCTGCGGCTCGCTATGTGGGGCCTTAGCCTTAAAGAGGACCACCTCTACCTTTCACCACCTTCAACTTCTGCATATAGCACTTTTGTCTCCCCAAACAAGTATATGGGAAAACACAACATTTTCACATGTTTTTCGTATGGCTTTTTGAGCATACAGTGACATTTTTTCCCTCAATGTCAGGAAGCGATTAAATAAAATACCACTTAGCAGTTTTTTCACCACATTTCTGCAAAGATGCCACATTTCCAAAGCGTGTGGCCTCAGCCTTCAACAGCACTTACTTAGAATTCATAAAGGTGAATTTTGTTTTTCTCATGACTGTATGTATACATTGTACATTTCTTTTTCAAACCTTTTGCTGCAAATGCTACAAAAGGCTAAAGTTCAAAGGTAGTGGCTAAAGTATGGATTGCCGCAGAATTTACAGGAGGGAATTTATAGTAAGAAATATATGTTTGTATATACACATACAAAGGTCAAAGTAAATATTTCTCGGCTTATTTACTATATAAATTCTTTGTTAGAAAAATCCATATATTTATGAGGCTGGTGGCTTGTACTTAGTGCAATGCATCATATACATATAGCTCAAGGATAGCCCTATTGTCTGCTTCAGGACTTAGCTGCATATTACAGCTGACAATATAATGCCCCAATAGAGATAACTAGCTTTTTAAACTCTAAACAGGCAGTGCCCCCACATGTAGGTTTTTGCTGTTTTGCTTGAAAAGTCAGACAGTTAAGGACACCCGCGGACAGTAAAAGAACGCACCCAATGTCCATTTAAATCAATGCAAAATGTCACAGACACAGCTAGTGTCTGCTGCTAATGTCTGCACAAGATTTTGAACGGACTTTAGCAGCGGACACTAGCTGTCGGACACTGATGATAGTTTGAACGCTTCCTTACTGCTACAAATCAATAATAATAATAATAATAATAATAATAATAATAATAATAATAATAATATTGTACAGATAATTCCCCAAACAATACCTACAGTACTTCCATGCACAGTGCTCTGAAGAGTAATATTACAAAGCAGATAGAGTTCCCAACAGTAATAGTACCACACAGTGCCAAAAATAATGGTGCTGAACAGTACTTATAGTGCCTATAAGTGTGCTTTAATAGTAAGCGTCTACATAGTGTCCCCTCAAAATTACTGTGCCAAGCACATTGTTCCACAGTGCCAAGATGAGTAACCACAAAAGTAACAGTGTCTATAGTGTTCCTGAAAACTACTGTGCCAAGCATGCTGCTGCCATAGTGTCCCCAAAGTAAATACACTTATTCACCTAACACAGTTCCTTTGTTACATACAAGCAGCGCAGGCCAAAGGCTTTTTCTGTACCTAACTGATTTACAGGACAATGCAGCCAGGTCTCAATGATGTGCACAAAGCTGAAAGACGTATTTGCCACAAATGTCACTTCTACTTGGGACCTGACAACAATCATCCCGCCGATTGGAATATTAAAAGCAGAAAAACTTTCAAACAACTTTTGATTTTCTGTCAACATTTGTGCTTCTCTATTAAGAGCTGTTCCCTTCTTCTCACTGTATACGGTATACACGCTTGTCTGTAATGAAGAGAAAAAAAGGATGGGGAGGGTCATCTCAAACTGTTATATCTCAGGCATTATAGAATTTAGAAATGTGATTGCATGAAAGAGGAAACTCTTATCTTTCACCTGGAAGTCTCTATGCTCAGCTTTTCTTGATTCTACTCCAGCTCTCTATGGTGTCACCAAATGCGCTGTTCCACTTGTTTTTACATAGAGTAGACCAAAGTTTGTTATCACTAAGAGCTGTAGCATATACAGCGGAGACCAAAGAATGGGACTTTACTTCCCTCCTGCTGTACTCTCTAAAGCTAATATTTGTGGTGCTGGAGGACCCCCTTATATACATTCTATCAAGTTTATGCAGAGTATTGAATGCACCATAAAATATTTTGTCTTCCCACACATCCTTGTTGTATGCCCGTTCAGGGACTCCGTCCCCTATCCTGCTTAAAATATACGGATGTAGTGGAATCCTGACGGACCCCATTATAGTCTATGGAGTCCGCGGCTTTCTGTGGGTAACTACTTTTTAAGTGGATAGGGTTTCCGTTTTTTAGGTTCCCAAGAGGACCCAAAGAATGGAAACCCAAACGCTAGTGTGAACCTAGTGTTAAGATGTTGTTTCATGAAGAAAAAACATGTGACAACTTGCTCACCATTTATCTATCAGAAAGAGGTTGTCAGTACTTTACCACCCATTATTGTATATTTATATTGTTCTATTGTACATGGGAATGTAAAGATGAATTACAGAATTTTGTAGATTTCTATTTAAAAAGGAAAGATAAGAGCGATATGTTTTGTGGCCTTTTGTTGGAGAGATGTGAGATGTTGATAAATGAATGTTCACAACGACAGTCCAACAGTATGTAGTCTATACGTACAGTACATAGAGATGTAAGTACTTGTTACTGTAATAATGTAGGCTACGTAAAGTATCCTAAAATCATGAAGTTTAGCATGACCAGCAGTGATAGTATAGAAATATTCAGCCTGAAAAGTGAGGTAAAATCAGGGGAATCCTTGAAAACTAATGATAGAGATCTGTACCTCGCTCCATTTTACATTTTTAATAGGATACCTGTTCCAATGACTTAAAGGGGTTTTCCATGTTATGAAAAAAAACAAAACATAAAAGCAGTTGCAAACAGCATAACATAA
This sequence comes from Leptodactylus fuscus, assembly GCF_031893055.1. Classification (NCBI taxonomy): domain Eukaryota; kingdom Metazoa; phylum Chordata; class Amphibia; order Anura; family Leptodactylidae; genus Leptodactylus; species Leptodactylus fuscus. The sequence goes on from NC_134268.1 coordinate 139,716,920, forward strand.
AAAAAAGAAAGTTCGTAGAGATGAGCGAACACTGTTTGGATCAGCCAATCCGCTTCCATTCATTTCTATGGGAGCGTGCTGTTCGGAACGACTGTTCCAAACAGTGTTCGCTCATCTCTAATGGTGCCCCAATGTTGGCTTCCTGACTACAACATAAACACCTGAAATTTACCATACATGTACAGCAGATGTCAATAAGGGGTTACATGGTCAGTGTACTTTCAAGAAACTTTGCTCAGGTCAAAATAGAGGCGAATACAAGTAGCATTGTTATATACAGATATAGCTTATATACAGATTTAACTTGACACTATGTTATCATTGAACACAACAATAGTAATTGAAAAACTATCATGCCACACTATAGCTAACACATTAATTGTAATTTTTTTTATATCTGTACTTTATATGAGAATTATCTTTTAAATCTGTCTTGGTCTCTCAAGACAGACTTTCAGCTTAATGAAGGATCAAGTTACATAAATTACATGGGTCCATAGGAGACACAAAATTGACAACATTATAATAGTAGTAGCAGCGTATTATTAAAATAACATGTCTGATTGTGCCAACTACCTCCAGGTCTCAGCTTCTGAGTGGGCACCATGTTTAAAAATATATTTCCATACATATACCAGATATGAAATTTTCTGGTTAAAGAAACTAATAAAGTTCAGTAAAAGGAGATAGCATGGCTGTACAATAGGGAGGCCAAACCTCAGACTCCAACTCTATTTTTGCACCGCCCAACTCTAACTTTGACTCTGACGCCTTTCTAAATGGCTGACAGTCATTGTCAGACAAAAGCCTTAAAGCTCCTATAATTCAGTACAAAACTGGGGATTGAATTCCTAATAAAGTAAATGGGCAATAAGTTATGGATCTAACTTTGCATTAACTATAGTGTACAATATCGATTGTAAGTGTAATATAATCTTAAATATTTAACCATTTTATTTTGAAGCTGGAGTTGAGAGCTTTTTACCAAATTCAAAACTTGTCTTGACATCGACTCCACAGCCCTGGGAGCCAAAATATATTTCCTGCAGGCTTGTACTACCACACTTTTGGACTACCATGAAGAAACTGCTTGTTGTAGCTTCTGACTGGAAGAAAAAGCCTGTACTGAAGATATCAGAGTCCAGAGAGGGCTAACATCAGTTTCATGATTTTGATGAAAATCAGAATTGTAATTCTTTGAAATGGAGAGTAATTTAAATGAATTGCTATGCTTTAATCATATATATATTAATCCATCTTAACCGCTCGGACGTATATAGTCAGTGGGCAGCATCTAACGCTGCAAGGACATATTTGCTTGTCATTGCAGAGATAAGCGTCTGCACAAGATTGTGCAGCTGCAGAAGCAGGGAGCTGGTTGTTACACCAGCAAGACATCTCAAAGAGAAGACTGGGATGGTTTATAAGGGTAAATTCACACAGTGGAAAATGAAGAGGCATTCCTCTCCATTTTCCACCTCCGTATTTGGCTGCAGTCTAGAAGCAACAGGATGACAGCATTCCGTCATGTCTATCTAATGCTGATTAGGCCTAATTAGCAGGGAGTCTGGAGTCCCAGAATCCGCAGCAACATTGATTTTCAATGGGTGGCAGATTCGGGGGAGAATTCCTATGTGTTAACGCACCTTTACTGTCTCTGTCTTCCCGATCTCAATACACACCATAGCTATATATATATCATGCGCCATGATGTGGCTCCCTTTCCGCACGTTAAACGGAACCCATTGAAGTCAATGGGAGTCGTTTTATCAGCGCTGATTCTTACGCGAGTTTTCGTGCCAGAATCAGCGCCACGTTACTCCGTGTGAATGCCCCCTAATGTATAAAAATGAAAAAAAGAAAGAAAGATAATATATAAAACACAACACTGTCACCTACATTAAAATCTACCAGAACAAAGAGGAATAACTATTTTGAAAGAAATATTAAGTGCCATTTTGTGCTATTAAAAAAAGAAGACAACCTAAAAAATGTGAAAAACAAACACATTTTCATATTTTCTATACATTTTCCTGGATATATGAAAAAAAGATGCAAACATAATTTAATAACCTATGCATACATGTATGAAATAAAACCAAAGATGTGTCCAGTTGTGAACCAGAGAAAATAACCCAATGCTGAAGTGATTAAGTATATTCTAGTCCATTAAGAGTATAAACATTCATTTAGTAGTGCAAATGGCATTATTACGGTGTATGTTCATGGAGATAGTAACATTTTCTTCAGTCATACTCCTAAAAGCAGAGGAATAAAAAGCGAAAAATGTTCCAAATCACAGATCATTTAAAGTTAAAAAGTAGAAAAGATAAAAAGTAGTAGACAAAAGAAAGTGATGAAACTTGCTACTTGAAGAATTGCCTTAAATGTTGGAATAAGTTGTTTAGGGACATAGCTCCAGACACTTAACTGTGTAGCCACCAGATGTGCACTCAAGACACCTGAGAATAATCCCACCAAGGTCCTTAGCACAAACCAAACTTTTTTCTTGTTTTCAACCCAGCTACCCTTAAGCTTGCATTTCCCTCGTGTTTCTTACTACTTGCAACTCAGTCTTCAGAACATTACGTGTTGCAACAGAGGGGCAAGTGTTTCCTACTATTTGTTCCAAAGCTGTGGAGCCATCTGTTAAGTTAAACAGGAAGGTCTGGTTAGTCTCTCTCTCCCGGGCTTGTATTGCTATTTTGGGAGATTCACTTCTCCCTAAGTAGAAAAAGGACAGTATGGTCTGATTATGGGACTCCTTATATGTTTAAGACAGGAGCTTCTGTTTTACCCATCTGCTACTGTTTGAGGTGTATTCATTATTAATAGAGCCAGCGACAGTTCCTGCTCAGATATGCAGCCTTGCTTGGGCAAATGAGACATTCTTCAGCAAATTGCTTTCGTTTTTGATTGCTGATTGTACGCGTGTCACCAAGCTGACTCAAGGTTCATCGATGCATGCTCAGTAAATTAAAAGGAACATAAGTATGGATCAGCCGAGAGAATGAATTCTGTGCCTACAATGACCCAAGGCCATTTAATTTTCTGCTTAATTTTGTTGCAGTCAGTTTGCATTTTGGGTTATTATGCTGTAGGAAATTAACAATAAATAACAAATTTGGTCCTCCTGTGCTACTAATGATATTTCTTTATACATCTTTGTAATTCTATTTTTTATGAAAGGCTCAAGGTCTGTTCCTGTCTGATACCCTGGCAGGTACAGAGGGAAGCAAGAGTAAAGGAAGAATATTTTAATAATTATAGATTTAGTTTATAGCCCATTTAAATAAATATTAACAGTCTTTAAAATTTAATTTACAGATAATCAGAGAAACATGGAAACAGATGAGGCGCAGGATATGACCCAAATGTCAGGTGAGGTCAATGTAAAATGATGAGGATACATTTAATCTGAACAACACAATATGTTGTTGTAATGAAGATGAGGGGATGTTGTGAAGCAAAACAACTTATTGTAATGCCTTAAACTCCTTGAGCTGCCCCATGTAGAATTCTGGTTGTGCAACCCACGGCAATGTGGAACTTTGATATACATGTCATTTTTTTTATTATTATTATTTAGATATATGTGGAGATATCTTGTATGTAATTGTAGCTTTGTTCCACTGACTTCTATGAGATAAAGCTGAAATTACATTGCACAGTCACTATGAAACAGATAGCATGCAATATAAACAGTAAAAAGGTCATAATTAGAGATGAGCGAACACTAAAATGTTTGAGGTTCGAAATTCGATTCGAACAGCCGCTCACTGTTCGAGTGTTCGAATGGGTTTCGAACCCCATTATAGTCTATGGGGAACATAAACTCGTTAAGGGGGAAACCCAAATTCGTGTCTGGAGGGTCACCAAGTCCACTATGACACCCCAGGAAATGATACCAACACCCTGGAATGACACTGGGACAGCAGGGGAAGCATGTCTGGGGGCATAAAAGTCACTTTATTTCATGGAAATCCCTGTCAGTTTGCGATTTTCGCAAGCTAACTTTTCCCCATAGAAATGCATTGGCCAGTGCTGATTGGCCAGAGTACGGAACTCGACCAATCAGCGCTGGCTCTGCTGGAGGAGGCGGAGTCTAAGATCGCTCCACACCAGTCTCCATTCAGGTCCGACCTTAGACTCCGCCTCCTCCGGCAGAGCCAGCGCTGATTGGCCGAAGGCTGGCCAATGCATTCCTATGCGAATGCAGAGACTTAGCAGTGCTGAGTCAGTTTTGCTCAACTACACATCTGATGCACACTCGGCACTGCTACATCAGATGTAGCAATCTGATGTAGCAGAGCCGAGGGTGCACTAGAACCCCTGTGCAAACTCAGTTCACGCTAATAGAATGCATTGGCCAGCGCTGATTGGCCAATGCATTCTATTAGCCCGATGAAGTAGAGCTGAATGTGTGTGCTTAGCACACACATTCAGCTCTACTTCATCGGGCTAATAGAATGCATTGGCCAATCAGCGCTGGCCAATGCATTCTATTAGCACAAGGGTTCAAGTGCATTAGGGTGCACAAGGGTTCAAGTGCACCCTCGGCTCTCCTACATCAGAGCCGAGGGTGCGCTTGAACCCTTGTGCAGCCTCGGCTCTGCTACATCAGAGCCGAGGGTGCGCTTGAACCCTTGTGCACACTCTGCTTCATCAAGCTAATAGAATGCATTGGCCAGCACTGATTGGCCAGAGTACGGAATTCGGCCAATCAGCGCTGGCCAATGCATCCCTATGGGAAAAAGTTTATCTCACAAAAATCACAATTACACACCCGATAGAGCCCCAAAAAGTTATTTTTAATAACATTCCCCCCTAAATAAAGGTTATCCCTAGCTATCCCTGCCTGTACAGCTATCCCTGTCTCATAGTCACAAAGTTCACATTCTCATATGACCCGGATTTGAAATCCACTATTCGTCTAAAATGGAGGTCACCTGATTTCGGCAGCCAATGACTTTTTCCAATTTTTTTCAATGCCCCCGGTGTCGTAGTTCCTGTCCCACCTCCCCTGCGCTGTTATTGGTGCAAAAAAGGCGCCAGGGAAGGTGGGAGGGGAATCGAATTTTGGCACACTTTACCACGCGGTGTTCGATTCGATTCGAACATGGCGAACACCCTGATATCCGATCGAACATGTGTTCGATAGAACACTGTTCGCTCATCTCTAGTCATAATGTTCATGCAAGCTCTGCAGTACATTAAAACAGCTGGGGGTCCTTGGGTGTCAGCTCTGACCAACTTATTATTGACGACATATTCTGAGAACAGGTCACCAATAAAGGTAATTGGAAAATCCCATTAATTGTGAATCTGTCATAAATGTTAGTTTTGTTATAGGTGTGTTTGTGAAATATCTGATCTGTCATAGTCAACCATACACTCACAGTATGGGACCATAGGGGTGATGTATATGGCAGATAAAATTGCCTGCACTCTGTAGTATTACTGACTACAGCATTCTGAACTATGTGTGGAGGTGACATTAGAGCAAGAACTGTTCTTTGGGATCTTTGTGACTTGGATTTCCACAGTTCAGCAGCTGCACACAAGATCAAAAACCACAATTCCTCCATTCATCATTTTAGTCATGTACTGTAAATAGACAAAAGTTACTTGGTGTGAAAAAAATTACTTTTTATACCACTGATCTTGCAGTCCCACTCAGAGCAACAGGGCTGAAGTATATCTTATGGTGCAAAAAATGGCAGCCACTCATGACTTACATTTTCATCAAGGGATTGTTCTATTTCAGACACTTATCCATAATCCACAGGATGAGGGTAAGTGTCATATTGCTGTGGCTCAGACCACTGGGACCCTTAGCAATCAGAACTGGTGAGTAAATGTTCTGCCGAATTCTCCTTGTGAATAAAGCACCAGTACTGGTGACCGGTGTTCCATTCACTGTTTTGAGACTGCCAAGCCTGCAATTTTGGGTAGTCCTGGTGGGCCCACAGTAGTGAAAGGAGCTCCAGTCACTTAAGCATGTAGGGAGAATGCAGGGGCAATGTTAGTCCCCCATTCTCCTGATTGCTGGACAACCCAGGAGTCAGAACCCCCTGTAATGTAATACGTATCCTCTATCGTGTGGTATGAAATAACTAACTGTAATGGGACAACCCCTGTAAAGGGCCTCCTACCAATATTGACTACAGTGAATGAAGTATTCATTACAGCTTGTGAGATGAGAAACTCTGACTTCAGGGCAGATATCAGACTCCAGGGAGGGGCTAACATTAACTTCACAATTCTGATCAATGCTGGCCACAATCTCTCTCTATAATGTTCATATTCTTTAAGAAAAGTTCACTTTATTTATGTATTTGCATTTTTTTCTCTGTAAGTTTTCAATACTACTACAATTAATTTCATCAGCTTGACTTGTATGTTGCTGAAGCTTGATGGAGGTAATGTGGAGGAGAGATGGCTTTTATATCACAGTATAACATCTGAAATATATATCGAGAATCTGATAGCGACTTCTATATAAAATACTCTGTGAAAGGTTATTTCAGTTTATGGAGATGAATGGAACAAACTGACATTCATTCTAAGATGTTAAGGTTTTATGTAACTTATATTACCATTTTTCCAGTTTTATTTGTTTGGCTATTATTTTAGGATTTGTTGAATGTATTTTTTGTTTTGATCTCTGAGTATATCATTTTATGTCACCTACTGGTAAATTTCAGTTCTCTACTTCTGTATAGTATTTGGTTATGACTGGTGTTACACATTTACAGTATAGTAACATATTTTCATTCGGTATTGTACGTTACATTTTGGTGAAATGGTTTGACACATACAAATATATTCCTCTTCCTTATTTTTTAGGTTTAAACCATCAGAATGGTTCATTTTCCCATAGAATAAAAAAGTCACAAGGGGAAGGAGGAATGTATTCTTTGGTTATCATAAAAATAAATAAGCAAAACAAGCATTTATTTCCCCATGTGAAAACTGTAAAATACATAACAAAAAGAGAATTGAAAGTAGATTTTTTTGGATAAGAGCAGGCTTTACTAAAGATGGGATAATGGAATAATAAAGCAGTGTATTTGCTGTGCAAAATTTACTGTTAAATTCTCTTTCTTTGCATAGAAGGCCATCAGTAGCACACTATACAGATAAAAAGTTTCATGTATTAACCAGGAACGTTCATTCATGTTGTTCAAATCCTGAAACTAGTAATTTTGAGTTATGTTCAATAGCTCTGGTTATTCTGGATGCTCCATAGAGATGTCACATTTGATACCAATGTCAAAACCATATCACTAGCAGGTAATACTAGACAAAGAATCGTGTCACATGATCATATATTCACTAATCTTTGTCTTGTTTAATATACAACATTATAATACATTATAAAACAAACAATAAAATATTTTAAATGTAACATTTAATGTAAAATTAGCTAAAACTGTATAAGCGTGCCTTGAGATTTTTCTACAACTGTGATCTTGATGTGCCCATCATTCACTGCAAAGTTAAGGAAAGAATTTGCAGCAAACAAGGTAACAAGCAACTTTGTTTTCCAAACGATAGTTTGTGGTAATTCTACGTTTGTAAAGTTTGTGGACAATCCCATATCACTGTGAATCCCAAGCTTTATATGTTAAAACTGTAGGTATAGTATTCTTTATAATAACACTGTATAATATAGAATTATATTTTCTCTGCACTGGAACAAAGGGCAATACAACGAATAGACTCAGACCATAATATCACAGCTCCCACATTTTGTTATCATGGCATAACCCGATTGGTTTGTTAGACTACCAGATAATGAGGTGTAATTAATCACTTCAATGGACAAGCTACTGCTTCAGAAGTCAGTGATGGCATGCATTATACTTCTCTCCAGCTGACCCTTGACATTATATATGTATAACATGATATCCCACCTTTGGACACTGGTTTTAGGTTCTTGGGATGTTGGATTCAGCAGTGAATGTTACAGTGAAAGGGATAGCTCTATGTTTTGTTCTTTAGAATACGTCCTTTTCTGTAAGCTAGTGTGCACCACCATTTCTAAAATGAGCTGTTGTTCTATAAGTTTCAGTTAAAAAAAAAACTCAGGCCCCGTTCACACAGGGCACGGATGGCTTCTTTGCCTGCTCTGTGTGAACACTGTCCTGTTCCCTCACCTCGGTAATTGATTTACCACCACAGCCATCTCCTTCATCTTGATTTCCCTCTGCCCCTCTAATAGTTAATGTTAGCCTTGCCTATGTGATTGGCAGCCTATCTTCCTATCAGGTCTAGGGCGGGATCTTCCTCTCTATTTATTCTTGGCTTACATTCACATAGGTGCTTGCTATTGCCTTGTGCTGGCTGTTGCTCTTGCTGATTTGTTACCTGTACTCATATTATTGATCTCCAGCTTTACCTTTGACTATTCTCTTGGATCTTGTTTCTATACTGCGTTGCTTGACTGTTACTCAACCCTTGGCTAGCTGACCTCCCTTTTTGTTGTTGTTTGTCTTGTCTGAGTTCTGTGTCTTCACCTATATCTAGGTAGGGTTTTTCCTCCCAGTTGTCACCTGTCACTTAGGACAGGATAGGCAAGCAAAAAGAGATGGGGGGGGGGAAATGTCAGCTTAGGGATTACAGTTTTGTCGTGCCCCTCCCTGCAGGGTTCACCAGCAGCTACTGGTTAATTGCTCCTCTAGCAATTCCCTTACAATTTATTAGTTGATGTGATACATTCAGAACAATTCCCTAGAGATGTTAGTTTTCTTCTTCTAACACAACCTAAGGTCTTATCCATAGGAATGTAGACTTTATCTGTGTGCTTTGCATTGTATTAACAGATATTTTGTGCAAAAAAATGAAATATCGCACATGTTTAATAAGGTTGTACTCTTAACTGACAACCATTTAGTAAAAGGAAAATGTTTGTTTTGGTACCGTGTTAGCCAGTGGTTATAAAATATAAAAAACAAAAAAAACTTCGCAAGTCTTCAGTAGGTGATACCTTTTTTAATGGCTAACTCATAATGATGACAGAATATGACGTTTCGAAGCTTTCCTCTGAGCTTCTTCTTATATCTGAAGAAGAAGCTCAGAGGAAAGCTTCGAAACGTCATATTCTGTCATCATTATGAGTTAGCCATTAAAAAAGGTATTAAAAAAGGTATCACCTACTGAAGACTTGCGAAGTTTTTTTTGTTTTTTATATTTTATCACCATTTAGTAGACATTTTTTAAAACTTTTGAAGGAGGCATCAAAAAAGTCTACACTTCCCCCAAGTGTTCAGACATACGAATTTGACCCTGATTTAGCGGGTTAAATCTGATTCTGTACAGATTCTCCATTGTTTATAATAAGAGGTACAGATCGCAACAGAGCACTTAAATTGAAGAAATAAGCGTTGTCCTGCTCAATCTTGCTGTGGAGTTCGTGGCAAAAGGCACCCATTCATCTGGGCGTAATCAGCAGCAGAAAGCCATGACTGAGTGCCGATGCTTTGCATTGGCATTTTGTTTTTGGGAGTTGGTGGCTGGAAAATTGCCTGCAGGAAAATGAAGAGGTATTCCTCTTCATTTTCCTGTGCAGTGTGAAGAGCCCCTTAATACACATTTGGCACTTATTGGGGTAAATATCCACCACTGACCTTACTTGGTAAACATGTACCTCTGAACAATATTCTCAATATGACTTGTTTGTTTGTCTATGGAGATGACAAGTCTGTGTATTCTTAATTTTATTGAAATTAATATTTGTGTCTGAAATTTTATAAAAGCAGCCTCCTCTACTGCTGTACAAGGTTCACACACCCTTAGACCTATAGATAGGCAGGTTGGAGGGGTAGGCTTTCCTATCACCCTAATGTACTTTTCAGGTCATTCCTCTAGTATCATTTCTCTCCGTTCCCTCTTTTGAGGTCCACACTTTTATAGCTGTCATTTACCACCCCTTTGGTTCATCCTACCAGCTTTTATATCATTTTTCGTCCTGGCTTGACAAATTTCTATCATGTGAAAATCCTAATCTCATCATGATGATTTTAACATTTTCATTAACTATCCATCAGCCTCTATCACTAACCACCACTCTTGACCATTCACAACTTGGTATTCACCCACACACAAACATGGAAATATCCTAGATCTGTTCTTCTCATGGCTCTGTTCTGTCACGGACTTTACAGTTTCTCACATACCAATTTTCAATCATAATCTTCTTTCCTTTGCTATCAAAGGCGCTTGTCTTTCTCAAAACACAACGACCAACAACAACAAGGAATCAATGTGCTGTAAACATGTCTCAAGGACACTGTGCTCCTTTTCTCTCTCTACACTGCTCCTATTGAACAAACCATCAACAGTTTTGTCTTTCAATGCTATATTAATGCTGATGACACCCAATTATGTACTTCATTATGTGACACCACACCCACTCTACTATTGGAACACCAGAAACTGTCTCTATGCTGTCTCTAACATCTTCACCTTAAACTGAATCTTTCAAAAACTGAACTTCTTGTGTTCCCTCTATATATTAACCGACCAGACCCTGAAATCTGCATTTCTGTCTGTGGTCTTACTATATTTGATTCAGATCTCACCTTCACCTCACATGTTCAGACACTTGCACGCTCTTGTCACATGCACCTCAAAAACATCTCCAGAACTCGCCTTTTTCTCACTGTGGAAACATCACAAACTCTTATTCTGATTCTCTCATGTTTTAACTATTGCAATTCTCTACTAATTGGGCTTCTTCTTCTTAAGCTCTTCCCTCTACAATCTGTCCTGAATGCAGCCGCTAGACTGCATTTCCTCATACTAAGCCTGTGTTTCTTATCCTAAGTGATCCTTTTTACTCTCTTCCTCAGAATTTGACCCTTTCATTTAGAGGTTACCCTGCACTCCACACACTTAGTATCTGCATATCCATAGATACTGGCTGGTGATTTGCTGTTAAAGTTTTAGGCCTGGTTCACATCTGCGTTTGGTATTCCATTTGGGGAGTCCACTTGGGGACCCACCGAAGGGAAAACTATATGCATTAAAAAGCAGTTAGCTAAGCAACCACATGGACCTCATAGACTATAATGGGGTCTGTGTGTCTTCTGTGCGGTGTCCGCACGAATCATGCGGAGAGAAAAGTACTGCAAGCAAGTCCCCAAGCGGACTCCCCGAACAGAATACTGAACCACGACTTAGATATATGAGCATATCTATTAATAGATGGCTGGACCATTGTACCTAATGGTACCCTCTTAACCTCTTGTGCCAACATATATCCTTATAGATTGTAGGCTCTTGGTAATAGGGCCTTCACTTCTATTGTTTAATACGTGACTTTTTTTGTCACATTATATTGCTATTATGCTAAACATGGGTACTGCAGTCAACTATACATAGCATGGTAACAGTTTTTGTTTTTTTATTGCATATATTATTTCACTATTTCACTGTATGGCAATTTCTATAAATGCTAATGAGGTGATTCTAATGTTTCTGTCCCAATCTACACAGCACAAACTGGGTTGTAAAAAGCAAGAAAAAATATCTAAAAATGCATCATTTTCTGATTATCCACAAAGGGAAACTGGTTAACACTGGAGTTTTCTAATGTAATTATTAATTAGGGAATTTTTATAAATCCTTGACTTCCTTATGACTTTCGTAAGAAATTGTTTATATGCACAGTTTGCTAAGCAAAATCTGAATATTTTTGGGCTCTTCTGAGAATCATAATCTGCAAAAAGCAAAGTATGACAGCAATTGAAGACCATATAGAGAAACATGGTTACCAGTGTCTCACATGATTGTAGCAAGATCCCTTTATTGCAACCAAACAATAAAGACCAACCTGGTCATAAAACTTCAAGTATGTACATTTCTGGTAATGAATGTGTGAACTTGGATAGCAAGGTAAAGCATATGTTCACAAATGCCAGATGTACAGTATAGCAAGCAAACTAGGAGAGTTTGAGGCCCTGGTCTAGCTGGTGTGACTGAGATTTGGATAAATTTGTCAAATAGCGTTTTTTCCAGCTGCGTTTTTCATAGAAAGTCTGCAGAGGTTTCCTCTCAATTATACCTAAAGGGAAGCCACTAGCATTTCTGTAGGTATAATTGACATGCTGCAATTACCAAAAAATATTACGGTTTTGGAAATCGCAGCATTTCTGCTACAGGTTTTTCTTCTGCAATCTGTGCATATGATTTGCTAGGAACCCATCCACTTTGCATGGACTGCAAAACATGACTGAAAGAGGCAAATTTGGGTGAAAATGTGGGTTAAGATTGTGAAGATGAACAGGAAGTAGTTGAAGTAGATGACAATGCATCAACCAATATACTAAACTGGATAAACTTAGAAATGGTCCAAGCCAAGCTAAACAAAAATAAAGAAAAAGTCTATCATTAGGATTTTTTAATTTTAACTAAACCTATCTTCATGTAGCCTTTAGAAAGGCTATTGTAGGCATACTTTTGTTTCAATTATGTTGCCAGTATATTCATAAAAAAGCAGGGAGCATTCCCACTGTGCTCCGAGCACCCCTGCGTTGTTGGCCTGGACCTGCATCCTTGCTTCCTTCTTGATTGTAGTTGAAGCCTCCTTCTCTTTTTTACCTTCTTCTTACATGAGCATGTGTACCTGATCATGTAAGAAGAAATCCAAGATGGCGCATGGAGCAGGTACTGAACGCTCAGCCACTTCGGTGGGCTAGGACAGAGATGTAATATTACTACTTCATAGGATGTGGCCCTATCTGGATTATCCAGTTCAGTTCTGGGCACCAGTTGATAAAAAGGATGTCCTAGAGTTGGGAAGGTTCAATGGAGGGTCACAAAACTGATAAGGGGCATGGAGAACCTCAGTTATGAAGAGAGACTAAAGAAGTTAAATCAGTTTAGTTTGGAGAAGAGACACTTTGAGGGGAGATATGATAAACTGATATAAATATTGATAAACTGATATAATTTGCCCACAGAAAAAATAGCGGGAAAGCTGTTCCATGTAAAATCCCATCAAAAGACACGGGAGACCTCCCTCTTTCTTGAGAAAAAAAGGTTTACTCTCAAGAGCAGATAAGGCTTCTTCACTGTAAGGACTGTGAATCTGTGCAATAGCCTACCCAGGAATTGGTCATGGCAGTCACAGTTGACAGCTTTCCCTTTTTAGAGTAAAATAGCATTGACGGTTATGGAAATGTATGGAATGTCATGCCCTTTCCAATCCCCTGGCTGAACGTAATTGACATATGACTCTTTTCAACCATACTAACTATGTAGCTATAGAGTCATGTTAAGTATTTATTTATGGTGAAATAAGGCATTGACTGTAATAGGAAAATTACTTTTTGTCAGCAGTGTATATTACTACTCCAGGGATTATTATTAGTCAGTTTTTTGTGAATACTACTGTAAATCAAGTAATGGGAAGGTATAGTTGAAGGAGTTGCGTTGCTCATTTTTCTATATTGACCTAAACTCAGGCTAGGTCATCAAAAAATAACAGTGGAGATCCTAAGATCAAAACTATCTGTTTTATAGTAACCATGCAATGTTATTATAACTTTGTCCCATAGACAGGAATGGGAATGGGCTGTAATTACATCACTTAGCACTATGAAAGAAATGGTTTTTGATGTTAGCCTTGAAGTGGACATGGTGCTCATATGAGTGATGCCGCCTCGTAAAACAGTTCTTTAGTAGGGACTGCCACTGACTGAACATCCACTGATCTTTTATTGATGATTCATAGTTTATCATTATCAAGAAAAAGGAGCTGGACAACCCCTTTCTTTATTTAATAGGTTTTAATACAGATATGAAATCAGTTTCATACTTTTAGATACTTCTTTTTACTAAAAATGGTTTCTAATCTTTTAAATCTACATATCATTTTAATTCTCCTGCATACGTGTGAATATATGAAACTTTCCTAAACTACTTTATTAGGTGACAGATCCTTTCAGAAACCTGTAGTTCCTCTTTCCCTGGCAGCAAGCCCTCAGTAAAGTTCTAAAAAGCTGTCTAATGTAAGACTTTATTCACACCACAGTGAGATTTTTGATGGATCTAGTGACCATGACAAATGGCAAGTCCAAAAAAATGAACCTATAAATAGACATATTAAAACCAATGTGTTCTCAAAATGGCGAGGTGACAGCTGTTAGCAATGGCTATCGCGTTGATGTTTTCCACTGTTGTGTAAGCAAGGCCTACAACCACTGCATCTTTTCACTCAAGCAAAGAGAAGTCACCTTTAGGCAGGGCCCCACATTATGCAAACACAGCATTTTGGGGAAAAAAACACTGTGTTTTACATTACCTGCAAAGTGGATGGGACTCTGGCTAATCCCATCCACACATCGCAAAAAATTGCACAGTGGAAAAGCTGCGTTTTCAAAAACATTTGTGTTTTTGAAAAACGAAGCTTGTCAATTATACCTACAGAAACACTGGCATTTTCTGCATAGGTATAACAGGGCAGAAAGTCTTCAGAGGAATAAAATGATTTTTTTTTTTTTGCAGCGATTCACTTTGGGAGGTTTTAACTTCAAGTTAACTTTAGAAACAAGAGACCCAACATTTTCCGTTTAGATGCTATTTTTCTAATAGCTTATTTTTTTCATCATAAAACAGGTACATAAAAGGATTTGTGGCATAAGATAGAATGAAATATATTTACATACAGTGTGTGTTACTACAACAGTACATTACTAGCCAAGATAGTATGTTTTGTAATGAAAGAAGCCATCTATTCTTTTTACAAGCACCATAGATGTCCTTTAGAGTGCAGTATAACCTGTTAAGAAACAAGTAAAATATTATACTGAAAAAAAAGAAAGCAAGTCTGTACTCTCAGTGTATGGCCAGCACATTACATTATGTACAGAGAAACAGTGGCACTCCATTGTAGAGGTCCCAACCCATTGTTCTAGTAACTTTACACACTCAGATATGTTAAAGGGGTTGGCCTCTCTCAGACCAATATTGAGAGAAAAATATTTCTTGTATAATAAAAAGATATACAACTTTCCAATATACTTTCTGTATCAATTCTGCACAGTTTTCTAGATCCCTACTTGTTGTCATTCATTCTGTTACTTCTAGTAGATAAAAAGTCTGACCATGGTCATGTGATTTATGGTCCATGGTCATGTGATTTATAGTCCATGGTCATATGATGAGTACACAGCTGCATAGTTCATTACCAGGCAGATGTCTGATTACTGTGCTGTGACTATGACGTGCAGCCTTTCCTGACATCTGCTGTACCATTATGAAGGATATTGGGTCTTTAAACATGGTGGGTGCCATAACCACCAGGTCTTTGCTGTGTTATACAGAAGAGACGCAGCAGTAATGTCCACAATTAGAGCCTGCTTTGATCACAGGTATTAACACTGCAGAAAAAAGATGGTGGAAACACATTGTGGTTTTTTCGAAAGCATTTTTCACAGAAAGTCCATGGAGGTTTTCCCTTAAGATGCATCTGTGAAACATGACCATAGCTTGTTTCTACAGTTAGCCCATGTTTGTGACAATTGTGTCTCAGGAACGAGATCTGGGAGGTGCTATCCATTGCTATAACAGCTGGGAGCCTGTTGAAGGCTCTTAGGCTTGTGTAGATCTATTACAGGCTGTTGTAAAATTTTCCAATACAGTGTAATGTATTGGTATTACAGTGTATTGTACTAGTGATCAGACCCCCGGAGATTCAAAAACCCTAGTTGGTCTAAAAATAAAAGTTAAAAAAAAAAATAAACAAAAGTTCAAATCCTCCCACCCCTCTTTTTTTTTTTTAGATCAGATATAACAATAAATAAGTAATACACATACACATTAGGTCTCACTCCATTTTTGGGTTTTTAAACATTTTTTATCTCTATTGTTTTTATTTTGTTTTCGTTTAAACATTTCTCCCTGCACAAGACCTTTCAAAGGCATTTCAGCAAGAAATTATCATTTTTTAATTGATGACTTCCCCTGTAACTGTGGCTAATATACTGTATTACAGGGGGAATAGGTTCTCCTGAACTACACTGGAGAGCTGTAGAAAACTGCTTGTAATATCGGTTCAGTTTCGTTGTCGGATCAGTTGAAGTGATATTTTTTTTCCCAATGTTCAAGTGTTCTGTCTTTTCCAATATATTTCATTTTTCTATATTTAATTGCTATCTAATAATTTATTTGAAGATGTAAGGGTTTTGTAATTCCAGCATTTTGAATATTGTCCCTTTTTGGCTGAAGCCTTACAAGTGTAAACAATGCGATTTTACTGTGGTGGAAAAACTGCGAAAAAAAACAAAATGCATTGTTTTAGAGCTAATCCCGCTGATTGCAGAAACATATCTGCAGTGGATATGCTGCAGTTTCAGCATGCAGTTGTGCTTTTGTACATTGCAGCATTTCAATTATACCTGTGGAAACGTTGACATAGGGGCTAGAAAGTCCGTGGAGAAAACCCTGCAAAATCACAATGAAAAACGCTGTGGAACAAATTGCGATGCGCTTCCACCACATTTTTTTCCGCAACTTATTTTTGTTGTGCTTTGCTACGTGGGGTCTTAGCCTTAGCCATTTCCAATATTGATTTATGAAAAGCAAATACGCATAGGTGGGAAGAAGATGCACAGAGTTTTTGAATGCTAATATCAGCCTACGGAACAGAGCTGTGTCACAGGAGTGGAAGACTACATACTTGACACTTCCATGTATATATATATATATATATATATATATATACATATATGTACATATTCATAGATGTTATCTGCTGCTAAGTGAACTGTCACTGCAAGAAGCTCATACATACAGTATCGCCACTTTTGGGAGAGCACTTGTAAATAACAATAAAGAAGCATAACCCACATTAACCTCATTTAGCTCACACATCTCTGCCTGTTATGAAACTAATATCTGATGGTAACTGTTGAAGTTGTGAAATGAAAAGAACAAAGTAAGATATATTTAACGGAACAGTATCCGACACTTCCAGGGAACCAGAGGCAGAGATGTTATCTGCAGTAGCTGGCAGACTTTTGCCTGCAGTGAGTATCAGCTTTTGTCTGAGGATAAACATGTATGTTTAAAGGCTGGTGGAAGTGCACAAATGTATTTTTGTATATACCATTATAACCATGTTTGTGGGTTTTACTGGGTGTTTCTGTGCTCTGTTTGTGTTGTGGTGGAGAACAGTAAAATCCTATCAAACAAGTAGTTATCACCCATACGTCTAAATTAGCAAGATACTTGTTAGGTGACAGCACTACACAATTGGCTATTGAATATTCCTGACTATTAAAAAAAAAAAAAAAAAAAAAAAAAAAATTAGCATAGTTATAATGGCCCCAGACACTGAAACTGGATTCCCCATTATACTAGACTACCAAAGAAGATGTGTAGGGAAGTCAGTTATCCACTATGACGATGCTTTCAAAAGGTATGGCCAAAAAAGCACAACAACATTCACAGGTTACTTGTTCACTTTACTTGAAGTAGTTTTTGGTTATAGCAGGTACAGTTGTACAAAGCCCTATATTGAATGGGGACTTTTTGAGAGTCCTACACTTAAAGAAGTTGCCAAGGAATTGCAGTACTTAGGCAGAAGGCTAGAAAAGGTGAACTATAAAAAAAAGTCATACTCACTTATCCCCATCTGCTGTCCGGCCCAGCTCGTGCTTATTCCAGAGGGAGTCCTCACCGCATGTGACCACTGAAACCAATCAGTGGAAAGAAATTGGTGACGTATGTGAGTGACATCATCAGTTCATTTCCTTTGACTGCCGAGGCTACTGATTGGGTTCAGTGGCCACAGGCAACAAAGACTTTTACCAGTACAAACCCCAGGACAGCGGACTTCAGGGGACAACTGACTTTTTTTTCCCTTTTTTTTTTTAATGCTTCACCTTTCCCGGCTTTCTGCCCAAGTAATGTAATTCCTAAACAACTGCTTTAACGTTACATGTGGAGTTTAGTCCTTAAATACGGAAAGCCTTCACTAGGGAAAAACACAAGCTTTTACAACATGGGTATTGTTGGTATCATATTTGTATACTTGTGAATATTTGAAACTAATCTTAGGTTCATATCTACATTCGGATCATTCCATTCCCCTCTCCGCATGAAAAATGCAAGCAGCACTTTTCTCTCCACATTTTTTGTGCGGAAACTGAGCATAAACCACACGAACCCCATTATAGTCTATGGGGTCCATGGGTTTCCTAAGGTAACTGCTTTTTTAAGCAGATCAGGTTTCTGTTCAAGGGGTCTCCAAGCGGATTCCCCGAATGGAAACTCATGCACAGATGTGAACTGGGTTTTGTTTGAAGAAAGTGTCATTCTCAGCTTTCTATACGTAGTTCCCCATTCCAGGGTGTAGGCTCTGTTCAAATGTTCACAATTCAATACTGTCCTCAAAAATGTCTTATACAGTAGTAGAAGTAAATAGTGGATAAGGAAGGGGAATTGCAGTTAAAACTTTCCTCATCACCTTTCTCTGCTTCTGTTAAATTGGATACTATGAGAAGGGAGTGGGAGACACCACTGAGGACAGTTCTGACTAGCGTAGGCTGAATTCAGTTGTGCTTTGTGAATTCTATTTTTCTGTTCTATCCTAGGAGAATTCAAGGTTTTGGCAGATCCATCATATATATTGGTTGGCTTAGTACCCTTAGTGAAAACATGTGACAACATTTTTGCCATGCCTATTTTCCCACCAAACCACATCCACTTTCCACTAAGCCTTGCCCATTGTTAAATAAAGTACAACAAGGGACTAAACCTATTAATAAATATTGTGTAAAACACAAAAGTCAGTTTGCAAATACAACAAAACTGTGGTGCATTGTTATTAGTAAATCTAAATGTTTAGATTACTACTATTATTTTGTCCCGGTGTGAGACTCTTCTTATGTCAGTTTACACGCTAATGTTCAAGTATTTGTACTCTTCTATCGTACTGATCTGGGAATTTTCATGTGTTCATATTTATTTCTGCCATTGTTGCAAGTGCTGCAGTATATGTTGATGCTGTATAATTATCAGTTATTATTGTTAGGTAAAAACATTGCACACAGATGGGACCTAGTGTACCATTACAGCCTACATGTTATATGGTATGGTACAAAATAATTTTACAAATATTACAGCAAAGAATACAATCTCCAGTGTGAGATCAGAAAAACTTTTCCTGGAGAGATATTTTGGTGTCTGATTTTTATTCTTTAATATAGATTATTTTCTGATTTACATACAGGAAATCAAAGTCCTGCAGTAAGTGATGGCTTGGAAGACAATGATGAACCCATGCCTATGCCTGAGGATCTTTCCACCAGTGCAGCGTCACAACAGGCTTCCAAGACTGAGAAATCTATTGGTGAGATATTTATTATCTAACTTCATTTACTTTGATAATAAATACAATGATCAGCTATCAATGTGTTCCACTGTATGGGGTCTGTGCACGTGGCAGTAGTGGTGTGATTAAGAACTACATCTATATTATTCCAAAAAACTTACAAATATATTAGTAGTTTGGCTGTGTGATAACCCACAAATAATAACATATTGTCTAGGGAAATATTGCAAATAATACACTATATTGACCAGTCAGTCATACAAAGAGACAAATTGTTTTATTTAATTGATTATTTTCCACTTGACACATTATTCATGGCTATATTTGTTGTGTCTACTGTAGGCTATATTTGGAATGTTAGCAAGAGATGAAGCTTATGCCTCTTACAAAGCATGAAATTTGCTTATGATCCAGTCTTGGGTTTCCCATACAACAAAGCATATTGAATTGTGCAGTCAAGGTTTTCCAAACACAGGATTGTCATGTTTGTTTTTCATTCAGTTCTTCCAGTAACATAGCTACCATGCTAGACCTGACACCATTTGAGGAATGATTGGCTTTAAATTATGCCAACTTCATGCTTCACCTCTTGAGTAGAAGAATGGTCTATGTAGCTGGAATCGAGCTTCTGCCTCTCACTTTTGTCTTATGTATAAAAGATGCGTTTTTAATGATTGTGTTATACAATACTTCTCTCTTTACTAGATTTTAGATATTTTGAATTACACCTCCAAATAAAAGATATTGTTAGATACAGTGTACCCTTGGTTGAAGTATTTCAATGTATCAATATACAACTGATAAAAATGATACAAAATAGATATACATTATATATTAACTACATGCAAAGAAACAGAATTACGAACAAATGCAAAATAAGTATTTTCAAAGTAGAATGAAATTAATTTTTTAATAATGAATTACTAAGAAGATGGAATGTAGATACAATAGACTTATGTAGGCTTTTGGAATGGACAGTGACTGTTAAAGGAAGTCATCTTTATCTCCTGGCTACATCATTTATGACGATAAACTCCAGAATTTATCTAGATTAATCTTGCTGTGACTGACAACTAAGAAGACTGCCAAGGAGAAGTATTTTGGCTGGAAAAGAAGATAACTTGCTAAAAACTCCTTGTTCCTTTAAGAGATAACCGCTGTGTGTTTTATGAAGCAAATGTAAAGTTAAAGTGAGTCACAGATGCATTAGATATTTTATACAATTGCTTGATTTCCTGTTATTCACTTTCTTAGACTAAAGCAAACTTCTACATTATGGCAAAATGTTATTGAGTAGCATAGTTTCTCACTTGTCAAATGTGTGTGATGTGTGTGACATCCAAGATGAGCGACATTTTATGGACAAATGTACAAAGTGTACAGTGAAACAGAACAAAGACACGTTAGTGTACATATTTAAAAGGGTTATACACTTTCTTATATTGACAGCCTATCCTTAGGCCTTGTTCTGACACCCGAGACCCCCACAGATCAGCTGTACCAGGGTAGTCTGCTCACTCACCATACAAACTGTAGCAGAGGATTTAGGTACTGCAGCACTGTCCCAGTGAAGTATATACGGATAAGGATAGGCCATTAATATTAGAAACTGGATAACCTGCTTAGTCAAGGCCCCACGTAGAGAGCCACAGTCAAAAAACACTGTGTAAAATACCTCTGTGGACTTTCTGCGTCTATAATACCTGTACGAAAAGGATAGTATTTCCATGGGTATATTTGATATGCTGCAATTTGCAAAAATGTTTGCGTTTTTTTTTTACCACTATTTTTTAGTCCGTGTAAGGGAATTGAACTTTAATCTTCTGATTGTGCACATAATGCAGTGCACTAACTATGTAGAACAATGTATTATACTGCCTGCCTAAATCTGACAGACAGTCTATTAAGGCCTCTTGGGGACTTCATTAGGTCCCTTGTTGGCATGTAATAGCATTGGCACCCTGCTATCTTATTCATGGGGGGGGGGCAATGCCAAGTGTCAGGGGTCTCCTTCCTCCAAAACCATTTAGATGCAGTTGTTGTCATTAACAACACACAAAGAAGGAGTTTTTGGAATGAAACATTATGTGTGTCAATATATTGATATATGTAAGTGATCAAAATATTAGATTAAAGGGATACATTTATTGGAGAAAAGTTGGTCCCATAAATGCTTGATTGGTGATACATCTGGTGACTGGAAAGCCAAAGACAATCAGGCATCTTGGCAATATATGCGGGGGCAAGCATTATCCTGCTAAAATATGCCAGTTGGAAGCCCTGCCATAAAAAGCAACACAAGTAATTGCAAGATGACTTACATATATGGCTGAGGTGTTGGTGTCCCCCCACATTATCAGAGTAACCAACTGTGGTATGTGATGGCTCCCAGATTATCACACGTGTGATATTTAGCATAGCCAACTTCTTGTTATTTACACTAATATTTATAAATCTTACACGCTGACTTCCTCTATACTATTTGGGGACTTGACATTTTTTGTAAATTATCTTTTGGGTATGTTTAGTGCTCTCAGTTTAACAAGAACTAGAAACACTTTTGAGTAATTTGAACTGGAACGAACACAGAGGAAGTTGCTCCAGTGAATTGTAGCAGCTGACTTCTTCTGGCCCCCATAAAGCAGGAGATAAGGCCAGTTTCTCAAGGTTTCAACAGGAACTGAGTTTCATGAAAGACCACAGTATATCAGTATTTTTCTCTTAGCCTAAATACACTGAAGGATTTCTTGGATGGCAGATGTTTCCAGCAAAAATAACACCACAAAAGGCATAGTTCTTATGTGATAAAAAATAAAATATGAGTATCGTGGAACACAATATGGATACTGTATCAGCTGTCATTCAGAAAAGTCACAAAGTAAATGACAATGTTTGCTGGGTTCTACCAACTATTGAATATGAATAAATGTTGTTTTTCTATTCTACCACAAGTGTCCAAATACTTATTGGTAGACAGTGTAGTCACATATCTGTTTTTTTTGGCGGTCTGTTCTAATGGAGCAAAAAATATAACTGTTTCAACTATTTTTCACGGTTATTGCTGTCCACAATTGTGTGAATATTGTCTTAGGCCAGTGATGGCGCACCTATGACTGGCGTGTCAAGGGTGACACATCAAGACATTTTGGGTAACAGATGATGGCATCCTTAGCAACTGCTAGCATATCTATTAGCACAAACCATTGCAACTAACACAACTGCACGCATCTCATCACATCCATACTAGGAGCAGCGACCATAGCAATAGGACACTGCACAGGTTAATGACATCATCATATGCGCCCAATTATCCTACTGCACAGGATGATGACATCATCAAATGCGCCCATACAACCTGAAAGGTGCTGCTATGTTTATACACTGTGGTATGTCTGCTATACTTTCACCTCTTTCATGCAGCAGACGGACCTTTTCAGATCTTCACACTAACATTTTTTTTTTTTTTACAAATTTTGTTGTAGATTTTTCTACCTTTATTAGCCAAAGGCAGAAGTGGATTTAGTAGAAGGGAGAAATATTAGGCTTCATGCACATGAGCATAGTTTTTATCTGCAATTATGGATCCACAATTGTGGATAACAGTACAGACTGATTCATTTTATGGATCCATACACATAGTCACAGTTAAGTGTAGAGATTCATAGAAGTCTTTTTGCAGATTCATGTTTGCGGATTACATGTGGACATGTTTTTTGCAGATTACAGTTCGGTATTTGTGGACAGTAAAACCCAATATGGTTGTGTGCAGAAGTGCTTCCTTTCTCATTCCTTTTCAATTCCTTTTGGGTCAAAACATTGCTGCAAAATCTGCAACAAAAAATCTTTACTGCAACTTGGGGCCTTATCATTAACCTATATTCACACATTAAACATTAAATTCACTGTATGTGAATGAGGCTTTTTACATGACCGACTTTTTGATGGTATAATTATAAGTATAATTTTTCTGCACACCATAATTCAATGTATGAAAAACTTTATTACATAAATTTTAATATTAAAAAAAATTAAAGGGATTCAGGGATAGCCTTAAAAATGGCTATTCTTCTCCTACCTTTAGATGTCTTCTCCGCGTCGCCGTTCGGTAGAAATCCCGGTTTTCTTCAGTATGCAAATGAGTTCTCTTGGGAGCGTCCCCAATGTTGCGAGAGGCATCCCCAGTGCTGTCTTCTTCTGGAACGTCCTCTCCCTGTGTCTTCTTCCATCCTGGGTTTCAATCTTCTAGGCCTCGGGCAGAGCAGACTGCACATGCCCGCGGCCACAAGAAAAATGGCCTCTTACACAGTAAGCTGTGTAAATGGCCAATTTCTTGTGGCCTGTGGGCATGCGTAGTTGGCTCTGCCCGAGGCCTAGACGACTGAAACCCAGGACGGAAGAAGACACAGGGAGAGGGTGTTCCAGAAGAAGACAGCAGTGGGGACACCTCTCGCAGGTTTGGGGACGCTCCCAGTGCTGTTTGAGCACTGGGGACCGCCCCCAGTGCTACAAGAGAACTCATTTGGATACTGAAGAAAACCGGGATTTCTACCAAACGACATCACGGAGAAGACATCTAAAGGTAGGGGAAGAATAGCCTTATTTAAGGCTATTCCTACATGTTAAGGACAAAAAAAGTCATTTTAATGATAGAATCCCTTTAAACATACAAGCAATCAAAAAATAGAGCATCTGGATATTCGATGTCAAAGTCTGATGTGGCATATCATATAGAGCTAAACTGGTCTATACACATAACAGTTTTGCTCTATATGATATACCACATCAGATGTCATGCAGATGAAAGTCCTTGAGACTGAAACGTTTGGACTTTAACATCGAATATCCAGATGCTCTATTTTTTGATTGGCTGTGTGTTTAATTTTAAATCAGAGCAAAGACAGGTTTTTATTGGGTTTTTTTTTTAGCCAAAGTCAGGAGTGGCTTGAAAAGGAATGTAAAATATAAAGAACTTAAACGTTCCCCTTCTGTTAAATCCACTCCTGATTTGACTCAAAAAACTTCAGCTAAATCTGCAACAAAAAATACTAGGTTTCCACAATTTTGGGCCTCATGCAGTTTTCACTTGCATTTTTTCAGCATTTTTCCACAACAGTGTTTCACTCCTCTGTGTCCTTAACGTTAGTGAAAGAGAAATACTGTATAAATAAAGGACTTATACTTCTCCTTTCTGCTGAATCCATTTCTTCGTCAAAAACTTCAAGGGTACTTTTCCCAAAAATTGCTGTGTAGGAAACTACCCCTACAGCATCTGAGCATGTCAGAAACTAATTAGAAGCCTTGTCTGTATGTCACTCATCGCAGACCTTCCAGACAAACGACAAAAAGGGACAACATGCATATCTCCCTCACT
The DNA here is from genome assembly GCF_031893055.1 of Leptodactylus fuscus. Classification (NCBI taxonomy): domain Eukaryota; kingdom Metazoa; phylum Chordata; class Amphibia; order Anura; family Leptodactylidae; genus Leptodactylus; species Leptodactylus fuscus. The sequence goes on from NC_134268.1 coordinate 139,741,636, forward strand.
GTTCAAGACTAAGATTAGTCTTTGTTTTGTGGATTTGTACTGGAAGTACTATTGAATACTTTCTGTTGTGTTCATATTGGTTGTAGGGATCCATCATCTTGCCTGAGCTTTTCCTCTACACTGTTAACAGCATATAGTGATATTCTTTACAGCAGCCTCATGGCCATTGGCAGCAATAGACTGGAGTGATTCATTGAGGTCTATGGGAAAGTTTTCTAAACATTTACTGTGCAGGCAAAGCAGTAATATTACCTATGATCAGGAAAGGATGCAGTGATGGGTCATTGGTGTTATCACTAGAGATGTTATCTTCTATCGTATTCATGTCTGTGATGTAAATAAGGAGACTGCTGCCAATAAAATCCCTGAATTGTAGGGGCTTTTTTGGACACAGGGATATTTAATTGTGTAAGTGTTTCACAGTAATTTTTTTCTAGTTTTATACATATTCTAGGGAAAGGGGAGTGATTTGAATTTTAAAATGTTTTTATTTTATTATAGTTTTTTTTATACTTTATTTATTAGACCTTTAATAGGCTCCCGGCTGTCATGGCAAAAGAACACAGACCCCAGATCTCGTGCTGATCCTATCAAAAATTATGATGCCCCTGCGTTACAGGAGCATTGCAGGCACTGATACCTGGCGGAAGGAGAATAAGTATTAAATAGTACACAGATATAGACATTCTTAAAAAAAATAGATATTTAAGAATGTGATTTCAAAAACAGGTATTGTTCTATTGACACATTCCATTTAACTCTTTAAGGAGAAAGGTTAGTCTGGGTGTTATGGCATTTTCTAACTCCAGCAGCTCAGGGCTGTTAAACACATTGGTTGCCCCATGTAAAACTTTCATAAATGGGACCCCCAATCACCACCACTTAGTATTACCTGACTTGCACAAATAATAATGGACCCTTAGTGGCCCTCACACAGTATGATGCTTCCCTAGTGGCCCCATACAATCTAACGTCCCCCTACAGTTACCCCACAGTTTAATGTCCCCTCCAGCTATCCCACAGTTTAATGTCCTCCTCCAGGTGCCCCCACATTTTAATGTCCCCATCCATCTGCCTCCACATCATAATGTCTCCGTCCATCTGCCCCCACAGCATAATGTCTCCGTCCATCTTCCTCCACAGTATAGTGTCACCTCCAAGTGCATCCACAGTACTGTCTCCCTTAAGCTCCCATGACAGTTTAATCTCTTCGTCCATCTGCACCCACAGTTTAATGTCCCCTTCTAGTTTCCCCCAGTTCAATGTTCCCCTCCAGGTGCCAACATTTTAATGTCCCCCTCCAGCTGCTCTCACAGTTTAATGTCCCCTCCAGCTGCCCTCACATTTTAATGTCCCCCTGCCCCCTGATTCATCATTATATGCAAGTCATCTGCGTCCTTAGGATGAGCTGAAGTTGGGGCAGGCCGGAACAGTGGGACAGCAAATTCTGGACTGCCCCGCTGTTCCAAGGAGGCCCCTGCCACCATAGGATCTGATGCACGTGCACCGTTGGCCCTATGGTTAAAGCGGCACCGCAGCAGATCTCGGCAGTCCCAGATTTCGGCTGTTCAATACTGCAGGAAACCTTAAAGCAATGTATCATGTACAGATCCTTTGCCTGCTATGTGTTATTGCAATGCTGAGCGTTGCAGAGGCTTTAGAGTTTGACCCCGCCACCCCACATATTGGTTAGCTTCTATACTTCTTGCCCCTTTCCTCTTTATACTGTACACTGCTGACTTTGCAACTCATCTAGCTGTTACTTGCAAAAGTACTCCGATGACTCTGCAATAGTAGGCCTCATCACAGACGGAGACGAAAGGGTGTACAGAGAGTTAAACCGGGACTTTGTGGAATAGTGCCAGGGGAACCACCTCAGGATTAATGCTGGGAAGACCAAGGAGATGCTGGTGGACTTTAGTAAGTGGAGAAGTGCCCCAAATCCTCATTGAGATAGTCAAGACCTATAAGTACCTGGATGTGCTCCTCAATAATAAGCTGGACTGGGTTGATCACCTGGATGTGTTGGACAGAAAGGGTCACAGAAGGCTCTACCTGGTCAGGAGGCTGAGGGCCTTTGGAATCTAGAGGGCACTTCTTAGGACCTTTTTCAACTTTGTGGTAGCATCAGCCATATTCTTTCGAGTGGCTTGCTGAGGGAGTAGCATACCAGCCAGGAATACCACCCTCCTTCTCACACTTGGGATGAAGCCGTCGGTCACTGACAGTACTGCCCAGTGCTATCACGGTCTCATGTATGGGATCAGAGTTATTCTCCATCATGGAGCTCGCCACAGACAGTATTCTTCTGTCACCCACCATCTGTCCTGGGTTCATGGGGCTCCCCAAGACAGTGCTGGCACTTCTAACCGGCCTATTTCTATCCCTGGCTGGTATGCTACTCCCCCAGCAGGCCACTGCAAAGAAGGTTACAAAACAATATTTTTTTTGTCTCAAGAACATGGTTGATGTGGTATGTTGTCCTAAAGTGTTCATTTGTGCACTTTACCTACCTTTGGACTAATTGCCCAAGTTAAGTTTTTGTTCACATACTTCCTATCTGTGGTCTCTTCTCTGAGTACTTTCTTTTCCATCATATTTTATTGCTAAAGTAAGAACATCTCTTCCTTTATTTTAATAAGCTGTTCTCAGTTTCAAACAGGATCCACTCCATTAGCATTCTATGGCCTAATTTTGTGCTTAACCTTTATGTTATTTTTTACAAGACATTCTTTCTTTATGCATGACTATTTTTCAGTCAAGACACTGATTCTGCAGTACGTTCTTTCACTCAATTGCAGCCCTTACTTCCAATTTCTCTATTCATGGGAGCTCATAAATTGATAGTCAAGGGCAAAATGAATTCTGACTACTTACTAAAGGTCCCCAGAAACTTGTTGTTGTGGTTTAATAAAGCAGTGTGAATAATTCCTTCCTATTTGTTGTCCCGTGCAAGGGAACATGTTATGTGTGGACCCTGTTCTTCACCACGCACTTACACTAGGCCTTAGTTAACAATAAATTTTGCATTTCCTCATGCTACTTTGTTCTTTCTTTCAGATTTTGTACCCTAGAACTGCTATTTGTATTGGTCATTGTCATCCATTATAGAGAAATTGTATTTTTGTCACCCCATTACAGAGTGTGATTATAATTGCATAAAATATTTGAGATCTTTCTTCCCTGTATGTCTGTTAACCCTGTTTGTAATCAGTTTAGGGTGGACATACTTTCTTGAAGGCAATCCTGCACTGTGATAGAAGCTCATATAGGGAAATTGCAATGACAAAAGTGTCCACTAATTGGTTCTGTATCCTCTGGAAACTCCGCTTTTTGATTGCATAGCAGAAAATACACTTTTAAAATAAAAATCTACCGTACTTACATTTGAAATGGAAAATGATTTTAATGTACTGTAAGATTATTATGCACTATCCTATGTTGCCTTCCCCATTTTATTGTGTGGATTGCAATACTGTTTGTCAGAATTGAAGCAGAGCAGTAATTTTAACTATGGAGAAGTAACATTTTTGCTGAACAGGATCTAATAGTAAGGAAGCATTATTTTTGGATAGTTGAAGAAATAATGAGATAATGAAGATATGTATAAAAATAGTCATACTATAGTTGTTGAAAATGGAGAGGAGGGGGCATAAGCACTAGTCTTAGCAATTATACATTTCAGTGTTTAAAGTGTGTGACTTCAATTGTAGGGGACATTTTGAACATTTTTATAATATACTATAATAGGTACTTTGTCAACTTTTAGTAAAAAAAACTGCTAAATTATTCCACTAGCATTGTTATAACTGAGCATGAATTCATTTTCATCATGTACTATGCATACTGCACATGGCTGCCAAAACATGCAGTCATGAACAGAACTTTGTAAATAGTGCTCCCAGTATAACATCATGCCTGCCAGTCTCTGTACAGGACCATCTGCAGAAATATAGTTAGGTTCCTCATTGCCCAGGGCATAGGTTCAGTCAAAGTTTTTCATAAGCAGAACACATTTTGGGGCAGTGGATGTGTATGGTTGCTTATCCTGTGCACTTATTATTTTCCTGGTTAGCTTTTATGCCCCTTGTTTCATCTTGCCCCATAAATGGTATATATCGGCTCACAACTCAACCATCTGTTTCAGTTTTAGGTGGATTGCACTGTTTATATTTTATTGGATGTCTTGGTTTTATTGTCTATTTCAATAAGGTGATGACATGTTTTTTGTGTCATGAGGGGACCTAGCACTTTTTTCTAAAAGGGCGATAATCAGTGCGTATCCCAGTACTCTACTAGGCTTACCTCATTGGGATCATTTTTGGATTATTGGTGTCAGTGTATTTTACACTTAAGTGCTTGTTCCCACGATGTAACGTGGCGCTCATTCTGACACATATAAATGTGTCAGAGTCAGCGCTTCGAAACAGAATCCCATTGAGTTCAATGGGTTCCGTCTTACGCACGCTATACATTGAAATCAATGGAAGGCTTTTTAACCCATTGATTTCAATGTGTTACGTGCATTAAATGGAACCCAATGAAGCGCTGACTCTGACACGTGTATACGTGTCAGAATGAGCGCCGCGTTACATCGTGGGAACGAGCCCTAAGGCTAAGGCAAGGTTCACACTTTTGCCAGGTTCTCCAGTATTGGGACCCAAACGACACAGACTATATAAACTATTATAGACTATAATAAGATCTTTTGGGGTTCTGACATTTATATACAGAAACTGATGGCAAAAAACGATTTTCGGTGGAATCTGCGATGGCGTCTCCTATGGCGACTCCAACAAAGATGTGAGCATAGATTAAGGCCCTGCGTGGCCGAAAAGCTTTGTTTGTTTCAGATTTCTTTATGGGTTTTTTTATGGGCCAAATTCAAGAGTGGCTACAAAAGGAATTGGAAATATAAAGAAAGCTCTTATTCTGCTTATTCTGGCTTTGTCTCAGAAAACCTCTTCAAAATCTGCAACAAAAAAGGCTGCTTTTCCGCAACATTCCGTTGCAGAGTGCAGCTAAAAAATGCTGCAGAATTTTTTTTTCCACAGCGCCTATGTTGAGTTTTTTGCTGCAGATTTGTTCCCTTATTAAACGCAAGCATTTCTGCACGTATAATTGATGTGCTGTGTTTTTCAAAAACACAGGGGTATTTGAAAATGTAGCTTTTCAGCAGCATTTTCTCTCTGCAATGTGTAGATGGGATTAACTAGAATTTCATTCACTTTGCTGGTACTGTAAAATGCTGAGTTTTTTTCCGCTGCATTTCCGCAATGTGGCGCTTAAACCTCAGGCCGGGCCCCATGTTGCCATAACGCAGCATCAAAAAACAACCACAGCAAAAAAAATACTGTGTTATACATTTACATTACCTGCAAAATGTAGAAAAAATTGCACACATTTCAGAAAAAATATATGTAGTGGAAATGCTGTGATTTCAAAAGTGCTCGTGTTTTCTGAATAGGTATAATAGAGGCAGAAAGTCCACTGAGGATAACTTTGCAGACTTTCTGTGAAAAAAAAAAAAAAACGCAATGCGTTTCCGCCGCGGTCTTTTCTGCAGAGGTTTTTGGCTGCAGCTCACTATGTGGGGCTTTAGCTTTAAGTTGATTTTTTGTTAAAGTAAAATGAACAAGAATCACATCTTCAAGATGAAGTATTTATCAAAACCAGCATATCTAGCAAAAATATCAACGGATATAACATATTATCTACATGAGATGCCATACACTTTAACAGTAACAATGTTGTAGGGGGTAAGGGGCAGAGGGCCATAGCCAATTGCCCATAGATCCAATCCCCAAAAGGACCCAGACCCAGTCATTGTTACCCTTTAATGATTGGGTAAAGCACTTATAAAGCACACTGTCCATTCATAGGGAAAACTGTGCAGCATACAAAACTGTGCAGCCCCTATTTATACGCTATACTTATCTCTGATCAGGGTAGGCAAAAAACCCAGAAAGGTGAACAAGCAGTGAACACCCTGCAATGGAGGGAGGGGGACTTAGGGAGCATGTGACACTGTGAAAAAGAAAGGCATAAAATGTAGTCTGTCACAGATATGGAGTATGATGAGCAGTCTGTGTAAGAGTGCAGGCACAGAGAGCAAATTGTGTGAGGAAGGTGTCTATGGGAGCAGTGTGTGAAGAAGGAAGGTATTAGGAGCAGTCTGTGAGAGAAATAGGAGCATGAGGAGAAATGTGACAGAGGGCATAGCTAGCTGTCTAATAGAGAGGAGTATGGGAAGCTGTGGGATAGAAGACATAGCTAGTAGAGATGAGCGAACACTAAAATGTTCGAGGTTCGAAATTCGATTCGAACAGCCGCTCAATGTTCGTGTGTTCGAACGGGTTTCGAACCCCATTATAGTCTATGGGGAACAGATACTCGTTAAGGGGGAAACCCAAATCCGTGTCTGGAGGGTCACCAAGTCCACTATGACACCCCAGGAAATGATGCCAACACCTCTGGAATGACACTGGGACAGCAGGGGAAGCATGTCTGGGGGCATCTAACACACCAAAGACCCTCTATTACCCCAACATCACAGCCTAACAACTACACACTTTACACACTCAATACCACCTCTCTGACAGTAGGAAAACACCTTGAAACATGTGTATTTGGCACTTGCAGTGAGGAGAGCTTGTCACCAGCAGTGAATTTGGCCCTTGTAGTAAGTTGAGGTTGGCACCAACATTTGTTTTGAAAATCAGGGTGGATTGAGCCTCTAACCAGCAGAGTTTGGGCAAATTCATGGTGGAGGGAGCCTCTAAAAACCCCAGTTTGGACCAATTCATGGTGGAGGGAGCCTCTAACCAGCCCAGTTTGGGCAAATTCATGGTGGAGGGAGCCTCTAAAAAACCCAGTTTGGACCAATTCATGGTGGAGGGAGCCTCTAACCAGCCCAGTTTGGGCAAATTCATGGTGGAGGGAGCCTCTAACCAGCCCAGTTTGGACCAATTAATGGTGGAGGGAGCCTCTAACCAGCCCAGTTTGGACCAATTAATGGTGGAGGGAGCCTCTAACCACCCCAGTTTGGACCAATTCATGGTGGAGGGAGCCTCTAACCAGCCCAGTTTGGGCAAATTCATGGTGGAGGGAGCCTCTAAAAAACCCAGTTTGGACCAATTCATGGTGGAGGGAGCCTCTAAACAGCCCAGTTTGGGCAAATTCATGGTGGAGGGAGCCTCTAAAAAACCCAGTTTGGACCAATTCATGGTGGAGGGAGCCTCTAACCAGCCCAGTTTGGACCAATTAATGGTGGAGGGAGCCTCTAAACAGCCAAGTTTGGACCAATTCATGGTGGAGGGAGCCTCTAAAAACCCCAGTTTGGACCAATTCATGGTGGAGGGAGCCTCTAACCAGCCCAGTTTGGACCAATTAATGGTGGAGGGAGCCTCTAACCACCCCAGTTTGGACCAATTCATGGTGGAGGGAGCCTCTAAAAACCCCAGTTTGGACCAATTCATGGTGGAGGGAGCCTCTAACCAGCCCAGTTTGGGCAAATTCATGGTGGAGGGAGCCTCTAAACAGCCCAGTTTGGGCAAATTCATGGTGGAGGGAGCCTCTAACCAGCCCAGTTTGGACCAATTAATGGTGGAGGGAGCCTCTAACCAGCCCAGTTTGGACCAATTAATGGTGGAGGGAGCCTCTAACCACCCCAGTTTGGACCAATTCATGGTGGAGGGAGCCTCTAAAAACCCCAGTTTGGACCAATTCATGGTGGAGGGAGCCTCTAAAAACCCCAGTTTGGACCAATTCATGGTGGAGGGAGCCTCTAACCAGCCCAGTTTGGGCAAATTCATGGTGGAGGGAGCCTCTAAACAGCCCAGTTTGGGCAAATTCATGGTGGAGGGAGCCTCTAACCAGCCCAGTTTGGACCAATTAATGGTGGAGGGAGCCTCTAACCAGCCCAGTTTGGACCAATTAATGGTGGAGGGAGCCTCTAACCACCCCAGTTTGGACCAATTCATGGTGGAGGGAGCCTCTAAAAACCCCAGTTTGGACCAATTCATGGTGGAGGGAGCCTCTAACCAGCCCAGTTTGGGCAAATTCATGGTGGAGGGAGCCTCTAAACAGCCCAGTTTGGGCAAATTCATGGTGGAGGGAGCCTCTAACCAGCCCAGTTTGGACCAATTAATGGTGGAGGGAGCCTCTAACCAGCCCAGTTTGGACCAATTAATGGTGGAGGGAGCCTCTAACCACCCCAGTTTGGACCAATTCATGGTGGAGGGAGCCTCTAAACAGCCAAGTTTGGACCAATTCATGGTGGAGGGAGCCTCTAAAAACCCCAGTTTGGACCAATTCATGGTGGATGGAGCCTCTAACCAGCCCAGTTTGGGCAAATTCATGGTGGAGGGAGCCTCTAAACAGCCCAGTTTGGGCAAATTCATGGTGGAGGGAGCCTCTAACCAGCCCAGTTTGGACCAATTAATGGTGGAGGGAGCCTCTAACCAGCCCAGTTTGGACCAATTAATGGTGGAGGGAGCCTCTAACCACCCCAGTTTGGACCAATTCATGGTGGAGGGAGCCTCTAAAAACCCCAGTTTGGACCAATTCATGGTGGAGGGAGCCTCTAACCAGCCCAGTTTGGGCAAATTCATGGTGGAGGGAGCCTCTAAACAGCCCAGTTTGGGCAAATTCATGGTGGAGGGAGCCTCTAACCAGCCCAGTTTGGACCAATTAATGGTGGAGGGAGCCTCTAACCAGCCCAGTTTGGACCAATTAATGGTGGAGGGAGCCTCTAACCACCCCAGTTTGGACCAATTCATGGTGGAGGGAGCCTCTAAACAGCCAAGTTTGGACCAATTCATGGTGGAGGGAGCCTCTAAAAACCCCAGTTTGGACCAATTCATGGTGGAGGGAGCCTCTAACCAGCCCAGTTTGGGCAAATTCATGGTGGAGGGAGCCTCTAAACAGCCCAGTTTGGGCAAATTCATGGTGGAGGGAGCCTCTAACCAGCCCAGTTTGGACCAATTAATGGTGGAGGGAGCCTCTAACCAGCCCAGTTTGGACCAATTAATGGTGGAGGGAGCCTCTAACCACCCCAGTTTGGACCAATTCATGGTGGAGGGAGCCTCTAAAAACCCCAGTTTGGACCAATTCATGGTGGAGGGAGCCTCTAACCAGCCCAGTTTGGGCAAATTCATGGTGGAGGGAGCCTCTAAACAGCCCAGTTTGGGCAAATTCATGGTGGAGGGAGCCTCTAACCAGCCCAGTTTGGACCAATTAATGGTGGAGGGAGCCTCTAACCAGCCCAGTTTGGACCAATTAATGGTGGAGGGAGCCTCTAACCACCCCAGTTTGGACCAATTCATGGTGGAGGGAGCCTCTAAACAGCCAAGTTTGGACCAATTCATGGTGGAGGGAGCCTCTAAAAACCCCAGTTTGGACCAATTCATGGTGGAGGGAGCCTCTAACCAGCCCAGTTTGGGCAAATTCATGGTGGAGGGAGCCTCTAAACAGCCCAGTTTGGGCAAATTCATGGTGGAGGGAGCCTCTAACCAGCCCAGTTTGGACCAATTAATGGTGGAGGGAGCCTCTAACCAGCCCAGTTTGGACCAATTAATGGTGGAGGGAGCCTCTAACCACCCCAGTTTGGACCAATTCATGGTGGAGGGAGCCTCTAAAAACCCCAGTTTGGACCAATTCATGGTGGAGGGAGCCTCTAACCAGCCCAGTTTGGGCAAATTCATGGTGGAGGGAGCCTCTAAACAGCCCAGTTTGGGCAAATTCATGGTGGAGGGAGCCTCTAACCAGCCCAGTTTGGACCAATTAATGGTGGAGGGAGCCTCTAACCAGCCCAGTTTGGACCAATTAATGGTGGAGGGAGCCTCTAACCACCCCAGTTTGGACCAATTCATGGTGGAGGGAGCCTCTAAACAGCCAAGTTTGGACCAATTCATGGTGGAGGGAGCCTCTAAAAACCCCAGTTTGGACCAATTCATGGTGGAGGGAGCCTCTAACCAGCCCAGTTTGGGCAAATTCATGGTGGAGGGAGCCTCTAAACAGCCCAGTTTGGGCAAATTCATGGTGGAGGGAGCCTCTAACCAGCCCAGTTTGGACCAATTAATGGTGGAGGGAGCCTCTAACCAGCCCAGTTTGGACCAATTAATGGTGGAGGGAGCCTCTAACCACCCCAGTTTGGACCAATTCATGGTGGAGGGAGCCTCTAAAAACCCCAGTTTGGACCAATTCATGGTGGAGGGAGCCTCTAACCAGCCCAGTTTGGGCAAATTCATGGTGGAGGGAGCCTCTAAACAGCCCAGTTTGGGCAAATTCATGGTGGAGGGAGCCTCTAACCAGCCCAGTTTGGACCAATTAATGGTGGAGGGAGCCTCTAACCAGCCCAGTTTGGACCAATTAATGGTGGAGGGAGCCTCTAACCACCCCAGTTTGGACCAATTCATGGTGGAGGGAGCCTCTAAACAGCCAAGTTTGGACCAATTCATGGTGGAGGGAGCCTCTAAAAACCCCAGTTTGGACCAATTCATGGTGGAGGGAGCCTCTAACCAGCCCAGTTTGGGCAAATTCATGGTGGAGGGAGCCTCTAAACAGCCCAGTTTGGGCAAATTCATGGTGGAGGGAGCCTCTAACCAGCCCAGTTTGGACCAATTAATGGTGGAGGGAGCCTCTAACCAGCCCAGTTTGGACCAATTAATGGTGGAGGGAGCCTCTAACCACCCCAGTTTGGACCAATTCATGGTGGAGGGAGCCTCTAAAAAACCCAGTTTGGACCAATTCATGGTGGAGGGAGCCTCTAAACAGCCCAGTTTGGGCAAATTCATGGTGGAGGGAGCCTCTAAACAGCCCAGTTTGGGCAAATTCATGGTGGAGGGAGCCTCTAACCAGCCCAGTTTGGACCAATTAATGGTGGAGGGAGCCTCTAACCAGCCCAGTTTGGACCAATTCATGGTGGAGGGAGCCTCTAAACAGCCCAGTTTGGGCAAATTCATGGTGGAAGGAGCCTCTAACCAGCAGAGTTGTGGGAAAGCAGGGTGGAGGGAGCCTCTAACCAGCAGAGTTGGTGGAAATCAGGGTGGAGGGAGCCTCTAACCAGCAGAGTTGGGGGAAATCATGTTGGAGGGAGCCTAGTATTAGCAGAATTGTGCAACGCTTATGGTGGATGAGTATGAGGATGCGGAGGAATTGGAGAGGTTGAGTACAGACATGGAGTTTCATGTTGGGGTGCTTTACACAGGTGGGCACAAAAATGAAGGCTCTATCCAGTGGTGGTTCATTTTTATCAAAGTGAGCCGGTCGGCACTCTCAGCTGACAGACGGGTGCGCTTGTCAGTGATGATGCCACCAGCTGCACTGAACACCCTCTCAGATAGGACGCTGGCGGCAGGACAGGACAGCACCTCCAAGGCATATAGGGCAAGTTCAAGCCACAGGTCCAACTTCGACACCCAATACGTGTAGGGCGCAGAGGGGTCGGAGAGGACAGGGCTGTGGTCGGAAAGGTATTCCCGCAACATGCGCCTATACTTCTCACGCCTGGTGACACTAGGACCCTCCGTGGCGGCACTTTGGCGAGGGGGTGCCATCAAGGTGTCCCAGACCTTAGACAGTGTGCCCCTCGTTTGTGTGGACCGGTGAGAACTTGGTTGCCTACTGGAGGAACTGCCCTCCCTGCCGCCACTGTCACATGCTGGAAACATCTCCATCATATTCTGCACCAATTGCCTGTGGCAAGCATTGATGCGATTGGCCCTCCCCTCTACCGGAATAAAAGACGAGATGTTGTTTTTATACCGGGGGTCAAGGATAGCAAAGATCCAGTACTGGTTGTCCTCCATGATTTTGACAATACGCTTGTCGGTTGTAAAGCACCCCAACATGAACTCAGCCATGTCTGCCACAGTGTTAGTTGGCATGACTCCTCTGGCCCCACCGGAAAGTTCAATCTCCATTTCCTCCTCATCCTCCATGTCTACCCATCCGCGCTGCAACAATGGGACGATTCAAAGTTGCCCGGAAGCCTCCTGTATCACCATCACATCATCGGACAACTCTTCTTCCTCCTCCTCCTCCTCCTCCTCCTCCTCCATTAAACGCAGTGAAGCGGACAGATGTGTGGACCTACTCTCCAGCTGTGACGGATCGGATGCTATCCCTAACTCCTCTGTGTGATCTGAGTTATCCCTGATGTCAATCAGGGATTCTCTCAGAACACACAAGAGCGGGATTGTAAGGCTCACCATCGCATCCTCAGAGCTCACCCTCCTTGTGGACTCCTCAAAGACCCGTAGGATGTCACAAAGGTCTCTCATCCATGGCCACTCATGGATGTGAAACTGAGGCAGCTGACTTTGTGGCACCCTAGGGTTTTGTAGCTGGTATTCCATCAAAGGTCTCTGCTGCTCAACCACTCTATTCAACATCTGAAACGTTGAGTTCCAGCGTGTGGGGACGTCGCACAAAAGCCGGTGTTGTGGCACATGCAGGCGTTGCTGGAGAGATTTTAAGCTAGCAGCGGCTACTGTCGACTTGCGAAAGTGGGCGCACATGCGCCGCACTTTCACCAGTAGCTCTGGAACATTGGGGTAGCTCTTTAGGAAACGTTGCACCACTAGGTTGAAGACGTGGGCCAGGCATGGAACATGTTGGAGTCCGGCAAGCTCCAGAGCTGCTACCAGGTTCCGGCCGTTATCACAAACGACCATGCCTGGGCCCAGGTGCAGCGGCTCAAACCATATTGCCGTCTCATCGAGGAGGGCATCCCTCACCTCGGAGGCAGTGTGCTGTCTGTCCCCCAAGCTGATCAGCTTCAGCACAGCCTGCTGACGTCTACCAACGCCAGTGCTGCAACGTTTCCAACTCGTAGCTGGGGTCAATCTAACAGCGGAGGAGGAGGCGGTGGCGGAGGAGGAGGCGGTGGCGGAGGAGGAGGCGGTAGAGGAGGAGGAGGAGGGGGGTGTTCTTCTCGTGTCCCTGCCAGGAATGTTAGGCGGGGAGACGAGGTACACCGGGCCAGTTTGGGAAGCAGTCCCAGCCTCAACTACATTCACCCAGTGTGCCGTCAGTGAAATGTAGCGTCCCTGTCCGCATGCACTTGTCCACGCGTCGGTGGTCAAGTGGACCTTTGTGCAAAGCGCGGAACTAAGGGCCCGCCTGATGTTGAGTGACACGTGCTGGTGCAAGGCGGGGACGGCACACCGGGAGAAGTAGTGACGGCTAGGGACGGCATAGCGAGGTGCCGCAGTTGCCATCAGGTCCAGGAAGGCGGGAGTTTCAACAAGCCGGAACGCCAACATCTCCTGGGCCAGCAGTTTAGCGATGTTGGCGTTCAAGGCTTGCGCGTGTGGGTGGTTAGCAGTGTATTTCTGCCGCCGCTCCAATGTCTGAGAGATGGTGGGTTGTTGTAAAGAAACGCCTGATGGTGCCTTTGATGGTGCAGGAGAAGGAGATAAGACAGGACCAGGGGAGGATGAGGTAGAAGTCAACAAAGTGGCGGAGGCAGATGAAGTGGTGTCCTGGCTCGTCCTCTGGAGTGCATCGCCAGCACAGTCAGCAGTGGCAGTGGCAGAGGCAGAGGCAGAGGCAGTGGCAGTGGCGTGAACGGCAGGCGGCCTTTGTCCTGCCGTTGCTGCCTGCCACTGATTCCAGTGCTTGGATTCCAAATGACGGCGCATTGAAGTGGTGGACAGGTTGCTCTTCTCAGAGCCCCTAATCAATTTCGAGAGGCAAATTGTGCAGACAACACTATATCTGTCCTCGGCGCATTCCTTGAAAAAACTCCACACCTTCGAGAAACGTGCCCTCGAGGTGGGAGTTTTTCGGGGCTGGGTACGAACTGGAACATCTTGGGAGATTCCGGGTGTGGCCTGGCTTCGCCTAAGCTGCTGACCTCTGCCTCTGCCTCTAGCTACCCTTTTTGGTGCTGCACCTGCCTCAACATCCACACTACTTTCCCCGCTTGACATCCCCCCTGTCCAGGTCGGGTCAGTGTCCTCATCATCCACCACTTCCTCTTCCAACTCCTGTCTCATCTCCTCCTCCCGCACAATGCGCCAGTCAACTGGATGCCCTGACGGCAACTGCGTCACATCATCGTCGATGAGGGTGGGTTGCTGGTCATCCACCACCAAATCGAACGGAGATGGAGGAGACTCTAGTGTTTGAGCATCTGGACACAGATGCTCCTCTGTTAGGTTCGTGGAATCGTGACGTGGAGAGGCAGGTTGAGGGACAATGAAAGGAGCGGAGAACAGCTCTGGGGAGCAGGGACAGTTTGGGTTATTGTTCTGTAAAGCTTCGGAATTTTGGGAGGAAGGAAGACAAGACTGTTGGGTAATAGGAGGAGAGGAGGCAGAGTCTGACTGGCTGCTGGACAATGTGCTGTAAGCGTTCTCTGACAGCCATTGCAAGACCTGTTCCTGGTTCTCGGGCCTACTAAGGTTTGTACCCTGCAGTTTAGTTAATGTGGCAAGCAACCCTGGCACTGTGGAGTGGCGCAATGCTTGCTGCCCCACAGGAGTAGGCACGGGACGCCCTGTGGCTTCACTGCTACCTTGCTCCCCAGAACCATTCCCCCGACCTCGCCCACGGCCTCGTCCACGTCCCTTTCCGGGAGCCTTGCGCATTTTGAATTCCTAGTTAGAAATTGGCACTGTATACCAGTAGTAAAAATTGTGGGTGCACGTAACCCCAATATATTCTTTGAATTCCCAGTCAGACACTGGCACTATATGGCAGTAGCAAGAAATGAGGGTATTTGTATTCCCAATATATTCTTTGAATTCCCAGTCAGACAATGGCACTGTATACCAGTAGTAAAAATTGTGGGTGCACGTAACCCCAATATATTCTTTGAATTCCCAGTCAGAAACTGGCACTATATGGCAGTAGCAAGAAATGAGGGTATTTGTATTCCCAATATATTCTTTGAATTCCCAGTCAGACAATGGCACTGTATACCAGTAGTAAAAATTGTGGGTGCACGTAACCCCAATATATTCTTTGAATTACCAGTCAGAAACTGGCACTATATGGCAGTAGCAAGAAATGAGGGTATTTATAACCCCAATATATTCTTTGAATTCCCAGTCAGACAATGGCACTGTATACCAGTAGTAAAAATTGTGGGTGCACGTAACCCCAATATATTCTTTGAATTACCAGTCAGAAACTGGCACTATATGGCAGTAGCAAGAAATGAGGGTATTTGTATTCCCAATATACTCTTTGAATTCCCAGTCAGACAATGGCACTGTATACCAGTAGTAAAAATTGTGGGTGCACGTAACCCCAATATATTCTTTGAATTACCAGTCAGAAACTGGCACTATATGGCAGTAGCAAGAAATGAGGGTATTTATAACCCCAATATATTCTTTGAATTCCCAGTCAGACAATGGCACTGTATACCAGTAGTAAAAATTGTGGGTGCACGTAACCCCAATATATTCTTTGAATTACCAGTCAGAAACTGGCACTATATGGCAGTAGCAAGAAATGAGGGTATTTGTATTCCCAATATACTCTTTGAATTCCCAGTCAGACAATGGCACTGTATACCAGTAGTAAAAATTGTGGGTGCACGTAACCCCAATATATTCTTTGAATTACCAGTCAGAAACTGGCACTATATGGCAGTAGCAAGAAATGAGGGTATTTATAACCCCAATATATTCTTTGAATTCCCAGTCAGACAATGGCACTGTATACCAGTAGTAAAAATTGTGGGTGCACGTAACCCCAATATATTCTTTGAATTACCAGTCAGAAACTGGCACTATATGGCAGTAGCAAGAAATGAGGGTATTTGTATTCCCAATATACTCTTTGAATTCCCAGTCAGACAATGGCACTGTATACCAGTAGTAAAAATTGTGGGTGCACGTAACCCCAATATATTCTTTGAATTACCAGTCAGAAACTGGCACTATATGGCAGTAGCAAGAAATGAGGGTATTTATAACCCCAATATATTCTTTGAATTCCCAGTCAGACAATGGCACTGTATACCAGTAGTAAAAATTGTGGGTGCACGTAACCCCAATATATTCTTTGAATTACCAGTCAGACACTGGCACTATATGGCAGTAGCAAGAAATGAGGGTATTTGTATTCCCAATATATTCTTTGAATTCCCAGTCAGACAATGGCACTGTATACCAGTAGTAAAAATTGTGGGTGCACGTAAGCCCAATATATTCTTTGAATTCCCAGTCAGACACTGGCACTATATGGCAGTAGCAAGAAATGAGGGTATTTGTATTCCCAATATATTCTTTGAATTCCCAGTCAGACAATGGCACTGTATACCAGTAGTAAAAATTGTGGGTGCACGTAACCCCAATATATTCTTTGAATTCCCAGTCAGAAACTGGCACTATATGGCAGTAGCAAGAAATGAGGGTATTTGTATTCCCAATATATTCTTTGAATTCCCAGTCAGACAATGGCACTGTATACCAGTAGTAAAAATTGTGGGTGCACGTAACCCCAATATATTCTTTGAATTCCCAGTCAGAAACTGGCACTATATGGCAGTAGCAAGAAATGAGGGTATTTGTATTCCCAATATATTCTTTGAATTCCCAGTCAGACAATGGCACTGTATACCAGTAGTAAAAATTGTGGGTGCACGTAACCCCAATATATTCTTTGAATTACCAGTCAGAAACTGGCACTATATGGCAGTAGCAAGAAATGAGGGTATTTATAACCCCAATATATTCTTTGAATTCCCAGTCAGACAATGGCACTGTATACCAGTAGTAAAAATTGTGGGTGCACGTAACCCCAATATATTCTTTGAATTACCAGTCAGAAACTGGCACTATATGGCAGTAGCAAGAAATGAGGGTATTTGTATTCCCAATATACTCTTTGATTTCCCAGTCAGACAATGGCACTGTATACCAGTAGTAAAAATTGTGGGTGCACGTAACCCCAATATATTCTTTGAATTCCCAGTCAGAAACTGGCACTATATGGCAGTAGCAAGAAATGAGGGTATTTGTATTCCCAATATATTCTTTGAATTCCCAGTCAGACAATGGCACTGTATACCAGTAGTAAAAATTGTGGGTGCACGTAACCCCAATATATTCTTTGAATTACCAGTCAGACACTGGCACTATATGGCAGTAGCAAGAAATGAGGGTATTTGTATTCCCAATATATTCTTTGAATTCCCAGTCAGACAATGGCACTGTATACCAGTAGTAAAAATTGTGGGTGCACGTAACCCCAATATATTCTTTGAATTCCCAGTCAGACACTGGCACTATATGGCAGTAGCAAGAAATGAGGGTATTTGTATTCCCAATATATTCTTTGAATTCCCAGTCAGACAATGGCACTGTATACCAGTAGTAAAAATTGTGGGTGCACGTAACCCCAATATATTCTTTGAATTACCAGTCAGACACTGGCACTATATGGCAGTAGCAAGAAATGAGGGTATTTGTATTCCCAATATATTCTTTGAATTCCCAGTCAGACAATGGCACTGTATACCAGTAGTAAAAATTGTGGGTGCACGTAACCCCAATATATTCTTTGAATTCCCAGTCAGACACTGGCACTATATGGCAGTAGCAAGAAATGAGGGTATTTGTATTCCCAATATATTCTTTGAATTCCCAGTCAGACAATGGCACTGTATACCAGTAGTAAAAATTGTGGGTGCACGTAACCCCAATATATTCTTTGAATTACCAGTCAGACACTGGCACTATATGGCAGTAGCAAGAAATGAGGGTATTTGTATTCCCAATATATTCTTTGAATTCCCAGTCAGACAATGGCACTGTATACCAGTAGTAAAAATTGTGGGTGCACGTAACCCCAATATATTCTTTGAATTACCAGTCAGACACTGGCACTATATGGCAGTAGCAAGAAATGAGGGTATTTGTATTCCCAATATATTCTTTGAATTGCCAGTCAGACAATGGCACTGTATACCAGTAGTAAAAATTGTGGGTGCACGTAACCCCAATATATTCTTTGAATTCCCAGTCAGACACTGGCACTATATGGCAGTAGCAAGAAATGAGGGTATTTGTATTCCCAATATATTCTTTGAATTCCCAGTCAGACAATGGCACTGTATACCAGTAGTAAAAATTGTGGGTGCACGTAACCCCAATATATTCTTTGAATTCCCAGTCAGACACTGGCACTATATGGCAGTAGCAAGAAATGAGGGTATTTGTATTCCCAATATATTCTTTGAATTCCCAGTCAGACAATGGCACTGTATACCAGTAGTAAAAATTGTGGGTGCACGTAACCCCAATATATTCTTTGAATTCCCAGTCAGACACTGGCACTATATGGCAGTAGCAAGAAATGAGGGTATTTGTATTCCCAATATATTCTTTGAATTCCCAGTCAGACAATGGCACTGTATACCAGTAGTAAAAATTGTGGGTGCACGTAACCCCAATATATTCTTTGAATTACCAGTCAGAAACTGGCACTATATGGCAGTAGCAAGAAATGAGGGTATTTGTATTCCCAATATATTCTTTGAATTCCCAGTCAGACAATGGCACTGTATACCAGTAGTACAAATTGTGGGTGTGTATAGCCCCAATTCTATTGCTAGAGGACTTGCAGGGTATTTCTGGGGTGAAGGTGGGGGGGCACACCGTTGGAACGGGTATCGGGGTATATATCGGGTATACGGGAATACACTGACAGTGTATTCCATTCAGGATCCTGGGAAAGCTGGGTTGCGGCGATTGAGCCCGTCAGTGCCACGTTACACTGACAAGCTTCTCCCTGGAATTTAGCTCTTACAAGAGCTGTTGGTTGTCTTCTCCTTCCTATCCTAGCCTGTCCCTGCCTACCCAGAATCTAAGCCCTAGCTAGCTGGACGGAAACCTCCGTCCTCGGTGAATTGCAAGCTCAGAATGACGCGAAGCTGGGCGTCGCTGTTCTTTTAAATTAGAGGTCACATGTTTTCGGCAGCCAATGGGTTTTGCCTACTTTTTTCAACGTCACCGGTGTCGTAGTTCCTGTCCCACCTACCCTGCGCTGTTATTGGAGCAAAAAAGGCGCCAGGGAAGGTGGGAGGGGAATCGAGTAATGGCGCACTTTACCACGCGGTGTTCGATTCGATTCGAACATGCCGAACAGCCTAATATCCGATCGAACATGAGTTCGATAGAACACTGTTCGCTCATCTCTAATAGCTAGCTGTCTAATAGAGAGGAGTATGGGGAGTCTGTGTGACAAGGACATGGGAAGCTGTGTGAGAGGAGTATGGGGAGTCTGTGTGACAGACGGTATAGATAGCTTTCTCTGTAATAGAAGTATGGTGAGTCTGTGTGACATGGACATGGGAGAAGTGTGGCAGAAGACATAGCTAGCTGTCTAATAGAGGAGTATGGTGAGTCTGTGTGACAGAAGGCCTAGCTAGCTGTCTCAGTAATAGAGAGGAGTATGGTGAGTCTGTGTGACATGGACATGGGAAGCTGTGTGATAGAAGGCATAGCTAGCTGTCTAATAGAGAGAGGAGCATGTTGAGTCTGTGTGACATGGATATGGGGAGGCTGCAGTATGTGAAAGAGAAGGAGGCATGGAAAGCAATATCAGTGAGAAGGGGGGGATAGCCTGTGAGAGGACATGGAGAATAGTCTGTGAGGGAGAAGGCGTGGTGAGCAGTTAATGTAACATAGGGGTGCATGGGGAGTAATCCATGAGTAAAGGAATGGTCATGTAAATAAGGCATTAGACTGCCTAGTTTTACATTATTGCACCTATTATTTGGCTTTCAGCCAGAATTTAAGCCACACTCCTTACTGAACTTGTCTAAAAATTAAAGATTAATGAACCTAAATGCACCTATTTTAGGCCAAATTGAGACACAAGTACTGATGGAGAACTAGCATCAATTTTTCTTTGGCCACTACATGATTTTTATTCAGTAGCAGTATAATAACCTTATGCAGTAATTTATAGTGATAATATTGGTCTTCTCATAGAGCATTTTGTTACATAACAGCATTGAGGAATTAATCACGTTAAGTAATATTTCATGAATATGAATGTACAGTAAAGACCCAAAGTTTGGACACACCTTCTCATCTGTATTTTTATGACTATGAAAATTATAGATTCACACTGAAGGCATCAAAACTATGAATTAACACATGTGGAAATACATACATAACAAAAACGTGTGAAACAACTGAAAATAAGTCTTATATTCTAGGTTCTTCAAAGTAGCCACCTTTTGCTTTGATTCCTGCTTTGCACATTCTTGGCATTCTCTTGATGAGCTTCAAGAGGTAGTCACCGGAAATGGTTTTCCAACAGTCTTGAAGGAGCTCCCAGAGATGCTTAGCACTTGTTGGCCCTTTTGCCTTCACTCGGCGGTCCAGCTCACCCCAAACCATCACAATTGGGTTCAGGTCTGGTGACTGTGGAGGCCAGGTCATCTAGCGTAGCACCCCATCACTCTCCTTCTTGGTCAAATAGCCCTTACACAGCCTGGAGGTGTGTTTGGGGGTCATTGTCCTGTTGAAAAATAAATGATGGTCCAACTAAACGCAAACCTTATGGAATAGCATGCCCCTGCAAGATGCTGTGGTAGCCATGCTGGTTGAGTATGCCTTCAACTTTGAATAAACCCCCAACATTGTCATCAGCAAAGCACCCCCTCACCATCACACCTCCTTCTCCATGCTTCACAGTGGGAACCAGGCATGTAGAGGCCATTCGTTCACCTTTTCTGCATTGCACAAAGACACGGTGGTTGGAACCAAAGATGTCAAATTTGGACTCATCAGACCAAAGCACAGCTTTCCACTGGTCTAATGTCCATTCCTTGTGTTCTTTAGCCCAAACAAGTCTCTTCTGCTTGTTGCCTGTCCTTAGCAGTAGTTTTCTAGCAGCTATTTTACCATGAAGGCCTGCTGCACAAAGTCTCCTCTTAACAGTTGTTGTAGAGATGTGTCTGCTGCTAGAACTCTGTGTGACATTGACCTGGTCTCTAATCTGAGCTGCTGTTAACCTGCAATTTCTGAGGCTGGTGACTCGGATGAACTTATCATCCACAGCAGAGGTGACTCTTGGTCTTCCTTTCCTGGGGCAGTCCTCATGTGTGCCAGTTTCTTGGTAGCACTTGATGGTTTTTGCAACTGAACTTGGGGACACTTTCAAAGTTTTCCCAATTTTTCGGACTGATTGACCTTCCTTTCTTAAAGTAATGATGGCCACTCATGTTTCTTAGCTGCTTTTTTCTTGCCATAATACAAATTCTAACAGTCTATTCAGTAGGACTATCAGCTGTGTATCCACCTGACTTCTGCACAACACAACTGATGGTTCCAACCCCATTTATAAGGCAAGAAATCCCACTTATTAAACCTGACAGGGCACACCTGTGAAGTGAGAACCATTTCCGGTGACTACCTCTTGAAACTCGCCAAGAGTGTGCAAAGCAGGAATCAAAGCAAGCTACTTTGTAGAACCCAGAATATAAGACATATTTTCAGTTGTTTCACACTTTTTTGTTAAGTATATAATTCCACATGTGATAATTCATAGTTTTGATGCCTTTAATGTGAATCTACAATTTTCATAGTCATGAAAATACAGAAAACTCTTTGAATGAGAAGGTGTTTCCAAACGTTTGTTCTGTACTGTATATGTATTATTTGTGTGTGTGTGTTGCGGGAGCAGCTATGTGTTTAAGCTTGTACTTCTGATTTTAGCCAGACTTTAGCAAAACACCAGCCCCTGGGAGTTCTTGAGATCAGCAAGGAACATTTCACCATATGAGCCTTCACTTTTAATTTTACCAGGTCCAAACTTGTCTAAAGCCAACCCTACACTTTAGAAGGCTGTCAGATCAGTCAGCTGATGGCTATTCCTATGAATTCTTTATACGCATGCACACTTGGCTTATGCACATGTTCTCAGATTGGAAAGGGGAATAATTTGCTACCAGACACTTTGGGCAGTGGTATATCTACCTTGAGAACAAAAGTATTGGGCATTCAAATCATCGGCCACTGGGCAAGTGAGGATAATTCTTTATACATATTACAAGGTTGGATGGTGCTGTGAAATTGATAGGTTTGGCTGGCATTCATTTGATGTTTATGGTCACCTTAAGCCCCCTTGCACACCACCATATGAATGGTTTGTGTGCTATCTGGGTTTTTGCAACTGGCATAAGGTTTTTTTGGATGATGGCATTATGGTTTTTAGAAAGTATGTAAGGGGGCATTCACACGGAGTAACGCCGGGCGTGTATTACAGCTGTACACGCCGGCGTTACGGCAGACTGCCGAACACTTCCCATTCACTTCAATGGGAGCGCTCGTAACAGCGACGTTTACGAGCGCTCCCATTGAAGTGAATGGGAAGTGTTCGGCAGTCTGCCGTAACGCCGGCGTGTACGGCTGTGATACACGCCCGGCGTTACTCCGTGTGAATGCCCCTAATAAAGATTTCAACGTAATTTGTTTGTAAAGGAGTTTCTTTATTCCAGGCCCAAAGTTTATTTAATAAGTGCATATTTTAGCGGTAGATTTTTTGGAAAAAAAATATGGCAGATTTATCAAAATGTTCAGAAAATCCAAAATGTGGGAACATACCCTAACAGAAAATAATTAGTATTTTTGTAATTTTGAGGGTTTTCATTATTTTGAAATTTTTTTGGAAACATGTACTTGTGTTTTCAATTGACCGGTTTGCTCTAAAAGTATCATAACTTATACAGTGCTCAGGGAAAACTTTAACTACTTACAAGAACGCTGCTTGTCCCGGAAAACTCATTTTTTACTATTGCCGTCCTGGACTTGATCATGTATACTCATTTAAAACATAAAACAACTAGCAAGAAGCGAAAATTTTCACTTCATGAAATGTGTCTGTATTCTCCGTTGTGTCACTTTTTAGCTATATGGCTTCCTTTTTTGTAATAAAAGTTCAAAAGTAACGTAATGTTTTATATCTTGAGGTATGCAACCAAAAGTTTGTGTGGACATATATGTGACATAATATTTAGAGATGAGCGAACACTAAAATGTTCGAGGTTCGAAATTCGATTCGAACAGCCGCTCACTGTTCGAGTGTTCGAATGGGTTTCGAACCCCATTATAGTCTATGGGGAACATAAACTCGTTAAGGGGGAAACCCAAATTCGTGTCTGGAGGGTCACCAAGTCCACTATGACACCCCAGGAAATGATACCAACACCCTGGAATGACACTGGGACAGCAGGGGAAGCATGTCTGGGGGCATAAAAGTCACTTTATTTCATGGAAATCCCTGTCAGTTTGCGATTTTCGCAAGCTAACTTTTCCCCATAGAAATGCATTGGCCAGTGCTGATTGGCCAGAGTACGGAACTCGACCAATCAGCGCTGGCTCTGCTGGAGGAGGCGGAGTCTAAGATCGCTCCACACCAGTCTCCATTCAGGTCCGACCTTAGACTCCGCCTCCTCCGGCAGAGCCAGCGCTGATTGGCCGAAGGCTGGCCAATGCATTCCTATGCGAATGCAGACTTAGCAGTGCTGAGTCAGTTTTGCTCAACTACACATCTGATGCACACTCGGCACTGCTACATCAGATGTAGCAATCTGATGTAGCAGAGCCGAGGGTGCACTAGAACCCCTGTGCAAACTCAGTTCACGCTAATAGAATGCATTGGCCAGCGCTGATTGGCCAATGCATTCTATTAGCCCGATGAAGTAGAGCTGAATGTGTGTGCTAAGCACACACATTCAGCACTGCTTCATCAAGCCAATACAATGCATTAGCCAGTGCTGATTGGCCAGAGTACGGAATTCGGCCAATCAGCGCTGGCCAATGCATTCTATTAGCCCGATGAAGTAGAGCTGAATGTGTGTGCTAAGCACACACATTCAGCACTGCTTCATCAAGCCAATACAATGCATTAGCCAGTGCTGATTGGCCAGAGTACGGAATTCGGCCAATCAGCGCTGGCTCTGCTGGAGGAGGCGGAGTCTAAGATCGCTCCACACCAGTCTCCATTCAGGTCCGACCTTAGACTCCGCCTCCTCCGGCAGAGCCAGCGCTGATTGGCCGAAGGCTGGCCAATGCATTCCTATGCGAATGCAGACTTAGCAGTGCTGAGTCAGTTTTGCTCAACTACACATCTGATGCACACTCGGCACTGCTACATCAGATGTAGCAATCTGATGTAGCAGAGCCGAGGGTGCACTAGAACCCCTGTGCAAACTCAGTTCACGCTAATAGAATGCATTGGCCAGCGCTGATTGGCCAATGCATTCTATTAGCCCGATGAAGTAGAGCTGAATGTGTGTGCTAAGCACACACATTCAGCACTGCTTCATCAAGCCAATACAATGCATTAGCCAGTGCTGATTGGCCAGAGTACGGAATTCGGCCAATCAGCGCTGGCCAATGCATTCTATTAGCCCGATGAAGTAGAGCTGAATGTGTGTGCTAAGCACACACATTCAGCACTGCTTCATCAAGCCAATACAATGCATTAGCCAGTGCTGATTGGCCAGAGTACGGAATTCGGCCAATCAGCGCTGGCTCTGCTGGAGGAGGCGGAGTCTAAGATCGCTCCACACCAGTCTCCATTCAGGTCCGACCTTAGACTCCGCCTCCTCCGGCAGAGCCAGCGCTGATTGGCCGAAGGCTGGCCAATGCATTCCTATGCGAATGCAGACTTAGCAGTGCTGAGTCAGTTTTGCTCAACTACACATCTGATGCACACTCGGCACTGCTACATCAGATGTAGCAATCTGATGTAGCAGAGCCGAGGGTGCACTAGAACCCCTGTGCAAACTCAGTTCACGCTAATAGAATGCATTGGCCAGCGCTGATTGGCCAATGCATTCTATTAGCCCGATGAAGTAGAGCTGAATGTGTGTGCTAAGCACACACATTCAGCACTGCTTCATCAAGCCAATACAATGCATTAGCCAGTGCTGATTGGCCAGAGTACGGAATTCGGCCAATCAGCGCTGGCCAATGCATTCTATTAGCCCGATGAAGTAGAGCTGAATGTGTGTGCTAAGCACACACATTCAGCACTGCTTCATCAAGCCAATACAATGCATTAGCCAGTGCTGATTGGCCAGAGTACGGAATTCGGCCAATCAGCGCTGGCTCTGCTGGAGGAGGCGGAGTCTAAGGTCGGACCTGAATGGAGACTGGTGTGGAGCGATCTTAGACTCCGCCTCCTCCAGCAGAGCCAGCGCTGATTGGCCGAATTCCGTACTCTGGCCAATCAGCACTGGCTAATGCATTGTATTGGCGTGATGAAGCAGTGCTGAATGTGTGTGCTTAGCACACACATTCAGCTCTACTTCATCGGGCTAATAGAATGCATTGGCCAATCAGCGCTGGCCAATGCATTCTATTAGCGTGAACTGAGTTTGCACAGGGGTTCTAGTGCACCCTCGGCTCTGCTACATCAGATTGCTACATCTGATGTAGCAGTGCCGAGTGTGCATCAGATGTGTAGTTGAGCAAAACTGACTCAGCACTGCTAAGTCTCTGCATTCGCATAGGAATGCATTGGCCAGCCTTCGGCCAATCAGCGCTGGCTCTGCCGGAGGAGGCGGAGTCTAAGGTCGGACCTGAATGGAGACTGGTGTGGAGCGATCTTAGACTCCGCCTCCTCCAGCAGAGCCAGCGCTGATTGGTCGAGTTCCGTACTCTGGCCAATCAGCGCTGGCCAATGCATTCTATTAGCCCGATGAAGTAGAGCTGAATGTGTGTGCTTAGCACACACATTCAGCTCTACTTCATCAGGCTAATAGAATACATTGGCCAATCAGCGCTGGCCAATGCATTCTATTAGCTTGATGAAGCAGAGTGTGCACAAGGGTTCAAGCGCACCCTCGGCTCTGATGTAGCAGAGCTGAGGGTGCACAAGGGTTCAAGTGCACCCTCGGCTCTCCTACATCAGAGCCGAGGGTGCGCTTGAACCCTTGTGCAGCCTCGGCTCTGCTACATCAGAGCCGAGGGTGCGCTTGAACCCTTGTGCACACTCTGCTTCATCAAGCTAATAGAATGCATTGGCCAGCACTGATTGGCCAGAGTACGGAATTCGGCCAATCAGCGCTGGCCAATGCATCCCTATGGGAAAAAGTTTATCTCACAAAAATCACAATTACACACCCGATAGAGCCCCAAAAAGTTATTTTTAATAACATTCCCCCCTAAATAAAGGTTATCCCTAGCTATCCCTGCCTGTACAGCTATCCCTGTCTCATAGTCACAAAGTTCACATTCTCATATGACCCGGATTTGAAATCCACTATTCGTCTAAAATGGAGGTCACCTGATTTCGGCAGCCAATGACTTTTTCCAATTTTTTTCAATGCCCCCAGTGTCGTAGTTCCTGTCCCACCTCCCCTGCGCTGTTATTGGTGCAAAAAAGGCGCCAGGGAAGGTGGGAGGGGAATCGAATTTTGGCGCACTTTACCACATGGTGTTCGATTCGATTCGAACATGGCGAACACCCTGATATCCGATCGAACATGTGTTCGATAGAACACTGTTCGCTCATCTCTAATAATATTAAGTCATGCTAGGTTCACACTAGCGTTCTCCTGTCCATTCTGTGGTTTCCGTCTTCTGCATGCCAGAAGACGGAAATCACAGACCGGGTCCGGCCGTGCGCGGCGGTGAGCGTTTTAGGCTCTCCGCCGCGAAACCGGATTTTTTTATCCGGACACAGAGTACTGCATGTCCGACTCTGTGTCCGGATTATAAAACCCGGTTTCGCGGCGGAGAGCATAAAACGCTCACCACCGCTCACGGCCGGACATCTCTCTCACCCATTCAAATGAATGGGTGAGAGAGACTCCTGCAGGTTTCCGTATCCTGCCTCTGTTTTAGGCAGGAAACGGAAACCTCAAGTACGGAGTTCACAACGCTGATGTGAACGAGCCGTCAGTTGTAGTACTTTTATTCATCGCTGTCCTGTTGTAACCTCCAGTTCTGTATAAGACATGGACAGTAAGTAAAAACTTTCCGTTTCATCTTCTATTTTATTTTCATTGGTAATAGCTTTCTGCATAGTTTCTACAGCTTCAAGCACATACTAAAGACACATCTTTTCATACAGGCCTATCACAATTCCTAATGTAAACCCTTCCGTACCGTAATTAGAATCCCTAAAATTAACCCTTCTCTGTTCCAGCCCCCACATTACCCCACATGATATGATGCCATTTCAGGCTAACTTTATATGTCCAAGCACCATCCACATGTTAAAGGACACGACTGGTAACGGCTCATAAAGTTTTATGTTTGTGTAATGACAGTAACCTCTATTACAACATTGTCTGACCACTGTATTATTATTATTCTGGCTTCTGAATGTCCAGTATTGATTATGTGAGAGATATCGATGAATACAGTTGGAGTGTCAAGCACTGTTTTAAGAATTCTATAAATTAAACTAAAATTCTAAATGTAAATAATATACCTTCTTCCCTAAACAGTAAAAAAAATGCTAAAAAGAAAGGTCCATAATGTTAATCATGTTGATATACTGTGCCTTTGTATGGTATGACATTTCCACTTAGCGCCATGATGAAAGTCAGAAAAATGTTATGTTATTATATCTGAATAATGTATTTTACTGGATTGCGCTCCATTCTAATCCATGGTATTTGGACATGACATGTTGGATACTTATCCAAATGAATAAGTAATGGGAGAAATATATAAAAGAACACACTAGATTCTATTTCCAATTTCATGGGAAAAGACTATAAGTTCATGTAAATTCATTATATAGATCAGTGATGGCGAACCTATGGCACGCGTGCCAGAGAGGGCACGCAGAGCCCTCTATGCTGGCACGGTTGCGGTCGCCCGGATCGCTCAGTAACGGGGAATCCGGTACAGGATTCCCCGTTAGCGAGCGATCGCTGCTTTCAGCTGGATGTGCAAATGCACATCCAGCTGAAAGCTTTCAGTGTAGGCCGCGCGGTACGCACGGCCTACATTGACTATACAGAGTGTGACCTCTGCACCGGCGCGGACATGATGACGTAAGTCATCAGCGCCCGTAGTGTATAGGAGAAAGAGAGGACGCCCGGCGGCCCTTCAGGTTAGTGTATATGTGTATTATCTGGGGAGGGGGCTGCTCTGGACCATTTTGTGTGTTAGGGAGGGGGAACTACTGTGGAATATTTTATGCTGTGTGGGGAAGGGGCTACTGTGAACCATCTCATGCTGTGTGGGGAGGGGGCTACTGTGGAATATTTCATGCTGTCTGGGCAGGGGGCTACTGAGGACCATCTCATGCTGTGTGGGGAGGGGGCTACTGTGGAATATTTCATGCTGTGTGGGGAGGGGGCTACTGTGGACCATTTCATGCTGTGTGGGGAGGGGGCTACTGTGGACCACTTCATGCTGTGTGGGGAGGGGGCTACTGTGGACCACTTCATGCTGTGTGGGGAGGGGGCTACTGTGGACCATTTCATGCTGTGTGGGGAGGGGGCTACTGTGGAGTATACTGTGGAGGTATAATCCCATGGGGGGGCCATCGCGGGGCAGATTGTACTGTCTGTGGGGGCCACTGCAGGGCAGATTGTAGTGTGTGTGGGGGCCACTGCGGGGCAGATTGTCCTGTGTCTGTGGGGGCCACTGCAGGGCAGATTGTACTGTCTTTTTTTTTTTTTTTTTTTATGTAGATTGTGAGCCCCACATAGAGCTCACAATGTACATTTTTCCCTATCAGTATGTCTTTGGAATATGGGATGGAAATCCATGCAAACACCGGGAGAACATACAAACTCCTTGCAGATGGTTTTATGCCCTTGGGATTCAAACACCAGGATTCCAGCGCTGCAAAGCTGCAGTGCTAACCACTGAGCCACCGTGTGGCCCCCTGGCAGATTGTACTGTCTGTGGGGGCCACTGCAGGGCAGATTGTACTGTGTGTGGGGGCCACTGCGGGACAGATTGTACTGTGTGTGGGGGGGCCACTGCAGGGCAGATTGTACTGTGTGTGGGGGGGCCACTGCAGGGCAGATTGTACTGTGTGTGGGGGGGCCACTGCAGGGCAGATTGTACTGTGTGTGTGGGGCCACTGGGGGCAGATTGTACTGTGTACAGACCTTTCAGTACAAGCTCTGTAAAGCTCCATTCACACGACTGTAATTTGTGGGTCCGCAATTGTGGATCCAAAGAGTTTTAAGGTTAAATTGCCGTGTTGGCACTCCGCGATAATTTATTGGGTTTTGGGTTACAGTTTGGGCACTCGGTCTCAAAAAGGTTCGCCATCACTGATATAGATCAATCAGATATATACTTATCAGGCAGTTCAAAATAAGAAAAAAACATCAAAATAAAAGAAGACATCCTATAGAAAGTCACTACAGCTATTCCTTGTGTGCTTCCCTTTCTGTCACTTCTCCATAACTCTACATTTCAGTTGGGCAGACTAAGTGACTTCAGCTTCCTCTTTTTCCCATATCCTATATTTCATTATTTGTGCTTGTTCCTCTTCATCTGTTTATACAATAGGCTAGTGATGTGGAAACCAAGTTACAGGACAACATGCAAACCACAGTGCTTCAAAGTTTCTTTTTTTTACTTGGCAGGGGAAGGGAAGCAAGGCATGCGATGAGAGATAGGGTTCTTCACTTCTTATTCCCATGTGTGGGGTTTTTCAGGTCATAATTTGTTCAGCTGAATAGTAATGGATATATGTATGTATGGCTATTATATTGGGCATACGCACCTAGTAAACAATCACATTGCCCCATCAGTTATTCAGCTTCTTTCACAGAAATAGAAGGATAGATAGACTACTTATTAACTGTTAGGCCTCCTGACATATAATTTTAAGAATTGCTGCCATTCTATACCATTTCACAGGAGATACTACATACGAATGAAATTATTGTATTGGATAATTATAGATAAGCCATTAAAAGATTATCAGGTTGTCTATTGGTCAGAAACATATGAAAGAAGTTGTTTGCTTTTCAGAACTCTGTACAAATGTTTTATATGCCTACCTTCAGACATTGTGTTATACCATCCTGATGAAGGGACCTTTATAGTAGTCCCGAAAGCTCGATATGTCATCAAAAAACTTTTTAAGTTAGCCATTAAAAAAGGTATCAACTACTGAGGACTTCTCTCAAAAAATTTCTTTCATTTCATATCCACTGGCTAACACGGTACAAGGATATTTTTTCTTTTTCTTTTACAAATGTTTTATAAGGGATCTTAATACTCCATGGAATCCTCTTTTATTAGTTACTAATGTGAAGCACATTAATGATAGCATTCAACTCTCTGCCTTTACAGCACCAGCCATATTGAAATTGGTAACACAGTTGGCAATGGGATTACTTGTTCTTGTGACTGTTATAATCTCATGCGGCTGGAGCTTTATTTTACTGTTATATCTAATTAAAAAGGAGTCTATCAGTAGTAAATTTTCTTTAATTTGAACTCTACAAATTGTACAGCGCTGCGGAATATGTTGGCGCTATATAAATAAAATTTATTATTATTATTATTCATTTTAATGAGTTCTTTGTAGAGGCGTTTCTACAGTTTCCAAATAAGCCTCTGTTACCCTTCGTTCTGGGGAGTCAGTATGGAGGACCCCCCAAACGGAATACCGAACGCAATTGCAAGCGATGTACAGGGAAAGCACACCAACCCCATAGACTATATTGGGGTTCATGTGCTGGCTGAGCGCTGCCTGCACGAATCATAGGGGCAGGAAAGTAGATTGTGAACTACTTTCCTGTCTGCATGATACCTGCAGAGATCTGGCGGCAAGCACACGGATCCCATTATAGTCTATGGGGTCTGTGTGCTTTCACTGGCACACCACTTGCAGTTATGTTCGGTATTCCGTTCGGGAAGGGGTCCTCATGCGGACTCCACCAGAAGGAATACAAACTCACGTGTGAACGAGGCCTTATTCTGTTTTTAACCCCTATTTTCTTTTTATATGAGGGGAAAGGTACTTTGCTTGGTAAACTAGAGCTCGGACCAAAGTTCAAGCAAGCTACAACATGCCCTTTCTAGGGAAATGGGACTCCAAAGCTCAATAAAATAGCTAGATTTGAAAACTGTAGAAGGTATTGTGATCAGGTTTATAACAAATTTACAGCTGACAGACTCCCTTTGAATGTAGGCTGATTTTTAGAAAAGCCCTTTAACCATTGCCTCCTGAAAGTAAATAGTGATGAGTAAAAGTGATGGCAAAGGATGTACATACTGACAGAGTGCGTATAAGGCTGTGTCACACAGAGTTTTTTTGGTCAGGAAACTGACTCAAATTCCTCCTTCTAAAAACGCCTCACCATAGGACTGTATTCCTGACCAAAAAAACTCAGTGTCAACGCACCCAAGACTTGTGCAGAGAATAGTTACATATTATGTGTAGAGGCATGAGAAGGATAAAACAGCAGCAGAAACATGTTCCCCTATTCCCTGCATTTAACCAGAATTATATACTTCTCGTTTATGGTTCTTTTTCAGACAAAACTATTGTGAAAATAGGAATATCTTAGGACAGTGTGAGGAAGTGGAACAAGGAGAGGACTGGATTTTGCAAGAATTGAGTAACAGTGTTTATCTTGCAAGTGGCCTTAACTGCTGCTCATTTATTCAGCATAGTTTAAAAGATCGTTAATGATGAATCAAATGTTTAAATGGTCACTAACTTTTCAGACAACTTAGTCTCCTTTAATAGATCATGTGTTTCTGGACCAGAAAGTAATGCTCTTTAGTTAAAAATGTTATTTTCTAACTGAAAAACATGTCTAAAGTTCCTGCCACTAGGTGTCTCTTTTCTTACTGATTTGCTGTTTATTACCTGTCACTAGGAAAGTTCCATCTTTAGAAACCAGCAGGCTCAAGTGGAGGTGGAAGGAGCAGGTTTCTCTTCACAGCCTTTCATGTTTCTGCCCAGATTTCCCCGCTTGTACACTTAGTGTAAGTTCACACATAGTTTTTTGGTCCAGATTTTGATGCGGGAAGCCACGTCAGTATCTGGACCAAAATGTTGCGACTGTCACGGCTTCCCACTCCGGATTAGGCCCAAATAGATGGGCCTTGTCCAGAGGGATTGTCTTGATGTGGAAAGGTGCTTTGACCATTGAATTCAATGGGAGGTGGTTTTTGACCCGGATTTTGACACAGATTCCGCATCAAAATCAAAAACCTTCATGTGAACTAGCCCTTAGGGATGAGTATGCAGCTTTTCACAGCTTACTATGAGTGCAAGGAGAATCTATGTATTTTTCAGTAGCTGCTAGTGTTATTGCTGATAGGATGTCATAGACAGCAAACAGCCTTCTTTATTGTGCTTAAATTTCTCTTTCTGTGTCAGGGATCTTTTTAGCTGCATCATAACCTGGATAGCGCTTATTTTTGGAGTAGGGCTTATATTTCGAGTCTAGTCCAAAAACCCTGCAAAATCAAGCAAGGGTTTATTTTCAGGGTAGAGCTTATTTTTTGAGAAACAGAGTATATCGGTGAATAATTTTGTCATGCATTTCTTGATACATTTTTCTTACAATCTGTTTATGACCTACCAGTCATGGAGTTCAACATTCAAGTTAAGATACTTTGACACTCATTCACATCTTGTCTGTGGAAAAAAGTGGCATAATTGAAGCTGTTCCAGGGATTGCAAAGGCCTCTCAGCCATGTAAGAAAACAGCAGTAATGTGGCCTGGAAGTTCAGAGTTTTGATCATTGAAAAAAATACTTTTAAAAAATATTTTTAAACAAATACTGCAGAGCACATTTTTATGTGATACAGTAAAGTATACACAATATACATGCAAATATATATATATTTCAGCACAGCATCAAATGCAAGTAGAAGTCAATTGTTTGCAACTTCCATGACCAATTCAATGCCTGGAACAATCTCTTGGACTTCTGTGTAGAGAGATATCAATATCCAACTTCTTGCTTCAGCACCAAGTAAACTTCATCTGTATTCATCATGATTAAAAAATGGTACTCAGTGGACATCACTGTAGAGGCTAATTTGAACAATATACACAATATAGGCTATAGTGTTGTCACATCCTGTATTTGCATTAGGTTTTATATAAAATTACAGTGTTGTCACTGTACCAAATCCTATTTTAAAAAAATTCTCTACTACCCTGTTTCCAAAGATTTCGGTACTATTAATTTTGACTACTAATACAACAGTACTGTCAAGTGGTCAGTCTTACTAGGCACTAGAGAGCTGTCCACTTAATAGTACACTTATGGCAGTAACTGATTGTACTATGTAATAGAAAAAATAAAAACACCTATGATTTATCTAAATTTATCCTATTAGAAAAAAAATAGCATGTGCAAAAGCTTTGTCTATTTGTCAGTGAATAATTAATAACATAAAAAGATACAAATGTTTTAATAGTTGGTTAACATACAGTGCCTTGCAACAGTTTTCATATCCCTTGAACTTTTTCACATTTTGTCACCTTACAACAAAAGTATTCAACCCCCTATATCAAATACTTTGTACAGACACCTTTTGTGTTTTGAGGTATGTCTCTACCAGTTTTGCGCATCTAGGGAATGAGATTTTTGCCCATTCTTCTTTGTAAAATAACTCAAGCTCAGCCAGTTTGGATGGAGAGCATCAATTTTCATGTCTTGCCACAGATGCTCAATGGGATTTAGGTCTCGACTATGACTGGCCCATTCTAACACATGAATATTCTTTGATCTAAACCATTTCACTGTAGTTCTGGCTGTATGTTTAGGGTCATTGTTTAGCTGGAAGATGAATCTTCTCTAACAGGTTTTCTTCCAGGATTGTCCTGTATTTAGCTCCATCCATCTTCCCATCAACTCTGATCAGCCTCCCTGTCCCTGCTGAAGAAAAGCATCTCCAGAGCATGATGCTGCCATCATCATGTTTCACAGTGGGGATGGTGTGTTCAGGGCGATGAGCAGTGTTACTTTTCCGTCACACATAGCTCTTTGCATTTAGGCCTAAAAGTTCAACTTTGGTCTCATCTGACCAGAGCACCTTCTTCCACACGTTGCTGTATTCACTATATGGCTTATAGAAACTGCAAATGGCCCTTCTTATGTCTTTCTTCCAACAATGGTTTTCTTCTTGCCACTCTTCCTTTAAAGGCCAGATTTGTGGAGTGCATGACTTATAGTTGTCCTGTGGCAAGATTCTCCCACCTGAGTTGTGGATTTTTCCAGAGTGACCATTGGTCACTTTGCTGCTTCTCTGACCAGTGCTCTCCTTGCTCAATCTGGCAATTTAGGTGGATGACCATGTCTTGGTAGGCTTGTAGTTATTGAATACTTTTTCCATTTTTGGAAGATGGTTTGAGCAGTGCTCCATGGGAGGCTCAACGCTTGGGATATGTTTTTATAACCAAACCCTGCTTTGAACATCTCCACAACTTTATCTCTGACCTTTCTGGTGAGTTCCTTGGTCTTCATGCTGCTGTTTGTTCACTAGTGTTCTCTAACAAATCACTTCAGAACAGGTGTATTTATATTGAGACTAAATTACACACATCTGGACTCTATTAACTCATTAAGTGACTTGGGAAGGCAATAGTGCACACTGGATTTTATTTTGGGGTATCAGAGTGCAGGGGGCTGAATACTTTTGCATGTCACATTTTTCAGATTTTTATTTGATTCAAATTATGAAATCCATGTATCATTTTCCTTCCACTTCACAATTATCTGCTACTTTGTGTTGGTGTATCACTTAAAATCTCAATAAAAAAACATTTAAGTTTGTGACTGTAAGGTGACAAAATATGAAAAAGTTCAAGGAGTAATAATACTTTTGCAAGCACTAATTATATTAATGTTACAGTAATGGTGGTGGTAAAGATTCACATGTGATAGCACAAAAGCACACTCTTGGTGGAAATCAAAAAGAAGAGTGTGTGCTCCAGTTGTAGCAGTACTGAGTTATTGTATGTGATTATTTCACATACTTTTTGTCAGTGGTAAAATAGTGTAGAAAATTCATCATTGTAGGGCTTTAGGTTCCTTTATCCATCATCCTTTGCCTAGGTGATGTATTAAAGTTAAGAAAGAACAAGTGGGGACTTGATCAAGCCCATTTAGTCTGGCTGAAAGGGCTCAAATTACTGTAAACGTTTCTGAAAAGATTGGGAGATGTGGGGAATAATACTTGTTTGTTGTCTGCTTAATTTGTCTCTTGAAATATCTTAATGTTTATAGTTAAGGCCCGATTCACATCTGCATTTGGGGATTCTGTTCCCCTCTCTGCATGAAAAATACAGAGAGAAAAGCAATGCAAGCAGAACTTTTCTCTCCGCATTTTTTTACGCGGAAACCACACCAATGCCATTATAGTCTATGGGGTCCACGGGTTTCTAAGGTAACCATTTTTTTAAGCAGATTAGGTTTCCTGAACGGAAACCCAAACACAGATATGATCCTAGCCTTAGAGTATATCTATGTATAGACCTATCCTATCATTTAATTTCCCATAATGAATGAATTTGGTGGTGGGACAAATTTACAATAAATGTATAATAATTGAAGGGTGACACTATTCCTAATAGGGTGACACTATTCCATGCTATATGTCACTTAAAAAAAGCATTTGCCATATGTACCCAAAAGCTATTTGACACCAAATGCTTCTCAACACTACCAGACCCCTGCTACACACACATGCACACACACATATAAGTTTTAACACAAATTCCCTGCCACAGTGGATATACCAGAAGAGCAAATAATCCATAAAACCTTATCAATGTCCAAGTAAATGCAATTTTGGGTATCCTAAAATGTCATCATTATTTTGTAAAAGACTGATAACAAAGTGTAAGATGTGCTCTAATGCAGTTTGTGCTACTAAAATTGATCAAAAAACTTGTAAAGTTTTAGGGTGTCAGTTACTTTTACATGTTGATAATGTGAGTGTTGCTCCTTAAATAAATGTAGTCATAATGTTATGTATTTGTACAGGTTCCATTGCTATGACCCTTATTAGAGGATTTCACTTTTCTTACTGCACTTTTTATGGCATCGTAAGTTAATTCCTGCACATGCTCCACGTTTTGTTTGTAAACTCAGGATTACTTTGACACATTTAGTTACACAAGTATAATGTTTTTCAAGGAAATCTTGGTCATTCGGCTAACTGGGTGCGGTCGTGATGAATGTTTGTCCCATGGGAGATAACTTATCATAACCCTACTGAAGTTCCCTGCCCAGCTAGGATCTTGCAGGATAAAAGTTTGGAAGGATCATCAGTTTTCTGTGTCACTTAGGGCAGTGCAGAGAAAACATAAAAGTGAAAGTATTTCCAGGGACAAGACACCTCAAAGGGCTAGATAACTTGTGTGAAATTAATTATTAATTAATTAATATATTAAATACATTTTATGCAATATGAATCTATTACACTACATTTTAGCAAGATGACTGCAAAGGGCCTTCTGATAGTACTTGTTGATAGATCATTATGGATCCCTTCCTGTAATTAGGATTAGTATGCACACATTTTTGTGTTATATTTATAAATCTAAACTGAGGAATCAGTAAATGGCATATAGAAGTTTATGTAGAATATTATAACAGTAGTGGACAGAAAATTGTTCTGTGACCTAAAAACCCTCTATTGAAAGCAGTCATGAAGAATACATTAAAGTGCAGAATAAAGCAACATGCTGTTTCTCCTAGTGCAGTGGTGGTAACCTATAGCACGTGTGCCAGAGGTGGTACTCAGAGCCCTCTCTGTGGGCACCCATCTGTGGAACAGATTACACTGTATGGGAGCCACTTTGCAGCAGATTGTACTGTTTTAGTGCCACTGTGGAGCAGATTGTACTGTGTGGGGGCCACTGTGGAGCAGATTGTAATGTGTGGAGCCACAGTGGAGAAAATTGTACTGTGTGGGGCCACTGTGGAGCAGATTGTACTGTGTGGGGCCACTGTGGAGCAGATTGTACTGTGTGGGGCCACTGTGGAGCAGATTGTACTGTGTGAACAATGCAGAGCAGAACAATGGAGACCTGAATGCTAGTGTGAACTTCGCATAACAGAAGCCCTTGTGAGTCAGAGATGTAACTATTAGGGCTAGTTCACACGGGGCCAAAGGGGCAGATTTTGACAGTGGAATCCACGTCATATTCCGCCCCTTTACAATGGTGGTCTATGGAGACCACTAGCGTTCTTTTTTCTGCTATCGGCAACTGCTGATAGCGGAAAAAAAGAAGCGAGCTGCCCTTTCTTCAGGCGGATTCCGCCGATCGCTGGGCCTGGCAGCCGCAACCTCCGGCGTCGGCCCATTCATTTGAGCCAACTCCGGGGTGGGAGAAGCCGCGACCACGACATCGTGGCAGGTGGGTTTTGACCATATTTTGACTTGGCTCCCCGAGCATTGGACGATCTGACCTTGGGGTAAATTTGCTGGGTAGTCTACTCCTGGGAAGATGGTCAGTTGCCTCAAGGTTTATTAGATCTTTGCTTGTTGTCATTCATTCTGCTTAATTTAAGTGGATAAATTTAATTGGATAAAAATCAGTCCATGGTCATGTGATGGACACACAGGTGCATTGCTCGTTACCAGGCAGATGACTGATTAGGGCCCATTCACACGAGTAAATGCGCCTGTATTTTGTAAAAATACACGTGGAAAAATAAGGCTCCCATTGACTTCAATTACATTTTTTTACATGTGTAAAAAAACACATCAAAATACACGTGTAAAATGTCAATGATATATTTACACGTGTATTTTGCCAAAATACACACGCATTTACTCCATGTGAATGGGCCCTAACTCCGTGTGAAAGGGCCCTTACTGTTCTGTCAGTGTAACGAGCTGTGCAGCTGTGTGTTGATCACATGACCATGGACGGATTTTTTTTATCTCCTCGAAATAAGCAGAATGATTAGAGAAAGCAGAGATCTAGAAAAGTAAACACCTTATAAATTTTGGAAGCTACAGTATTACATATTTTGAATAACCTTGTTATAAGGAAAACTTAAAGATGACCTTTCATGCACAGGGAATTCTATATACCATTAAAAAGTTGACAGCTTTGTCAATATCTTCTCCCGTACTAGAAATATTGGTGGTTTCTCAGGTGAGCGTTTGCTCCCAATGATGACACTGAGTTGTAAAGTTCTCTATCAGTACCAGTGATATCAGTAGCCAAAACTTACAGCATCAATATCTCTGTAATGAGGGAATATACTGACAAAGCTGAAAGTGCGCTGTTGTAATGGTATGTGACATTCCCTATATCACAGGATATTAAAGGTTCTCTTAAAATTGGTGGTAATTTGTGTAAATCTTCATAATCTTCTTGGTTTTCATTAATTGCACTAATAATCTCAGCCAGGGAAAAACAGTCTGTTGTCTACCACTGCTAGGGGATTTTAGTTTTTTGACTACTAATGTATGAGCTATAAAAATTAAACGGTCACTAAGTTTTCACCATCCTGAACAAAATTACAAATACATTTCATTCATAACTCTGATGTTTTCCACCCTAAAAACTGTACCTGCCTCTAGGGGGCTCCTATATTTTAATTCTGCTGTTCACTAGCGGTTGTTAGGTAGTATACATCCTTGGCTACTGAGAAGGGAATAGGTGGGCGGGACCAGCAGCCCCTTCACACTATCTGTACAAACTCACTTATTTTCTCACAGCTTGGTACAGGCTGGCATCTCTTGGGCACTGGATAAAGTAGGTATTTTTATGGGATCTGTGTTGGTAATTACAGATGAGCAGGGAAAAGACATGCAAATTAGTTAACTCTTCTGACTCAGAATGGGGATGTGAGGAAAGAGATGCTGGTGAAAAGATTAGGTTGTATAGGAGCACAAGCATTATTTGGTATACACAGAACATTGCATATGTGATGTCTTCTCTAATAGTGCCATTACTAGCATGACAATATAGAACACATAAACAATTGCATGAGGTTTTGTGAACAGTCCTGAGCTTTAGGATGTGTTGCTCAGTAAACTACTGTCAGAGAGCCCCATTATACCTACCCCTTGCTCTGAGCAAACTGCAGATTAAGGTGCAAGCAAAATGTGGTGATTATCTCCCTCAAAAAAGAATAAATTAACATTTTTAAAGGGACAAACATTAGCAGAGCAATTTCCCCAGGAAGTTTCATAGAAAGCTCAGCTATCCTTTGAGCATGTGGGGAAAATTTCTAGGTCTAAAATAACTATTCTATATACTATTCTATACTATATACTAATTCTAGATGGCAACGCACCAATTGCCTTATATAATGTCTGGATTGTTTCACATAATTACAACATATTTGCAAATTATGTGCCTTGTTTTTTTTAACCTCTGAGAGACTATTGGAATAAGCTTGGTAAATCAAGGATAACTTCTGGTAAATACCACCAATGACATAGTCCAACAGCATTTTTAATGTGATTAACAAATTTTGATACATGCGGAACCATGCTGTAAGAAATTCACCATTCAATGGTTGTTGTCCTCTAAATTAAATTTTTGCATATTGCAGTATGCTTTCATAAGAATTCATTGCTGTTACCTTAGCATTCTGCTAACACACACCTGAATGCTGCAGACCAGCAAACTACCAAAACGTCTGACATAATGTTAAGGTCCACATCCCAACAATGCGCCAACCCATTCATGATCAGCCCCCCCCCCCCCCCGCACTGGTAGAGATCCACATTTGAAAGTCTTTTATAGTATTGAAACTTCAACCAGACGCAGTGTCTTTCTCAAGACAAGGGCACGAGATCAACACCCAAGGGAATGCCAAAGACTGTCCATATAGAATATTACGGACTCCCCTATGGCAAAAGTACCCCTAATAACGCCTTTGGAAAGAAAGCAAACATCAGGTTACATCCATATGTGGGATATTTTTTGGCTCTGGAGAAATTGTATAACAAATTGATATAAATGAAATATCTAAATTTAATCTGCATATTGTTTTAATTGAAATACTTAAAGGGTTCCAAATGTGGTTTTGAATTATATAAGAGGTGCAGTTTTTAAAACAGGGTGATTTAGGGGGGTTTCTAATATATAGGCTTTTAAAATCTACTTGAATACTGAAGTGGTCCCTAATAAATGGGTTTAGGACATTTTCTTGTAAATTTGGAAAACCGCTGTAACGGCCAGTTCACATATGCTGATGTGTTCCGTCCGGAAGGAGTCCGCATGAGGACCCTCCTGGACAGAATACAAGCACAACTGCAAGCGCTGTGCATTTCAAGCGCACGGACCCCATAGACTATAATGTGGTCTGTGTGCTTGCCGCACTGCCCACATGAATCATTTGTGCGGGCAGTGCGCAGCAAGCACATGGACCCCATTATAGTGCCAATATAAAGCAGAGATATGGTAGACAATATTTATTGATGTATTTGGGTGCTATGACTGTCTAAAAAGCAGAGCATTTCAAACTTAGAAAATTGCGAATTTTTCCAAATTTCCATCAAATTTCCTAATAAATAAATGCAAAATATCAATATATACCAATAATATGGAACTGAACACTGCCTCTGATTACATGACATTGACATTGCTGGAATCCCGGAGTCCATAAAAAGCATCCCCGAGATCAGGTGAGTAAATATTCCCCGAACAACCACTTTAAAACTATATGCAGAGAAATGTTTATGGTAAACATACTGTAGGGCTAAATAAACTTCTTTGTATTTTATGTAGCACTAGGTTCACACTAGCGTCAGACTGTCCATTGCTCTGATCTGTCAGCAGACCAGAATATCAGACAGGCAGGCCACTAAATCAGCTGACACATGGAAAGCCCTATGGACCACATTGATTATAATGAGGTCTGTTGGGTCTATGTTGTTTTTAAACTGAAAGCGTCAGAGGAAAAACTCATTTGTGCAGGACTTTTTTTCCCACTAATTTCAGGGGGGCACTGCGAGTGATTCCCCCAATGGAGACTCTGATGCAGATGTGAACATAGCTTAAAAGAAAAGTAAGGCGCATTGGTTTCATGTTATTACAAAAGACTGATTCTATTTGTTTCCCTGGTTTCCTAGCTGAGATATGTACCTAAGGTAAAGAAAAGAATTGTAAATACTGATTCCTGATATCATAAGATACATATGAGATGAATATGATATATTAGAAAAAGCAGATCTGTCTTACAAGCGTACAAACTAACTATGACAAACAGTATGACCACTTCAATGGAGTAGTGACAGTGGCGTGTTCAACCTAGCATCCTGTTTGCCTTCTTTATTGCAGCTATACGTGAGGCTGAGCGGTTTAGGGATTTACACGCTATCATTTTCAAAACATTTTCCCGTAAGTATATTTCTACTGTATTGTGGCATGGTTAGCGTTCTGTAAGCATGTAATATTTACTGCACGGTAAATGTCTTACTTTGTGGTAATGTTTTGCATGCTCTGACATACATTTGTCTCTTTTCAATATAATTTGATATTATTATGTATGCATTACCATTATCATATTGTGTTTGGTATCTTACTCTGTCTTTTGCATGCAGTATAAAAATATGTCTGTTCATGTAAGTGTCATCCAGAAGGTATTGTAGCATTGTTGTATTTTGTCATGACACAACTTTAACTATTGAAACTAAATCACACCATAGCTCTCACCTGACTGAAAAAGGTGAGTCCTTTGTCCCACAGCCCTAAACAACAATCTCTATGACATTTTGGTCTCTAAACCTGTATGCAAAGCTAAACCGTACAAGGTAAAGGTACCCATAAAAAATTAGATGAATACCTTCCGAACCTGTCAGCTGTGGCTGGAAGAGAAAACTATCTCATGTGTATGAAGGTATTCTGACTGCCCCCTAAGTGTAGAGGGTGAAGAAGTGTCTGGTATGTTGGGGCCTGGCAACGGTTTATACACATCTCCCAGTTAAAAACACACACATGCTTGGCCAAGTCTAGCTTTACCATTATATTAGGAATTATTTTTGTGTTAGAATATAGATCTTTCAGAACTACAGTAATCTTAGAAGACTTAGAAGAATCTTAAAGACTGCAGCACAATTACAATAAGGATATATGTCTATCAAGTTCAAGCCAGGGATTTGAAAGGATGTGGGTGAAAGGAAGGGGTATGGCTAAACTTTAGAACTTTGCTGCCCTATTGTTCTAGAGGAAAATTAGAACAATACGTTTCCCACAATAGACAATATGTTAGATGAGTATTTATTTTTAGCAACCTTTTATTTGCTACTCTACAAGGAGTTCCCTCCTCATCTTGTATACATTCCATGAGTGGTACTTTTATTAACCTTGTCATCGAATTCATCGATAGTATTTTTGTCTTCAAGTTGTGAATTTTCCAAGAGGTTCATACACTTTGGGTCTCAGAATAATCATGTGACTAAACTATAGTTGGTTGTTGCATTGGTGATGTAAGGTGTGTCATTTCTGAGGAAGTTTCAGTGTAAACCTTAAGCATAACCACATATAAAACTTATTTTGTGATATAATGTTAAACTCTCTTGTTACTTTTGTAGTTGGGAATTTGTATTATGTATCAGCCTGTTAACCAACTTTAAATATATTCATTATACTGAAATAAACGTTGAAATACAACAATTGCATTAATGAAATACCAATTTTGGAATGATTTATGGGAAATTGCATTAAAGTGGAAATCTATGTTTTATTTCACAAATTTTCTTAATAGTAATTTAATTGTACATAATGAAGCTAAATATTATTATTATTATCATCATTGTTTATTTATATAGCACCATTAATTCCATGGTGCTTTACATTTGAGGGTTTATATACAGTACACAAAATATACAAATATAATACTAACAATGACCGACTAGCACAGTGAGGTAGAGGACCCTGCCACCAAGGGCTTACAATCTGTGAGGGAAGAGGGATAGAGATAGTAGGTGAGAGGGGGAGACTGTTCAGATAGTGGTGTGGTGGCAGTAGCATTATTGGAGATTGTAGGTCTTCCTGAATAGGTGAGTCTTCAGGGCCTAAATTTATACTTGCATTTAATCATATATCAGTTCGCAAAGCTATTCTGTGGTACTGAGTTCAATTCTACAATTTCTCTGTCCTTTTTAGCTGGCAACATAAAAGTAGAGACTCACAGTGATGAGGAGAATGGACGTGCCTGTGAAATGAACGGAGAAGAATGTGCAGAAGATTTACGAATGATAGATGCTGCTGGGGAGAAAATGAATGGCTCACTGAACGGACAAGGCACCAAAGCCTTAACAGGAGTTGGAGGTATTCGACTTCCTAACGGAAAACTAAAATGTGATATCTGTGGGATAATATGCATCGGCCCCAATGTGCTCATGGTACACAAAAGAAGCCACACTGGTAAGGCCTGACATAGTTCTTTCTTTAAAGGCCGAAAAAAGTGATGCGTCATGGCATGCTACAAGTGTAGTGAATATGTGGCTTCATATAAAACAGTTGGCCACTAACAGAATGTAAACTGTATGCTTCCAAAACAGCTGTGACATCAGCAC
This sequence comes from Leptodactylus fuscus, assembly GCF_031893055.1. Classification (NCBI taxonomy): domain Eukaryota; kingdom Metazoa; phylum Chordata; class Amphibia; order Anura; family Leptodactylidae; genus Leptodactylus; species Leptodactylus fuscus. The sequence continues at coordinate 139,785,079 of NC_134268.1, forward strand.
TGACAAGATATTACAAAAATACAGTAAAAGAAAATTTGCTATCTCTTCAAAATTTTTATGATTGTCTGTGAAATATTATAATGGCAAAGCTCCTTTCTAACATTCAATATATGTTTTGCATAATATATAAATATAGAATATTTATATAATTGTTATAGAATACAGAACCTTTATATGTGCTTATTTCTTCTGGAACAGTTTATCTGTGCTTCACTTGAACAGACAAATCACCAATTCGGAACCATAGCTACCCTAGCTACAAAGCTTGCAGATTTGAACAGTATTCAACAGTTTATTACATTTTTAACAAATTCTCTTTTGAACCTCAAAAAACATGTCTTATACAAACATATCATAGTTGGAAGGCCATATAGCCTACTAACATAAACGTTTTAAGTGTAAATCTGGAGAAAATGTAAAACATCACCTACTGTCCAGACTACATCTCTTTTACAATTATTCATACTTTATAAATGTTTAGTAGATGGCGTTCCATCACTGACAATCCATCCCAAACAGTGTGATGACCACTGTGAACACAGAACGTGAAAGACTGACTCCTTTTTTTTTTTTTTTTTGCTTTATGGGAGTTTAAAAAACAGCCAAGCCATAGAATAATCCCATGCATGATCACTTTTTCACTTAGCTTGAGGGATTTTTATTCTAGAGCTAGGTGTGGTTTTTGAGAGGTTGGACCAATATTTCTCAGACATTTATGGCGATCCTTTGGATTTGCCAAAAATGTTTAATATGGAAATACCCCTTTAACCACTTCATGTCCAGCTCATTTTCCATGGTTCATGACCATGATTTGTTTGAACATGTTTTTTTTTCTATTTTCTTAATATTTGGGAAAATAATAAATAGATGGAAAATGTCTGTTTTTCACACTTTTTTCAGGTCTTTTGTCTTTGATAAAGTGCTAATAAAATTTTATTTTATTTTTAAAAAAAAAACAACACTTTTTCTGTATTTTAAATTTTCATGTACATATTGGATCTCCATAAAGGCATAATACACCTTTGGGGACCTGTTATTTCTTTTGCTAATTTTGGCTGTAACTAGGGTTAATAAATTAGCCCAGTTATAGGAAGAAGGCAGCCTGCTTGAATTGCTGATGCTGGTCCTTTAAGACTCAGCAGCTCCTGCAGTTGCCCTCATGACTGCCAGGCCGGGAGGAAGCAATATCATAATATATCGTCCCTGCTTTCTCTTTGAGGAGTCCAGTTGCCATTGACAACTGGCTCCCCGTTTTTGAAAAATGACCTGCGGCTGATCTGCAAGGATGTGCCCATACATCACTGCAAAAATAAACAGCAGGCACCCACACATATATAGACAACAGGCAGTCAGCAGGTACCGTAATTAAAGATTTGGCCTTAACATAAACCTTCCTATGGATCTACAAAGTGGTGGTTTCACAATAATGAAGAGTTTTGAAGATCGTTAAAGTTGTGACTGTTCAAAAATTACATTTTATCAACAATTGCTTTGAAATCATAGTAAAGTTGTGGCAAAGCATTTGCACTGCTACTACATATCACTTTTCTGCTTAGGGAGGAACAGAAGCAGCTTAGTTTTTTGCTGTTTCCAAATCTTCCTAGCTGTTTCTTTGACAATAACTTAAAGAGCTTGTCACACTATTCACAAATACCCCGTTTAAACAATAAGGAGTAAGTCTCTGATTGATGAAGACTTGACCACTGGAGTCTTTGGTGATCAAGACAATGTGTCTTGCAACTTCCCCAAGTGCTCCATGTAATCCATGTTCCATGTGATCAGACATTTATCCCCTAACACATGTCAAAACTGGATTAATCCTGTGAATTCTTAATTTTTTTCCAGATAACCTATTAGTTGGACAGTTCATTTTTTATTTTCTAATTAATAAGATCTTTTTCTGTTAAGAGTAATTACATTAATTATGATCATATAATCATATGAGTATAATTATATAAGAAGTGCACACTTATCGCCATATCATATTCTTTTACAACATTGTCCATGCCACTGCTGTTTTGGAGCTCAGTATACATTGTGTATCCATTGTGGGGCCTTACATATATTTCAGCACGTGCAAAATCACATTCATATGTAATAAACAAAATCCTACTGTGTGTTACATTAGAGATATCCATACAGTCACTTTTGTTCTTAGAAGCACAAATTATGATTTGGGATGTACCTATAGTTCACAAGCAGACAACTTGTTCAGATAGTATTTTGCAAAGAATTAACTTTATTAATTAGATAAACCCTTCACCTTCTTAATATAAATAGACAGATTCAAGCTTGTTTGTAGGTCTTAAACAGTTTATATATTGGTATTGTACTAATAAAAAATTAATCAGAACTAATTATACAAAGCAAACAGAAGAATGATCCGCCAAAACTAGCCAAAACTAATTGAAAAGGGTGATAAGTGTTAAAACAATAACTTTTAATGCTCGTGCTATAAAAATATCAATTAAGTAAATAATGCACAAAATTGGAGCAACATCGAAAAAATCAATAATTGGCTCGGAAGTCTACCTTTTGAATACGGAACAAGAACCGAAGTGTTTTACCATCATGGTGCTGCAGTCAAGATTCTTTTCATATGTAATAAGGTCTCCAAAGTCAGTGGTGACATGGTTTCTGAAGAGGTCCTATCCACACCATGACGGGAGAATGTAGTTCAGGCAGATAGCTAAAATCAACAAGGGGGCTAGTTACTTGCCTTGGTATGCTCTATCTAAACATCTACTAGTCCCTAAATTTTTAACTTCGTAGCCACAGCCCTAGGTAGCTATGACCCCAAACGGAAGCTCACCCTGTTAGAAAATGTCTCTGCCTAACTGATAGGAAAACGTGAATGCGAAAAATTAAAACAATCTCTAGGAATGATATCCCATACCAAGATCCCAAAAAGTAAAATCTTGACTTATGGCATGGAATATAGGATATAGTCACAAACAAAAAACAAAACACATCCTGTCAGCATGTCTCATAAGCATACAACAAATCCATTATACCATGTTCAATGCCCGTTGATTGGAAGTGGGGCATTTCAAAGAGTTCATCCATGTGGGGGGATGTCCGCTGCCACCAATTAAATATTTCTGGCCTATTTGAAGAATAGGCTAGAGATTAAAAATTTTTGGACAATCCCTTTAAAGTGTACCAATTATAAAACATATAGCCTGTTCGCAGGTTGATCCTGGAGAAGGAAAAAGAATCTTATATTCACCTGTACTATTCATTTATGAAAAGTGGCAAACCTGGCTATAACAAAGTAGCTCAGCACAGGTATATATGACTTGGAGCAGGATATGTAAATAAAAATATGAGTTAATTTTTGCAGTACTCCTAAGAGAGAGAATTTAAAGAGGCCTTTTCATGTCCTCATCAGTGTGCGGTATTGTATACCACTAAGAGGCCTACAGTGGGCTGATTTCCTGGTCAGCTTTCCGATTGGCTATCCCGCATGTGCTCTGGTGCTGGAGATATCGGTAAAGTTAATTTTAGCACCCATATGTCCCACTGTCAGAAGGGCATCATTGCTAGGCTGTAAGGAACGACCCTCCCCCTGACTATACTCTTTAAATAGTCTTGTACTGTTAGTGGGGGTGTTCCTTACAGCTCAGTGTCCAAATTAGCAGCACCAATATCACCAGCACTTGGGCACATACTGCACTGTTGTCTTTACTAGCGGTATAAAATACTGCACATTGATGAAGACATGAAAGGTTCTTTTTTAAGTCCTGCTTATTCTGTCAACGCAGATTGATTGACTATCACAAGCATATTAAGGGGGCATTCACACGGAGTAACGCGGCGCTGATTCTTCCACGATAGCTCGCGGCAGAACCAGCGCTGATAAAAAAAAACCTCCCATTGACTTCAATGTGTTACGCACGTTAAACAGAACCCATTAAAGTCAATGAGAGTCTAAGTTTAAGAAAGCACTAAACTGTGCCAGATTTACCAAAGTGTCTAATGCTCTTATAAATCTGTCTAGTCTAACTTTACACCACTTGTTAGTTGGCTTAGATTAGGGCAAAAAATGAGTAGGTCAAACCCATTCTCTTTTCATACAAGTCGTAAATGTGTCTATAACACTTGATGAATGTGGCTCAAGGCATACTAGACAGATTTGTGGCACAAATTATGAGAATTCTGGCACCTCCCCCTTAGTGTCTCTCCTAAGAGTTCTATTCATACCTACTTTGCTTTTTACTCTTTTTTTTTTTTTTTTACATCTTATGAGCCTATATATAAATGTAGAAGCTCTGAAATTAATATTTGTATCCCACTACCAACTGTTTTGTGCCTAAAAATTGCTAACTTTGGCAGGCCTTCTTTGTACAGTGTTCCAGAACACCTGAAAGGAAATCTGTCACCAGGGTGAAACATATATCAGCAACACAGCCAGACAGGTCAGGCTCACCTGAATAAATCCCTTTTTCCTCTTGAAAATTTATGCCTGGTCCTATGATTTAAAAATTTAAAATCCCCACCATTGTAAAGTTATGGTTCAGGTTTAATGCAGTCTAGCAGGAGCAGTTTGGGTGTCTGATTTGGAAATGCCTTCTCATTTCTAAGTTACAATGAATTACTCCATGAGTATATGTAGGGAAAAGAGGACGTAAGTGTCAGAGCTTAGTGACCGATGTCACTGCAGGTTTTTTTTTATAGATACCCTAATTACAGCGTAAGCCGGATGTCATCCGTGTGCTGCTTGTGTAAAGGTGTGCCTCCACAAGAAAAACCCAGATAGCACACTGACCATTAATACGGCCATCTGCAAAGGGTTTAAAACTGTAGAATGAAAAAAAAAAAATAGTGTGAATATTCCCTATGGTGTTTTTATGAACTCATGCGTTCATGAGTTTAGATTATTACATATTATGTAATAAAAATAATGTATGCAGCAAGTACAATTGTGAAATAAATGACAAAAGAAGGAAAAAAAAGTACCAGCCATGCAAAAGCTCAGTATAGCTGCCTTATTTAATTGAGACTATACATGTTAGGTATCAAAACAAAACACAGAACCTGCTTCAATAATTTATTCTTCTATTGATTTACAATTTTATAAAATAAAAAAAATAAAAATATTATTTATCTAGAAAAAAAGGTATCAATGAACAGCCACGGGTCATGAAAAAGATTCTGAAAATATTTCTTGAATCTCTACTGGAATTCCTGTTTTTGTTAGAAAATAAAATCAGTTTCTAGTCTGTGCTTTATTCTCAGCCATCAAGTTTGGCCATATATCAATACAACAGTGCAGATGACTGTATTTATAACTGGTTAGTCTATTTAACAGGAGTCTAATACCACCAAAACCGCTTTTAGGGTAAGTTCAGATGGAGATGCAGATGAATACAATGCATCGGCATCTTGTCACGGCATTCCGCTCCGAATTAGGCCCAAATGAATGGGCCTAGTCAGGAGTGAGTGGGAAAAAATGCTCGCACAAAAAGGAAATGACCGGCTCCCATTGACTTCAATTGTGATGGATTGTTGTTTGCAGCATTTCCATTTCGCATATTTTTCTTCAATGTATGGATGAAATATGCTAGAATCCCATCCAGCTTTTGCTGTGGCATTTCCACCGCGGCCAAACCATGGCGTTTATGCCACATGGTGCATCGGCCTAAAAGACAAATAGCACTCATTCGCTTCTTAGTCCTGCCATTTACACATATGGGGTATTTTTATATTCTGAAGAAATTGCAGAATTAGATTTAGAGTGCATTTTCTCTGTTACTCTCACGTGAAAAGGGGGAAATTTGGGACTACAGATAAATTTTATCTCAAAAACTATAAGTTTTCATTTTCATTACCCAATGTTAATATATTCTATGAAAAACCTGTGGGGGAAATGTGTTCACCATTGCCCTAGATAAGTTCTATGATGGCTATAGTTTCCAATATGGGGTTGCTTTTTGGAGGGTGGCTCCATTGTACAGGTACTTTAGGGACTTTACAAATAAGACATGACACTTGAAAACTGTTCCAGACAAATCTTCCCACCATAAAGCCAGGTATCGCTCTTTCCCAAGTGAGTACTGCTCATACAGCAGTTTACCACCACACATGGGTATTTCCATATTCAGAAGAAATTTTGGTGCCAAGTTTATGTTCATATTAACCTTTGTATATAACCTTTGGAAATATTTTTTGATCTTCACAACTTAATGTTAATAAATTTTATGACACATCTCTAGAATCAAAATGCTCAATATATCCCTTCATGAATTCCTTGAGGAATATAGTATTCATCAAGCGATCATTTAATGGGGGTTTTCACTATTCTGGTACCTCAAGGGCTCGGCAAATGTGTCATTACACCTGAAAACAATTCCTGCAAAATCCATCCTCCAAAAGCATATTGCATTTCCTGCTCCGGGCCTGTGCCAAAAAAACACGTTACATACAAATGTTAACCAGTGGTTTAGCATGTTAGTGGTATTGACGTGCTAATGCATTTTCTTCATTAAAGGGGCTCTATCAGCAAAATCATGCTGATAGAGCCCCACATATGCGTGAATAGCCTTTAAAAAGGCTATTCAGGCACCGCTAAAGTTATATTAAACTACCCCCTGTTTTAAAATAAAACCCTAAAAAAGAATGTTATCTACTTACACATCGTACACTGTGGGTGAGCATTAAGGGTGTGTCTTCTTCTTCATCCATGCCTCTTCTTCCTCCGATGTCCTCCGGTCCCGTCCTCCTCTGGCGCTCGCGAGCGGACACTGATATAAAATAATGGCCTGGGCGCATGCGCAGTAGCATGCGGCTGCTACTACGGCTACTGCGCAGGTGCCCAGGCCATTTCTTTTTATCAGTGTCAGTTCGCGAGCGCCGGAGGAGGACGGGACCGGAGGACATCTCAGGAAGAGGAGGCGTGGATGAAGAAGACGGCGCACCCTGAATGTCCGCCCAGCGTGCACGATCCGTAAGTAGATAACATTCTTTTTTAGGGTTTTATTTTAAAACGGGGGGGTAGTTTAATATAACTTTAGCGGTGCTTGAATAGCCTTTTTAAAGGCTATTCATGCATATGTGGGGCTCTATCAGCATGATTTTGCTGATAGAGCCCCTTTAAGCTGTTCAACCCTTTCAACCACATTTTGTTTAAATTTCTGTGAAAGGCTTAAAGGGTTAACAAACTTCCTAAATTGCTTTGAATGGTTAACATTTATAAACTAATCTGCGTGTTATGACTATCTGTCTGAAAGTATAACATGTTCACATCTTCACCCGATCTCCGCGTTGTGGGTTTCCGTCTTCTGCCGACAAGAGACGGAAACCCGGCAGTCAGTGTCCGCCCGTGAGCGCCCTTGAGCATCTTCTGGACTCCACGGCAAAACTGTTTTTTTTCTTAATCGGACACAAAGTCCTTTATGTCCGACTTTGTGTCCGGTTAAAAAAAAACAGTTTTGCCGCGGAGACCAGAAGACGCTCACGGGCGGACACTTTCCAAACCCATTCAAATGAATGGGTTTGAAAACTGACTGCCAGTTTCCATCTCCTGTCCAGTTTCTCGGGCAGAAGACGGAAACCTAAAAGCGGAGACCAGGCGCAGATGTGAATCCGCCCTAAAATAAAAAAAATGTAAACAGTCCCTGGTCTCCATACAGATTGGTCCAACCTCTTTAAATATCAAACTTGGCTGCATCATTAATCAGTTAAAGTAAATAATAAACAACAAACATAAGAAGACAGCTTTTATTAACCTTTTCCTAACATCCACTGACATTCCCCTTCCCAATGTCTCATATATAAATATGGTGGTTGCTCAGGAGCTGAGCCAATGCTGATTGCGAGTATTTAAGTCCCCTGAATGAGGCGTCCTTTACCCGATGGCACTGCCATTTTTGGTATGATCATTCGGACCTGCATTGGGATCTGGGGCCAGTGTTCCGTTGCCATGACAGCTGGGAGCCTATTGAAAATGCCAAATGACAGAATTTTGCAATGCATTGTAATGTATTACATTAGTGATCAGACTCCCTTAGGTTCAACTTTAAGGAGAATGAAAAAAATCAAACCCGCCCTACCAAAGAATACATACGAAAGTAAGAAATGACTGTGAAATACACACACATTAGGTGTCCGAAAAACGCCCGGTCTACAAACTTATAAAAACAGTTTTCCTGTACGGTGAACGCCATAGCAAGAAAAAAAAAAGTAATAATATAAAAGATATATAATAATAATAATGTAAAAGAAGTAATAATTGAAAGTTCACAAGGATATGGCAACATTAAGAAAAAAATTTTTGCAGTTTTGGATTTTTCTGAAGGTGTTATATTAGAAATAAAACTATATAAATTTGGGATCCCTGGAATCGTACAGAAAAATAGAATACAGGTGACATGTCATTTTGACTGCACAGTGAACGCTGTAAAAACGAAGCCCCTAAGAAATTCGCACAAATACAATTTTTCTCTAATTTCACTCCATTTGAATTTTTTCCAGCATCCCAGTACATTTTACAGAATAATAAATGGTACCATTATGAAGAAAAATTTGTCCTGCAGACATTAAGCCCTCAGATGGGTCTTTGAAGAAAAAAGTTTTGGGGTTTGGAAGGCTGGAAGTCAAAATTGAAAATCGAACAATGCCACTGTTGGGAAGGGGTTAGTTTAGACTTAAAATATAATATATATGGCAGAGTAGCATCAAAAAAAGAAGTCTGAACTTGAAAGCCCATGTTTTATAAATTCTTCCAGATACAACTGGGGGGAAACCCTAAATACTATTCTACCAATTTACTGTTAGATTTCTTTCTCTTCCTGGGAAACAAGCATTTACAGCTGCAGGACAAATATAGGACAAATTCATATGAGGGAGTGCAGTACTGGAAGGCACATGACTACAACACTATTGTGACACTGTTTAGCAGTTATTGTGTACATTGTTATGGGAAATAAATGAAAATAGCCACACAAATGTCAGGAATATGGCATACTGCTGAAATGAAATGAGTATAAATTGTACCATGATGATGTAGGAACATGAAAGCATATCATTTGACAGGGATTTGTCCAGCTGCTCTAGAGTATGGCATTGTTAAATCATTGTAAAAGTGATTAAACATACAGAATATACCAATGTAAGGAAGGGAACATATTAATTGTGTCTTTGTAGGAAATTCTACAAGATCAAACACTAACTCATCTACATCACTGTTGCATGCTCTTATTTGTTGTCTTAGTTTGGTGGTTGTTTTGTGCGCATTATTTTTTGCATGGTTATAAGAATAATTCTAGATATCTAGTCAGCATACTGGTTATGTTAGTTATCTGACTTGTTTCATTATAGAAATGAATGATTTCATGATACGTGTCACACACTGACTTAGTACTGAAATGTTGAATTTTCAGATAAAGGTTGCAGGTTACGGGGATAATACAGAAACAGGACTAATATTGTATGTCACTTTCCAAATACTGTGAAATATTGTTATTGTTTGACCTATTCTGCTTTTATGCTTCAGTATATAGCTGTACAATAATGAATAGGACCACCTACTGGACTAAAGCAAATAGTACGCAAGTTACTTTCAATCTTTCCTACAAAATTATTTAGCAATTTGCTCAGCTTCGCCTGGTCTATACCATGATTCCTACAGATAGAACTGTATAAACAACATTTCAGGTTCCTTTACCATTTCCATGCCTTTTTGGCATGTTTTTTTTTTTTTAACAGTTTTTGCAAAATACAGTAATTTGCAAGTAAAGTACATAAGTAAATTTAGCTCAGTGAACAACAAAATTATTCCTTGATTTAAAGGATTACCTTCTTTATAAACTTTTTTTTTATTTCATTTGTTTATATTCAGTAATAGCAAATTGTGTTTTTTAATGTGTACATGCATTTTAAATTCTGACCAGGTCTTATACCAGTTGGTAGCCCCAGTCTCTAAACTCTAAAATAGGAAAGCCCATGGACCAATCAGTCCTCTGTAATGCACCCATGACTTAACTGAGTGGGAGTCAATATGGCATCTGTCATGTGACACACATATACATGTACACACATCCATCATTATCAAAGGAGTCTTTGCATTCAGTATACAGCAGTAGGTTACCTAACATCCATCAACTGTAGGTTTAATTTACTTGTATATCAAGATATTACTGCCTATACTAGACACTTAAAAAAAGTAAAATAAAAAAAACTGTCAAAAATAAAGCACAGAGAGAGGAGATTGTGAGTAGACTATGAGGGCTGCTTCTGCACAACCATAATGATGTTAGGGAATAGCCAGATGATAATTCCCCAGAAGCTGCTGGTGAACCCTGGAGGAAGGGGCACAAGGGACAGTGAGCCCTAAGCTGAAGCCCCCAACTTCCCCTTCCTATTGCCAGACCCTATCCTAGGTAATAGGTGACAACCACGAAGAAAGTCCCTCCCTCAATACGTGAAACACAAAACGCAGACAAGACGAACAACAACGAAGGGAGGTCAGCTAGCCAGGGTTCGGTAACAGTAGAGCGATGCAGTGCCAAATCAGAGTCCAAAAGAATATCAGTAGGGAAGCCAGAGGTCAAGGATTAGAATACAAGTAATTAAACAGCAAGATAAACCAGCAAGCAAGAGGCAATAACTGGCCCCAGTGTGACTGTGAGCCAAGACTAAATAGGGGAGGAAGAACCTGCCCTGAACCTGATAGGAAGGAAAGCTGTCAATCACAGGCAAGACAAAATCAAACACTTAATGGACAGAGGCAACATTGGCAGAAGACGGGTGTGGTGCAAATGCAAACACAGAACTAGAGCTGAGTTCACACAGTGAGACTAAAAACTTTAAGCAGATTATCAAACTGCACACGCCTCCTGCGCCGCAGCACGCGAGCAGAGGGTGGTGCAGAGGCCCGAACAGGCAGAGATGTTACAAATGATATGTGTTTTCTCTTCAATATACTAAATTCACCTATGAGATACTGGACAGCCATCACTGAATACCATTGATCACATGACTGACATCGTCTTTATTGGATTCCATGACATGCATTTCTATGGATTAATCTGTGTACTGTACCATTCTTGATCTAAACAGGGGCCTACAGCATGGGTATAAGAAAGGTATGTCAGCAAAATTTAAAGGCATCTAAAAACCCCAATTCAAAAAAGTTGGGACACTGTGTAAAATGTAAATAAAGCAAGAATGCAATGATTAGTCATCTGATTTTTTTCACAATAGAACATATGCCAAAAGTTCAAAGTTCGGCATTTTCCATTTCATTTGAAAAAAAAAAAAAAACTCATTTAGAAATTGATGGCAGCAACACATTTCTAAAATTTGGGACAGGGTTAACAGGAGGTTGGAAAAATACGTTACTAATGAGCCACATGAATGGTCAATTTTCAACTAACTCAACTCAACATGACACGTATAAAAAGAGCATGTTGCAGAGGCAGAGTCTCTCACAAGCAAAGATTGTCAGAGGTTCACCAATCTGTGAAAAAACTGCACCTAAAAATTGTGGCACAATTTCAGAAAAATGTTCTTCAATGGCACTGGATTAAATAAAGGCATGGATTGGTAATGTTCTTTACTGTACAATTAAGTATCTACTGTACAATCACGGGCGTAACTCCCGGGGTAGCAGCAGTGGCAGCTGCCACAGGGCCTGGGGCATTAAGGGGCCCGTTGGCATCCGCTACTGGTGTAGGAGCCGGGATCAGTAAATGAGGTTGCGGGCCCTTGAACCCCACAACCACCATATCATTATACTCGGGGGTCTTTTCAGAATACCAGGCGGTTGGGGTGCCATGTCAAACGATCGCAATGGGGCCCCGCCATTTCTAAATACACCACTGTGTACAATTAAGCATTAAGATTTTATTCAAGCACTGGAAAACAGGCTGTTTTTTTTATATCCACTTCCCTGGTGTTGTTCTGTGCTCTGTGTCTCATTTTTGGACCTGGTAAACTGGCGCTAGCTTTTATATTTATGAATTGGTAATGCAAGTCACTGCATGGGCTTGGGAATTCTTCCAGGAATCATTGTCTGTGAACAGAGTTCTCTGTGTAATCGACAAATGCAAGTTAAAGCTGTATCATTCAAAGAGACATATATCAACACATTCCAGAAACACAGATAAAATGTAAAACTGTTTTATGGTCAGATAAGTAAAATTGTGAGATTCTTTATGGAAACCAAACCACCGTGCCCTGCAGACTCAAGAAGAAAGGGACCATTCAGCTTGTGTCAGTGCGCAGCCAACATCTCTGATGGCATAGAGTTGCATTAGTGCATATGGCATGAGCAGCTTACACATATTGAAAGGCACCATCAATGCTGAATAGTATATAGAAGTTTTAGAACAACATATGCTCCTATCCAGACAAAGTCTCTTTCAGGTAAAGCCTTGCATATTTCTGAAAGACAATGGTAAACCACATACCTTAGTTCTTTCATCAAAACAGCATGGTATCAGGGAAAAAGAGTCTGTGTGCTGAACTAGCCAGTCCTCAATCCAGACCTTTTACCAATAAAAAATATTTGGCACATTAGGAAACATCAAATCTGACAAAGATGATCAGGCGCTGCTGAGTACCGTATTTTCCGGACTATAAGGCGCACATAAAAACCTACGATTTCCTCAGAAATCGTAAGTGCGCCTTATAGTCCGGTGCGCCTTATATATGGATGGAAGCGGCGGCAAAGTCTGCGTGCCGCTTCCATACATACATAAAAGGCACCGTAAGGGTGCATTCACACTACGGAACGCCAGCGTATATCACAGACGTACACGCCGGCGTTACAGCAGGGCTGCCGGACACTTCCCATTCATTTCTATGGGAGCCGGCATGCGAGCGCTCCCCATAGAAATGAATGGAAAAAAGCAGTCCATTCATTTCTATGGGGAGCGCTCGCATGTCGGCTCCCATAGAAATGAATGGGAAGTGTCCGGCAGCCCTGCTGTAACGCCGGCGTGTACGGCTGTGATACACGCTGGCGTTCCGTAGTGTGAATGCACCCTTAAAAGTTATATTAAACTACCCCCCCCCCCCCCCCCCCGTTTTAAAATAAAACCCTGAAACAGAATGTGAAACTTACCGAACGGTGCAGGGTGGGCGGGCATTCAGGCCTCCTCTTCCTCCGATGACCTGACCACTTCCTCCGGCGCGAACTGATAATGGCCTGGGCGCATGCGCAATATCATAATGCTTCTACTACGGCTACTGCGCATGCGCCCAGGCCATTATCAGTTCACGAGCGCCGGAGGAGGAGGACGGAACATCGGAGGAAGAGGAGGCCTGAATGCCTGCCCACCCTGCACCGTTCGGTAAGTTTCACATTCTGTTTCAGGGTTTTATTTTAAAACGGGGGGGGGTAGTTTAATATAACTTTTACGGTTGGGCTCTATCAGCATGATTTTGCTGATAGAGCCCCTTTAACTCCTCGCCTGCCGAGCGCTTCCAATAGAAGCGGCTGGCACGTGGGGGGTTAAGCGGCCGCTGGCAAAGTCTGCGTGCCGACACTTTCAATAACATATAAGGCACACCGGACTGCGCCTTATAGTCTGGTGCGCCTTATATATGAACCGAGACGGACTATAAGGCGCTCATGGGCAATGCACCTTATAGTCCAGTGCGCCTTATAGTCCGTAAAATACGGTAACTAGAATCCTACATCTGAAAAGAATGGGTAACATTCTACATTTCTCTCCCAAAACTCAAGCAATTGGTCCTATCACTTTCTAGAGATTTTCAAAGTGTTGTAAATAGAAAAGGAGATGCTACACAATGGTAAAAGTGGCTTTGTCCCAACTTTTTTAAGCCGTGTGCTCCTATCAATTTCTATTTATTTATTTTTATGTAGATTGTGAGCCCCACACAAAGCTCACAATGTACATTTTTCCCTATCAGTATGTCTTTTTTGGAATATGGGATGGAAATCCATGCAAACACGGGGAAAACATACAAACTCCTTGCAGATGTTTTTTTTGCCCTTGGCGGGATTTGAGCACCCGGACTCCAGCGCTGCAGGGCTGCAGTGCTAACCACTGAGCCACCATGTGGCCCCCATTTTATATTTATTTTTTAAATGAAATGGAAAAATGTCTAACTTTCAACTTCTCATATACAGTATATATTCTATGTTCTATTCCAATTTCCAAATAATTGCATTCTGGTTCTCTTTACTTTTAACACAACTTCCATCTTTTTTTTGGAATTTGGGTTGTATATTACATAATTCCGTTAATCAGTGATTCACAACAGGCATGCCTTGGAAACCTGTCAGGGGTCCTCAACATTCTGGTTGGGAGGATGATCCCATGCCTTCATGTAATGTTATCTGTGCCCCCTACGTTTCTTGGTAAAATTTATTTAGTATTGGTGCTCTGAGAAAATTGGTTTTGTTTTGTTTGGGTTTTTTCCCAGGCATGCCCTGAGTCTGCAAAAGATTGGGGTACAGGGCTCTAAGTTAATAAAGAGCAAATATAATGCAGATGACACTTTAAAATAAAGTTCACTGTTAGAAATGTTACTTATTGTAGTATATTCTGATTCTGATCAGTTTCCACTCAGATGGTGTGTTCTGCTTTTTGTAGAAAGAACTGTGTCATAGATCTCCACACTCCACAAGTTACTGGAATAATTGGGTTTTACAGTGTTGGCCAAACGTGTTGACACCCCTGCAATTCTGTCAGACAATACTCATTTTCTTCTAGAAAATGATTGCAATCACAAATTATTTGGTATTATTATCTTCATTTAATTTGTCTTCAATGGAAAACCACAAAAAGAATTGTCAAAAAGCCAAATTGGATATAATTCCACACCAAACATAAAAAGGGGGTGGACAAAAGTATTGGCACTGTTTGAAAAATCATGTGATGCTTCTCTATATGTGTAATTAACAGCACCTGTTACTTACCTGAGGCACCTAACAGGTGGTGGCAATAACTAAATCACAGTTGCAGCCAGTTGAAATGGATTAAAGTTGACTCAACCTGTGTCCTTGTGTGTACCACATTGAGCATGGAGAAAAGAACGAAGACCAAAGAACTGTCTGAGGACTTGAGAAGCAAAATTGTGAGGAAGCATGAGCAATCTCAAGGCTACAAGTCCATTTCTAAAGACCTGAATGTTCCTGTGTCTACCGTGTGCAGTGTCATCAAGAAGTTTAAAGCCCATGGCACTGTGGCTAACCTCCCTAGATGTGGACGGAAAAGAAAAATTGAAGAGAGATTTCAATGCAAGATTGTGCGGATGGTGGATAAAGAACCTAGACTAACATCCAAACAAGTTCAAGCTGCCCTGCAGTCCGAGGGTACAACAGTGTCAACCCATACTATCTGTCGGCGTCTGAATGAAAAGGGACTGTATGGTAGGATACCCAGGAAGACCCCACTTCTTACCCAGAGACATAAAAAAGCCAGGCTAGAGTTTGCCAAAACTTACCTGAGAAAGCCAAAAATGTTTTGGAAGAATGTTCTCTGGTCAGATGAGACAAAAGTAGGGTTTTTTTGGGAAAAGGCATCAACATAGAGTTTACAGGAAAAAAAAGGCCTTCAAAGAAAAGAACACAGTCCCTACAGTCAAACATGGCGGAGGTTCCCTGATGTTTTGGGGTTGCTTTGCTGCCTCTGGCACTGGACTGCTTGACCGTGTGCATGGCATTATGAAGTCTGAAGACTACCAACAAATTTTGCAGCATAATGTAGGGCCCAGTGTGAGAAAGCTGGGTCTCCCTCAGAGGTCATGGGTCTTCCAGCAGGACAATGACCCAAAACACAGTTCAAAAAGCACTAGAAAATGGTTTGAGAGAAAGCACTGGAGACTTGTAAAGTGGCCAGCAATGAGTCCAGACCTGAATCCCATAGCACACCTGTGGAGAGATCTCAAAATGGCGGTTTGGAGAAGGCACCCTTCACATCTCAGGGACCTGGAGCAGTTTGCCAAAGAAGAATAGTCTAAAATTGCAGCAGAGCATTGTAAGAAACTCATTGATGGTTACTGGAAGCGGTTGTTCGCAGTTATTTTGTCTAAAGGTGGTGCTACCAAGTATTAGACTGAGGGTGCCAATACTTTTATCCAGCCCATTTTTGGAGTTTTGTGTAAAATGATCAATGATTTGACTTTTTTTTTCATTCTCTTTTGTGTTTTTTCATTGCAAGCAAAATAAATGAAGATATTAATACCAAAGAGTTTGTGCTTGCAATCATTTTCTGGAAGAATTGCAGGGGTGTCAATACTTTTGGCCAACACTGTAATGGTAAAGAATTGTAAAATCCAACAATTCCTTCCAAGGCCTTTATGTAGCAACTTCTTTTGGTCTCATTAATGTTAAATAATTCTTCTAATTAAGATCAGCTAAGTATGAATAATATGGATAGAGTATATCAAAATATTCATCTAACTGTACACAAGGGGATTGAAAGCTCAGTTATATTACATACATCAGCAGCCAAACAAGTATATGTAATGTAACAGGACAGGTTAATGTTTTGTCCTATAAATAAAAGGAAGGTCATTCCCATTTGCCTTTCAATATACCAGGCTTCAGCATACATACTTTCTCTCCGAATCTTACTATAGTACTTTTCAGATATAGTCTGCAGAGTTTTCCTCTGTGGACTTTCTGCTTCATTTATACCTATAGGGAATCCACAAGTGTTTCTGTAGGTATAACTGACATGCTACAATTGGTTTTGGAAATTGCAGCATATCAGATTTTCCAATATGTGTGGATGGGATTTGCTAGAATCCCAAACACTTTGCAGGGACTGTACAATGTTTACGCCATGTGGGGTCCCGACCTAAATGTTAATTAATTTATACAATTACAAGAAAATACCTGACTAGTTAGTCCTTAGAATTATGTGTTTTAGATTGTAAGGCCAAGGCTCCCAACTGAGAAATATAGCTAAAAAACGCTGTGAACACGCATTACGTTTTGCGTGCATGTTTCTCTGCATTTTTCCTTTCCCCATTAATTCTAAAGGGAAAATGCTCCCAATTCCACAGCTAAAATGAGCACACTGTGTTTTCGTGCAGCACTATGTTTTTCGTTTTTATTGTATGTATTATATATTGTATGTATTATAAGGCCCCACGGGATGATCCACAGCGCTGCAGGAAGAACCATGGCAGGAATGCATCACCATTCTTCCCTCAGCGCTTTGAACAGAAAGTTCGCAGAGTTTTACTCCGTAGACTTTCTCTCACCATTATATCTACGGGAAAGCCGCCAGCGCTTCTGTAGATATAATTGACATGCTGCGATTTCCAAAACCGCGCCGGTATTGTAAATCACAGCATGTCCGCGCTGCGGTTTTAAACGCAAAGTGGGCATGGAATTCACATGAATCACATCCACTTTGCAGTTACTGTAAAACGCCACGATTTTTCCGCTACATTTCCGCCACAGGCAAATCGCGCTGTTTCTGTCCTAAAATGCATTTCCGCAGCAGGCAAAAACTCCATGTTTCAATAATATGGGGCCTTAATTTAAGCCAGATATTAGACACATGTATTTTATGGCATAATTCAAGAAAAGATTTTTAAGAGAATTGGAACTTAGTGGTTTTACTGAATGCTAAGGAAAAAGAAATATAGGATGGCACTGCTAGAAATATAAATGAAAGTCCCAATAAATTGAAGGTAAGTATGAGGATTGTAGCCTTAAATGTGAAGAGCTGTGGGGGTGCTCAACAACCAAAAAAAGGCCTACTTGCCTGATATGCTCTATTCCCTCCCTGCACTACTTGATTTTAAAGAAATCTGTTACCTTAATAAAAGAAGTATTTTATGAAGACGAGCTTGGATGTGGGTGAGTGCCCTTCCTAATTTTTACTGAATGCTATTTGCAACAAATTAAAATATACTAAAATCTTTTTTTGGGGAGGAAGCAAAAATTTTTACACTATTGACCACATTTGACCCTAAGGTCAATGCATATTGAGCATGTAACACTGAAAAGCAAGCCATGTGCAGGCAGCATGCTATAGAGCAGGAGGAACTACGCAGATTTATATAGAACTTTGTATGAAAAAATATCTGCATAATATAATGTTTTCCTGTAATTCTTTGCTCATCCTGGGCTTACGTGTCAAGCGAGTAGTCTTACTCAGTGTTTGTCACCTATCTCTATATATACACTCATAAAGGGAAGGATGTCAGTCACTGCGTAGAAACACATGACAATTAAGCCCAGAGTGAAATACACGTTAAACTGAATCTTTCCCTACAAATTTATATATCAGTTTGCTCAGCTCTTTCTACTCTGTAGCATGCTGCATTTTCAGCATGACCATTTCTCTTTATATGAAAGTTTTGGGTCTGAAATTTGGGCTATAATGTGGAAAATAATGTAATTTTCTTATTTATTTCTTTAATTATATAAAGCCATACTATGGTGCTCACAAAAGTGAATGCGGTCCTACTATGTCTTTATATACTACAAGATTCTTAAGAATGCACACTGAGACTCTTCAGCTGGATACATTAAGAATTTAAAGAGGTTATATTGATGGCCTATTAGATATGTGAAGGTCCAACACTCGAGACCCTGGAATATCTGCTGCTCTGGGACAGCACAGCTCCTGCTAATGTTTACATACTAGGAACTGAGCTGTTTACTCGCGGCCACACCTGCTGAAGCACCCATTTTCTTTTGTGGTTGCCATCCAGTGCTGTCTGGAAAACTGAAAAGGCTGAGGACGGGTTCACACCAGCGCCCAATCTCCGTTTTGAGGTTTCCCTCTTCTGCATGTCCGACTTTGTGTCCGGTTAAAAAAAAAAACGGTTTCACCGCAGAGAGCAGAAGACGCTCACCGGCGCTCACGGGAGGACACTTTGCAAGTCCATTCAAATCAATGAGTTTAAAAACTGCCTGCCAGTTTTGGTCCCCTGTCCAGTTTCTCGGGCGGGAAATGGAAACCTGCAAAGCGGAGACCGGACACAGGTGTGAACCCGCCCTGACATGACCCATGGACAGTAATTTGCATTAACCACAAAAGATGATAGTGCTCCAACATGTGGGCATGAGGCACCAAACAGCTCCTTTGCTTATGGAATATAAGTTGATTTTCTCAGCAGCAAGACTGCACTTTCATTCAACAAAGGTATGTTTACTATAAAACTAACCACCCCTACAACAGCATATAAGGTGCTTACCTTAAGGCCAGAGCCCAATGGAACGGAAACTCAGCAATTTACGGAAACGTTAAAGGAAAAGTCGCGGCATGTTACTGTAAGGGCAAAGCGAATCCCGTGCCCACTTTGCGGTAAAAACTGCGGTGCAGACACACTGCAACTTCCGAAACACCAGTGGTTTCTTCATAGGTATGATTGTAACAGAAAGTCCATAGAGGAAAACCCCTTGAACTTTCTGTCTAAAGTGCTGCAGGAAGAACCGCGTTGCATTGCCAAAGTAGTTGTTCTGCAGCGCTTTTTTAGCCTAAAAGAAGTTTAGGTAGTGATTTTTGTGATAAGAAGCCATACTTCACCAAACCCCCGCCCCCCGCCCGCCAGTTCATTGCCACTTAGGTTCTGCTCTGATCTCAGCGTTCTGATTTCTATGAACACACAGAAAATACTGCTTGCTGAGTGGTCACTTTTCTCACAGGAACTCAAAGCATGAGGAGTTTGGTGGAGTAGGGGAGTTAGTGGCTCATTCAGACGCTACTAATCCTTGACACCCACTAGGCTCAGGAACCCAATTTACCTATCTGTATATTTTCTGCCATGTGGGAGGAAACCGGAGTACCAGAAGGAAACCCATGCAAACACATGGAGAACATGCAGATGTTGCCTTTGGTCAGATTTGAACCTAGGACCACCGAGCAACCATGCTTATGTGTTCCAGGAGGGACAAGGAAGTAGGGAGCATCAGGAAATTCAGGCAGTGGGGCTTGTATTGCATATTAATATTTTTTCAACACATTGTAAGAATTTTTACCTGGTGGAAAATACATTTACATAGAAAGAATGAAAAATATCTTAGATGCTTATAGGAGTTTGTTGAGAGAAATAGTTACAGTGAAAAGAAGACAATACTTTGGTGACATTACTTTAGATATAAATATATAAACCAATCATTACAACCAAAAAGGGGATAATATTAACCTTCACTGGTCTCCAATGCTTTAAGTTAAAGGTTGTATACTGAGACATCTTTTTACATAGTAATATCCATGCTGCTCCACAGTACAGTAGGTATAGGGTTTGTAGGTTTACAATAAAGGAGCTTGCCGCAGGAAGACTGTAGTAGTGTTAATGCACTGTTGATACTTCTTGGGAAGGTTTTCACTTTTCTAAACATACAGTCATGGGCTATGAGTTTTGTGAGCTCTTGAGACTATTAATTCAAAACCCCATGATAATATCCTGCAAGGATAATGGATAATGTCCCTCAGCGCAGTGTTGCCTGCTCATTTTTATTTCACCCTCTCATTCTCCTCCCTGATTTGGCCGCTTAGGGACAGACAGGTAATGGAGAAGAAATTGAAAGGGAAAATACATGGGAAAATGTAAATGAAAAGAAGTTATTATAACTGCTATAATGAAGTGCCTTTCATTTAAATATAAGAATGTAACGCTGAAATGAACTTGTGATCCTGAAATGCATTTTTAATGAGTTCCCTTTTTATTTTTGCTGCTTCAGTAGCATATTTTAAAGACCCTTTGAAAAAAAAAGCTACATTAAAAAAAAAAAAAAAAAAAAAACACCAAATGCCACAACATACAAAATTGGATATTGGTTTATTCCAAAACTGCTGATCAGGAAGAGTGGCTCTTCAACACAAAAATGTTGCAGTCACTTTATTTAAATGAGGTTGAATTTGCATTGTGATGTGCCATTCTGATTTAGAAAAAAAATTAGATTTTCAGATCAAATTGACCCAGCCAGTGAAGCGTTAAGGAACTGGCAGGTCTAGTCTAAAAGCCTCATGTTCTATCAAACCTGAAGACGACGGAAGTCATACAGTGCTAGTGAGAAAACAACTTTCTTGCTGAAATCTTTCTCTTGTAACTGTGTTACATTTTTGTTCACACATAAGTACATACAATCCAAGCTAGATAGATAGATAATGAGATAAATAGGTAATAAGATAGCAAATATTATTCATTTTAATTATATGTATAGTTAAGTTATCTGTATATAATGTTTCTTTTTGTTTTCATTTTTTTTTAATCCCAGGAGAGCGGCCTTTTCAGTGCAACCAATGTGGTGCCTCATTCACCCAGAAAGGCAACCTCCTCCGTCACATCAAATTACACTCTGGTGAAAAGCCCTTTAAGTGTCACTTGTGTAACTATGCATGCAGACGCCGAGATGCACTCACTGGTCATCTCAGGACACATTCTGGTAAGTGATTCTGATGTTCAAAGGAGGTAGGACAGCAGGCAACAATATTTGTCTTGATGCATAAAGTTGGGTGATCAGAAGACTCAGATACGTAACTTTAAGTAAAGATATATAATATCCTGTCCACAGTTACAACAAATACACATGACTGGCACCAGCTAAGCCCAAAAGATCCCATTTACTATAGTAGGGTGCCTGTTCTGGTCAAAAAATTTCTGTATGCAGAACAGAATCTGCAACAGAGGCTCCAAATAGAATCTCCAACACCAATGTGAACTCAATCGTAGATGTAAAATACCATTTTAGGCACATGCAGAGTTTTATTGTTTAGGTTAAGACTAGGATCATATGTGCGCTGGAGCTCTCCATTGTTTGGGATCCCTGTGCACAGATACAGTCCTATGAAAAAGTTTGGGCACCCCTATTAATCTTAATCATTTTTAGTTCTAAATATTTTGGTGTTTGCAGCAGCCATTTCAGTTTGATATATCTAATAACTGATGGACACAGTAATATTTCAGGAGTGAAATGAGGTTTATTGTACTAACAGAAAATGTGCAACATGCATTAAACCAAAATTTGACCGGTGCAAAAGTATGGGCACCCTTATCATTTTATTGATTTGAATACTCCTAACTACTTTTTACTGACTTACTGAAGCACAAAATTGTTTTTGTAACCTCACTGAGCTTTGAACTTCATAGCCAGATCTATCCAATCATGAGAAAAGGTATTTAAGGTGGCCAATTGCAAGTTGTTCTCCTATTTGAATCTCCTCTGAAGAGTGGCATCATGGGCTACTCAAAACAACTCTCAAATGATCTGAAAACAAAGATTGTTCAACATAGTTGTTCAGGGGAAGGATACAAAAAGTTGTCTCAGAGATTTAACCTGTCAGTTTCCACTGTGAGGAACATAGTAAGGAAATGGAAGACCACAGGGACAGTTCTTGTTAAGCCCAGAAGTGGCAGGCCAAGAAAAATATCAGAAAGGCAGAGAAGAAGAATGGTGAGAACAGTCAAGGACAATCCACAGACCACCTCCAAAGAGCTGCAGCAGCATCTTACTGCAGATGGTGTCACTGTGCATCGGTCAACAATACAGCACACTTTGCACAAGGAGAAGCTGTATGGTTGAGTGATGAGAAAGAAGGCGTTTCTGCAAGCACGCCACAAACAGAGTCACCTGAGGTATGTAAAAGCACATTTGGACAAGCCAGCTTCAGTTTGGAAGAAGGTCCTGTGGACTGATGAAACAAAGATTGAGTTGCTTGGTCATACAAGAAGGCGTTATGCATGGCGTCCAAAAAAAAAACAGCATTCCAAGAAAAACACTTGCTACCCACTGTAAGATTTGGTGGAGGTTCCATCATGCTTTGGGGCTGTGTGGCCAATGCCGGCACCGGGAATCTTGTTAAAGTTGAGGGTCACATGGATTCCACTCAGTATCAGCAGATTCTTGAGAATAATGTTCAAGAATCAGTGACGAAGTTGAAGTTACGCCGGAGATGGATATGTCAGCAAGACAATAATCCAAAACAACGCTCCAAATCGACTCAGGCATTCATGCAGAGGAACAATAACAATGTTCTGGAATGGCCATCGCAGTCCCCAGACCTGAATATCATTGACCATCTGTGGGATGATTTGAAGCGGGCTGTCCATGCTCGGCGACCATCAAACTGAACTGAACTTGAATTGTTTTGTAAAGAGGAATGGTCCAAAATACCTTCATCCAGGATCCAGGAACTGATTAAAAGCTACAGGAAGCGACTAGAGGCTGTTATCTTTGCAAAAGGAAGATCTACTAAATATTAATGTCACTTTTCTGTTGAGGTGCCCATACTTTTGCACTGGTCAAATTTTGGTTTATTGCATAGTGCACATTTTCTGTTAGTACAATAAACCTCATTTCAATCCTGAAATATTACTGTGTCCATCAGTTATTAGATATATCAAACTGAAATGACTGTTGCAAACACCAAAATATTTAGAACTAAAAATGATTAAGATTAATAGGGGTGCCCAAACTTTTTCATAGGACTGTATGAACCTAGCTTAAGATAGATACTAGATAAAGTAGACAGCACTTAATCTGCAATGTTTTCCAGACTACCAAACATTCAGAGGAACATACAGATATTGTTTCAGAGCATGTGCAAGACTGTGATCATTATTACTCTAAAATGAAGAAATATTTCTAAAACAAAATATAAATTTGTTATCCATATACTGTGTTCTGATTTTACAGAGTAGTACAGTATATAACAATACCATTGGGCCGAAGACAATATTTTACCTTGTTTTATTTTATAATTTGCAGTTGGTAAACCACATAAGTGTGGCTATTGTGGACGCAGCTACAAACAACGAAGTTCTTTGGAAGAACATAAGGAAAGATGTCATAACTACTTGCAAAGTATGGGCCTACAAAATAACATTTACTCAGGTAATATAATTTATAAATTGTAATCGTGAATGGGCTCATAACAAATTAATAGGATTTGTTGATTTTCTTTATTTTTTACATTTGTAACAATTTTCAATGGTAACAAAACATTGAAGTAACAGTAAGTATAACACAATATATTTACATCTTTAGTACATCAGTAAATACAATTCAACGGAAGCCAACTTGAGAAGAATTCATGGCATAGGGATCAGAAAAGGAGACGTCCAGTATATAGTTACATAGTAGATGAAGTTGGATGAAGCCACAGGTCCATCAAGTCCAACCTATAACCCTACAATGTTGACCCAGAGGAACACAAAAAAATCCCACAAGAATAATTCCAGTTGCCCCATGTCAGTTTAGTTCAGGCTGATACCAGTTGCCCCATGTCAGAGGAAAATATTCCTAATTCCAAATCCAGCAATCCCTTGATCATCTTGTCTTCACCAGAATCTACAACCCATAACGTAATATTTTTCCATATAGGCCTTATTTGAACATGTACAATAAATTCACCATCACCACATTTGTGATTGAATGATTTCCACAGTCTCAATGATGTTATAGTAAATGGTGAAATGTTCTTTCCTCTAGATATAGAGGATGCCCTCTTTACAACAAAGTGGGGATCGGATTTTCTAGAATCCTATCCACTTTGCTGTGACTTTAAAATGCCATGTTTTTTTCTGCAGCGTTTCCGCCATGGGCAACGTTTATGCCACGTGGGGCCCCAGACTTAAACTGAATAACTCCAAGTTTGTTAATCTGTCATTGTATTCCAATCCAAGCTATCCCCTTCTATCTTATCCGCCCTTCTCTGCACTTGCTCTAGATACGTTATATCCAGTTATTCACGTTCTACTCATTGGATTTTCCTGTGTAACTACAGTACAGAAAAAAATTGTTAATAGATCTGCTTTTCCTCATCCTCCTCCATCATTATACCAAGATTATTTTTGAGAGGGCCTACACTGTCAGATTTCACTTTCTTATTATTTATGTAGACAAGGAATAATTTTGGATCATTTTTACTTTCCTTGGCAATTATTCTCTCTGCTGCCCTTATTTCTCTTTTGCACAATTTATTTTTCTCTTTATAATTTTTTTTAATGCCACATTGGTTTTCTATGATTTTTAACACACTTATTCTCAAATGGCATATGTTTGGAATAATTTAAGATGTTTTTGAAAATGTCCCATATAACTTGAAAAATATGCATATCAATAATCAAAAGGAATTTAACTATATAACAGATTAAAGAAGGATAAAGAACAGAGAGAGGACTGAAGAGAAAGAGAAGGAAAAAGTTGGGGAGAGGGGGAGTTCTCCCGCAGGGTGGTCTGGACCTACTAGGTATAGTGGGATAGCCAGTTTCTATAGGGTCTGTCATGTGGAGATGGGATAACATATTTTATCCAAGGGGATCAAATCAGGGTATTTCTATATTTATCTGACAAGATGAAAGTTTCTCATTATTCATGTACCAGTTTAGTCTACATTTGACTTCAGAGAAATCAAGAGAGGATCTTTTTGCCACAGAGGTTATAGTTTGTTTACTAGCTAAAAACAAACAAACAAACAAAAAAAACAGGAAAGCAATTTGTAAAAGTTTGGTGGAATATTCTCAATCTGCTTATTCAGTAGGTTCTCCCAGGGAATCTTTTGAATACTGTGATCAGATACCGACTAGAAAAGATAATAGACATGTATCATGGCTTTTTGTATCAGGGATAGACCAATAGAAATGAAGCATTTGATTATGGGCACCCTCTGAAGCAATTGATTGAACAACCAGGTAAAATAATATGCACCATATACCACCTGAATCACACTTTAAAAGATATTTCTAACATGAGCGTGTTTGGAGCACATTTGCATGTTACCTCTCATATCTGGGACCATTACTCTTCAGTAAGAGTAAAGCCCATGTCCAGTTCCCATTTCAGGAAGTATGAATTAGGTTGGAATAGATTTGTGTGATAATACCTCTGGCATGGGGGTATCTCAAGCAGTAATCTTTAAAAGTAGTAAGTGTTAGAGCAGAGGTAATGTTCTGTTACTAGCAATGCAATGTAATCTGGGCACTGCCCATTAAAATCTGCACTTGAACAGATTCTTTGGTACAGTTAAATGACACATAATTACAAAAAGACTCTACAGTATGCTATTTAAATATTCATATCATATTAATATCATATTGTCCATGATAAACTGATAACCCCTAAACTAAACTACCTCCCCAACTAACTTCTAATTTACTTCAATAAAAAAAAATAAAAAAATCGATAATTACCCATATCCCTGGAGCAGTCTTGTGACCACCCCAGGGACACTTTCTGATAATCTGATGAAGTTCCATTTCACCGCTTCCGAAATGGAACGTCACCATCACTCTTAACCCCCTCCTATCCACATCAATACTTACTAAGCCTTCCTGTGTCCGGGACGGCTCCTCCCCTCTTTGTGTCTTCTAGTAGTTAGCGGAATAGGTTAGCTATGGAGACAGAGGGAGAGTGGGAGGGGCTAGTAATGGGCAGGATCACTAGTCTTAGTGAGACAGGGAGGGTGGAAAGGGCTAGGCTTAGTGAGACAAGGAAGGTGGGAGGGGCTAGGCTATTGAGACAGGGAGGGTTTTGTAACGGAGTGAGAGGAGGGCTGAGTGAGAGGGAACTAGTGTAACAGCTACACAGGAAGCTGCATAGCAGGAGGCTAACACCTATAAACAAAGGCAGAGGATGCCAGCAGCAACCAGAGACACCCAGAAATCACTTCAAACACTGCTAAAGGTATATGGGTGCACTTAATAACTGATTACTAGCACTAACAGACCTTTAAAAAAAAAAAAAAAAAGATTTTCTGCCTGGAAAACCCCTTTAATATTACTATTCATAGTTGGTTACTAACACCCTGTAACACGATAAGGAAGAGACTTCTAATGCTTTGATGTTATTCTATACATAATAAAGATTTTTAGTATGAAGTTGAGTCAGAACAAGTTTATCATCCAGAAGTAGCACCATTGTGACATCCTTGTTTTTTTCCAGCTTTACATAGAATCTATAAAATGTACTCAGTCAATTCCTATATGCAGTAAAATAGACAATAGGAAACTGCTTTAAGGCTGAAGCCCCAGATAGCAAAAACGCTTCCTTATACAGTACCTGCAAAGTGGGTGGGATTCTCCCTAATACCATCCACATGTTGCAGAAAAAAATAAGCAGTGCGAAAAACTGCATTTTCATAAATAGCCACATTTTTGAAAATCGCAGCACATCAATTATATCTGAAGAAATGCTGGCAGTTTCTGTATAGGTGTAATAGGGGCAATAAATATGCAGAGGAAAACTCTATGCAATGCATGCACGCAATGCATTTCCGCTGCGTTTTTTTTCTGCAACATTTTTTTTGCTGCGTCTCACTAGGATGGACCTTAGCCTTGAGGTCAAAGTAGCCCTTGTCTGCTCGGCCTCTGCACAGGTGACATCATATGTCTGCTCCTTCTTTAAGAAAAAAAACAAACTAATAAGGTGAAAGGTCCAATACTGAAGTGTTTAATGCATGGTGTTATACTGTTATGGGGCTTAAAGGTAACTGTAACTCTTTAGTTAGTCCAAATACATTGGCAACAGTAAATCTCAAAATTGCACTGGAAATGTGTTGCGCAGCAAAACTGCAGACATATTACTGTAGTTTTTTGGCAGTAAACTTCTTTTAGCTGTACCAGTTGCATGACAATAAACACGTTACACAGTTGCTGTAACAAGCTGTGAAATGGGCACTACTGGTGCCATCCAGCTCACATGAACATACCCTTGGACATCTTTTGTGAGACTATAAACGAGCTGGCGAAGATTTGCCATTTTTATTATATCCATGAAAGCCCCACATAACAGGGATATAAATACATGTTCTCATATGTAACCAGCAGAGCTGGATTCACGTCTCTGTAGGAGTCTCCAACAAAGATTCCACCTAAAATTGGCAGAGAAAAAAGTCCTGCAAGATCTTTTTATTATGAAACCAGCGGAAACTGGGCGGAAACCTGGCGGACCTTATTATAGTCTATAGTGTCCGCTTGTAAACCCCTTCTTAGGCTGAGGCCCCACATTGCAGAAATGCAGCTTTTTTTGTCGGCATTTCTTCAGCGCACTGTCGGTTTTCCAGCAGTATATAGAACTGCCTGTGCCCAATCTGATGAAAGGTCCTCTTTAAGGAATACATTAGAGTGAGTTACATTTCCTCAGGATAGAAGAGAATGTGATTGCATAAAACTGTGTCTTTCCACCCTCAAAGCAAAACTGAAGTGAATACCACTGAAACTTGGCAGGACAATGCAAACTGGTGGCTCAGAGTAACAGAGACTGTTATATGTCTGGTAGAGTTTCCTAGTTTCAGTGTTAGTATCAGTTAACATACTGAACAATTTGCAGAGTTGTTGATAAAACCATAGCGTTCTAAAAGCACAGTGAAGTCTGTCTGTCATACCTCCATATTTCTGTCATGGTTTTCAGTAAGCATTTCTGATTGGAAATGAAAAAAATCCGATCCTACTTGCAACAATGCAATGTCCATGCTGATTATGTGTCCCAGATTAATCATAGCTTTTATCCATCTCCTAATATTATTTGCAGCTCATAAAATATTTCACACGTCACTGACTTGTGTCTTGTGCATGAGCTGTATCTTTGACAACCTTTATTTCCTTTTATTATAGCAATAAAAGAAGAGGCCAATCACACTGAAATGGCAGAAGACCTATCTAAGCTTGGGTCTGAAAGATCTCTTGTTTTGGACAGACTTGCAAGTAATGTTGCCAAACGTAAGAGCTGTATGCCTCAGAAATTTGTTGGTAAGCCTTAATTTACCTTAGTCTAATGCCCAAACCGTTGTAGATTAGATGAAATGAGTCAGAAGTTAAAGCATCTTCCCATCTTAGATCTCCAAAAAATAATCACCAAATATACCTCTATAGTTTCCATGCAGCATTAGCGAATACCTACTAAATGTATATCGAATACAATATATAGCAATATATCAGATTAAATCAGGTATATTTAATAAATATAAAGCTAGTCATTGTACAGTAGATGTAACGGAAATATTCAGATAATATGGTTTATTTTTGATCAAACGAAAATGACAGACAAAATCACTGATGGAAATTTACTTTTTTGTTTAGTATTTTTAACTAACAAGCAATAGAAAAAGTATTTGACATGAATCAGATTGCTGGAATTATCAGATCACTATTAATTCTAATTTCTTTTTTGACCTTACTTTTTCCTCTCATACTTTCCGTTACCTACAGTATTACTAATATGCGTAGTCCCTGGCAATATTACTACTCATCTCTGGCTTTTGTGGCTCAGAACATATTATGCTTACCAAAGCCTGCATGTGTTCTGACTGTGGAGAGGGGAATAGGGCACATCTGGCAGTCACCTACTGCACCTCAAAAAAAAAAAGGATTTGGCGACTTCAACATGCTTGATCCTTTACTTCCCCAACATCATCTGTTGAGAGACAAACAAGACACCCCCGGGAACACCAGTTAAATGACCACCCCATATATATCAGTTAGTTCTGCTGATGTTCAAGGCATTTATATGGGCATCTTATTTAAGACAGACACGGTTTCAATAAGGTCATTTGTACAGGTCAGCATTTGTACACCAAGATCAGAAGTGGAACCTGCAGAGAGAATAACTGTAATGAAAAGATTTGTACCTCTTCTGTGTTTTGTACCTATTATTGGTATTGGCTTACTAATACTAATACACAATACTAATGCTAATACTGACCACATAGAAAGTGTTCTATATGCTACTTCATATAGCTGCACCTTCATAAGATTCTGTTAATGGGTTAAACTAGATGGTGTTAAAAGGTCTTGTAAATCATCCCCAGAGCCTCCATTTGTATGGCTTATATACTGTCATGTGTCTGTTGTCAGTGTTCTCATCAGTGCTGATTGGTTTATTACAGGTGACAGAGCAATTTTAAGGCTAAGGCCCCACGTTGCAGAAAGGCTGCTTTTTTATTGCAAATGAAAAAGTATAAGTGCTTCTTAGATAAGTCCCATTTCTTATATAGCCACTACTAGTTTTGGGTCAAGAAAACGCTGAAATCTCTGCAACAAAAAACAGTGTTGGTGCAACATGATATTTTAGCTGCATTCACACGGATGTTGTGCAAAATGGCTATGAAAAATCTTTCATGAACATTTTGCACCCGAAGAGCACTTATTTTCGCACATTACTCTTACATTTGAGTGTATTGAGGGATTGGTGCAAGCAGACTAAAATAGAACATAACCTATATTTTGATGGCCCATTAGAACGAACTGTCATGAAATCGGTCATGTGATTAGCCCCCATTCAAGTGAATGGATTTCAATGCATCCGTCTTATCTCCGATTTTGACTTTGAGCTTGTAAGCTTTGCGGTAGAGCCTCAGCAACTATATGTGGATTACTGCTAACTGCCATGCTGCACCTTTATTTGCAACTTGAATTTTCAGGAGTTTCATACCTCTCCCCTGTTTCTTACAATTTTTTTTTAAAACAGGAAAATTATATTTTAATAAAAATAAACTGGCTTTAAATGTTACAAGCTAAAAAAAAAAAATCACAAAAATACTATAACGTTTGCCATTGCAGTGTCATATTTCATGTCCTATAGAGAAGTTCATGGGAATACTTGTGAGAAAAAAACCTTCATACCTAGAACATGCTGCATTTTGAATGTAAAGTAACATCTGACCAAAAAAAAAAAAATTCTACAGAAAATTCAGCAAAGTGCTGTGTGGCTGTGTATAAAATCCTAGTTGTGACCCAACGCTCATATGTTGTAGAAAAGCTCCTTTTTTCTTGTTGATTTTACTGATGTTTTTTCTTGATCTAAAGCCAAGTGTGGCTCAAAGTTGATAAAAAAAAAACCATATCAAAATCTGCAATAAAAAAGCAGGTTGTCTGCAACATTTGGCCTCAACCTAAGGAAAGGGTTCCCTGATTTTGTAGGACCAGATCAATAGATCAAAACATATGGCTTCTGCCCTGACCCATATTATAGTTGTGTTAGGTTGTCGGTAACCTTGACAATTTGTTACAGCTACATTTGGTGCCACAGTTTCCAGCACCTGCGTGCTTACATTCTTAGCTTGCCTCAATGTGTACATCCTTAGCCAGCAGTTGTACGGCATTATGCACATTGCATATGAGTCTTTTGTTTACTGTATATATTGGGAAGATTTTATAGCAAATACCTCCAGCAGGTACTACTGCGTACGCACAATTATGTACAGTACATGTTACATATAGTGAAACCCTGGTGAATAGATCCCTATGGATACAGCTGACGTACTGTGCACACAGCATTTAATACTCAATAACCTGTCACTTTTGAATATTATTGGAGAGTAAAGCTGGTGCTCCGTTTAGAGCCAGTGAAAGCCATTCCTGATCTAACAGGACAGGATTCAATCAAATTCTTGGTTTTCTTCAGTATAGCAAGCAGTCCCATGGCTGATAAAGCCTAATACTATTAGAGGATAGATAACTAAATCTCTAATCAATGTTTTAGTTTTGTGCAAATAAATATAAAAAAGAATGAACACTAAGAATAAAAATGTGTTTTTTACTCAAATTGACTGTCAGCAAGGAAACTTTCTCTTTTGTCTTCAGGCAGATCACAAACAAAAGACACATTGCATGTGCTTATGACAAAAAAACAATGTGTAGACTTTATCTAGAGATATACATACAGCAACTCCCCGCGTTTCTAGCTTTGCTCAGTTAGCGGTTTATATACAGGCTCGGTAACCACATAACCAGCCCAGTATTTTCCAGCACACATGAACCTAAGTGTTTCCTGTCATGTCTAATTTTACTGTTCTGGTTATGTGTAGTTCGGCTCCTTCAGCTCACAAACACAGTTTAGGAAGCCACAAAAGTAATGAAATGGAATGCATCTGAACACTTAAATGTGTCATAGTCTTACTTCTAACACCTTGTCTTAAAGTATTTAAGAAAACTGGAAAATCTATATTGTGTGCTCTTTTAGTAGAACATGTAAGTAATATATTACATTGTACCTGAACTGAGAACTGCCATCGTTTAGGTGAATACATACTAGGCAGTATAGGGCACAGTAGATTTTAATGCTGTCCAGTTTTTGTTTGTTTTTTTTGGTCAAAATCAAGAATAGATCTTGAAGAGAGGAATAGAATAGAATGACTTCTTTTCTTTTTTTCTATTTACGGTATGTCTGGCTAAGGCCCCACATAGACGGGTGCAGTGAAAAAGTGCTGGGTAGAGATGAGCGAACAATGTTCGGATCAGCCGATCCGAACAGCATGCTCCCATAGAAATGAATGGAAGCACCTGTGACGCCGGCCGGCCGCCAGCAAAGTCAGCGTCACAGGTGCTTCCATTCATTTCTATGGGAGCATGCTGTTCGGATCGGCTGATCTGAACAGTGTTCACTCATCTCTAGTGCTGGGGGATAGACTGTGGTGGAACGCATTGCAGTTTTGTCCCGCAGCACTTTTCACAGAAAGTCTGCAGAGTTTTCCAGGGTTTTGGAAATCACAGCATTTCTGCTGTGGGTATTTTTCTGCAATGTGAGGATGGGATTCGCTAGAAGCGAGCCACTCTTGGCGTTGGATGAAAAAAATGCAGCATGTCAATTATACTTACGGAAACACTGGTGGTTTCTCTATTGGTACAATGGAAGCAGAATGCAGTGGAAAGCTCTGCAGACTTTCTGTGAAAAGCAATGCATCGAGGTTTTTCCCGCAGCGGCTTTTTATTTTGCTGCAGCCCACTGCCTAGGGCTTTAGCCTTAGGGCCCGTTCACACGGGCACAGAGGAGGCAGATTATGGCGCGTAATAATAACAATAATAATAATAATAATAAATTTTATTTATATAGCGCCAACATATTCTGAAGCGCTGTACAATTAGTAGGGTTCAAATACAGACAGAAAGATACAGTACAAGAAAAGTCATTTCACACACTGGGACTGAGGGCCCTGCTCGCAAGAGCTTACAATCTATGAGGTAGAGGGGGTGACACAAGAGGTAGCAGGGGCGGCATTGCTTATACAGTGGTCAGACAATTTTGTAATAGAGGTTACTGTCATTACACATACATAAAACTTTGAGCCATCACCAGTCGTGTCCTTTAACATGTGGATGGAGCTTGGACATATAGAGTTAGCCTGAAATGGCATCATACCATGGGGTAATGTGGGAGCTGGAACAGAGGAGGGTTACATTTTGGGGATTCTAATGACAGTACGGAAGGGTTTACATTAAGAATTGTGATAGGCCTGTCTGAAAAGATGTGTCTTTAATTTGCGCTTGAAGCTGTAGAAATTGGGAGTTAATCTGATTGTCTGGGGTAGAGCATTCCAGAGAAGTCTTGTATACGAGCATGGGAAGTTCTGATAATAGAGGATGTACTGTAAGTGTTAGGTCATTGAGTGAATGGAGAACACGGGTTGGCCGGTAGACAGAGATGAGGGAGGAAATGTAGGGAGATGCAGCATTATGGAGAGCCTTGTGGATAAGAGTGATAACTTTATATTTTATTCGATAATGAATAGGCAGCCAATGTAGTGACTGGCACAGACCGGAGGCATCGCTGTAGCGTCTAGACTGATAGATGAGTCTGGCTGCTGCATTAGGAATAGATTGTAGAGGGGAGAGTTTAGTGAGGGGAAGACCGATTAGTAATCACGTAATCCACTTCATAATCTGCCCCCTCACAATAGTGGTCTATGGAAATCACTAGCATTCTTTTTCATGTCACTAGCGGAAAAAAGAAGCAAGCTGCCCTATCTTCTGAGCCGTGGTGTCCGCCTGGCGACAGCAACCTCCGGAGTTGGCCCATTCATTTGAGCCAACTCTGGAGGGGGAAGCCGCGACAGTTGTGGCAGGCGGGTTTTGACCCGAGAGTGACGCAGCTCCCCGTGTCACTCTCGGGGTCAAAATTCGCCCCATCACCCCCCATGTGAACTAGCCCTTAGTCTTAATCTATCAGCCTTGTTAAATGAATTTTTTATTCTTATTGGAATTAAATAGAACACTAGGTCATTTCAGTTGGTACTATGATTATGTTATTTTTCAGAAGTCTTGTTTTCTCAGTAACTTATTTATATAAATACTGATTTTTTTTTTAACTGTGTTTGTCCAAGTGCCTTGTATAGTGCCTTGCAGCAGAAGAGAGCTAGAAACTAAATATGCAATGATACCTGTTTCCTGTGTTCCTGTGGCCAGCCAGTAATATCACGTCAGCAGGAACAGTGCAGCCACCACAGCTACTCGATGTACTAACAAAGTGGCAGCAGTGACTGCCCACCAAGCCCAGGAATGAAGGGATGCTGCTAAATATCAGTGATTTCTTTTATTTTCTGGCCCTCCCTTTCTGCATACATTTCATTTTAATTATCCCAGACAAGCCTTTTACATGCTGATTAATATTGTTTATTTATATATAATACTGCATAGACAGATAGATAGATAGATAGATAGATAGATAGATAGATAGATAGATAGATAGATAGACAAACCTGGGTCGCACATAGCAATTCAGTGAAAAAAAGAGGATTTTATTAAACCAAATGTGCACATATGGGCTAATAATGTTCTATTTTTTTCACTGAATTGCTGCATGCTGATACTTTGGTTCGAGACGGGGCGCAGATGTGAACCCACCCTTTGGCTGGGGCCCCACATTGCAGAAATGCTGCTTTTTTGTTGCAGATTTTGTTTTGGTTTTTTGAGCCAAAGCCAGGAGTGGATTGAGCAGAAGGGAGGAATATAAGAACTTCCTATAAATTTCCCATTCCTTATTTAGCCATTCTTGGCTTTGGCTCAAAAAACCGCAACAAAATCTGCAACAAAAAAAGCTGCATTTCCGCAGCGTGAGGCCTTAGCCTTAGTGAACTAGTGGGAGGGTTTTTTTCCTTTTGGTCTTTGCTGCTCTGCTTCCAATTTGTTTCTGTTTTTAAATAGATATGTTGCTTTTTTATTAATACTTTAAAAAAAAAGTCAAAAGAGATACATAACTAGTTTATATGTTGTTTTTCTTAGGTGAGAAACGTCTGTCAGACCTGCCATATGATGCAAACAGTAATTTCGAAAAGGAGAATGAAATTATGCAGACACATGTAATGGATCAGGCCATCAATAATGCAATTACATACTTAGGAGCAGAATCCTTGCGTCCACTGGTTCAGACACCACCAGGTGGGCCTGATGTGGTTCCAGCTATTAACACAATGTATGCCCTACATAAACCCCATGCTGACGTTGCCTCTCACACCAACCAGGCAGCCCATGAAAGTGCAGTAGAAAACCTGCTGTTACTTTCCCAGGTTAAATGCATTTCTTCGGAGAAGGAAGTCTCCCCAAGTAACAGCTGTCAAGATTCCACAGACACCGAAAGCAACAATGAGGAGAGGGGAGGACTTATATATCTCACTAGTCACATAGCACCTAATACCAGAAATGGGCTGTCTGTGAAAGAAAATAAGCCATTTGATGCATACAGAGCTGCCAATGACAATTCTCAAGATGCTTTCAAAGTTATCGGTGGTAACGGGGAGGCAGTAAAAGTCCACAAGTGTGAGCACTGTCGGGTTCTCTTCTTGGATCACGTCATGTACACCATCCACATGGGCTGCCATGGTTTTCGCGATCCATTTGAGTGCAACATGTGTGGTTACCAGAGCCAAGATAGATATGAGTTTTCATCACATATTACACGAGGCGAACACCGTTTCAACATGGGTTAAGCCAATTCCCCTCCACAATGATTTTAGTGATCTACACGTAAAAAGCACAAATGTTTTGCGAGAGTAAAACTTTCACGTACCATCTATGAACTCAACAATGCAGTGGCTTTCCACTGACTACACCAAACAACTGAACTTCTTTTTTTCATTGAGGGGGCATGCATTTTTTAAGACAATTTTTATCGTTACTGTAACATGGTGGCTCATTTTTGAGCATTATGTTTTTGGAGATCTTTTAAAAGTGTTTGTATAATAAATATATACCTTGCATCATTGTTTATAGCTAGCATCTGTCCATTGTACCTTTCTAGAATATATACAGTATAAAACTAAAAGAAAGTTCTTGCCAGAATAAGGAGTCTTTATTATTTTATTTTATTTTTTGCAAAAGTTAGTCTTCAAGCAAATTCTTTAAGTATATAATTTATGTCATGCTTTATGCTATAGCAAACGGGCATTGTGATTGCTGATGGGAATCATTTCCATGTTAATTTTCACTTTATTATGGAACATAAATATTTAAGGCAAAATACAATACATTACTGTAAATATTGGCCATCAATTTTTATGCATTTCTTTATATAACTGACAGTAGCATTCTACACATTTGTATAATATGGACTTATTTATAGCTTCTGGTATAAAATTTCATTCTGAAAAGCTTCATTGCCATTTTTTATGCTTTTAAAATTTTAACTACCAGCGGTATAGTGTTATGACTACATACTTGTACATAGTAGTGAATGATGTTAACAATGTGTAGAGCTTGAAGAGCCAGACTATCCACAGGGTATTTCTTGTACATATTTCACCATTTTACAAACAGTCATGGATGAATCTTTGGTAATACATAAATTCCCATATTGTGGAATAAAGAGAATAATTTATTAAGACAATAAATAAATGAATTATCTTAATGAATTAGGTTCCTTTCAGGCTCCATAGTCTATCCAAAATTGATGTCATCGATGAATCTTTGACCGCAACTGAAAAAATTTACAAACAAGCGCAATAAGACATGAGACAACAGATAATAGACAGAATTAATAAGAACTAAACATCACCATAACTCACGATTAGTTATTTATACATTATGTTCATATATGTGTTGTGGTTTCCAGTTTTCCAAATGGAAAACTTTGGCTTATAATAAGATCCATTGGGTTCTGCTAAAATGTCCAATGTTTAGAATGGAAAAATATTTCTATGTTGCCATTACAGCCATTATGATCACGCACAATCATTTCCCAATAGCCATAGTAAGGATCCATTACAACTCCAGACAGAAACACGAGATTTAGAGCTGATGACTGGTCAGGTTTGCAGAATTTTTTTTTTTTTTATGTAGATTGTGAACCCCATATAGGGATTACAGTGTACATTTCCTATTAGTATTTCTTTGTAGAATGGGAGGAAATCCACACAAACACGGGGAGAATGTACGAACTCCTTGCAGATGTCGTTCCTGGCGGGATTCAAACCCAGGACTCCAGTGCTGCAAAGCTGTAGTGCTGACCACTGAGCCACTGTGTTGCCCCTCAGAATGTTGATAAATTCCTCAACAAACTGTAGGACATTTTTTTCCATTTTCAAAACAACAAAAATTGATGCTTTTATGTTTTTATATGAAGGTACTTTAGCCGTATTTTACAATTTACAGTAATTGTTTCTAAGCTGTAGCCATGTATTCTTATAATGTTTAAGATCTGTTCTGGTTTTCTAAGGTGTCTGCCAAAAATGTTGGCTGTCTATGATTCTCTGGATAAATTGTCCAGAGGAAAAAAAGAAAAAAAAATCATGCGATCACATTCGGTCCCTTGATTCCTTCTTGGCACTAAATGCGTAGTACTTGCACAGACTCGGATATGTTTGTGCCTTAATGGAAAAAAACCTGAACCCCATGGATCACACCCCATACTGTGCTTGAATAGAAATGTATACTTTATATAAATTATTTTCTGTTATGGATAAATAGAATTTATATTCAGCTTTACATAACTATCACCATATATTTTGCATTCTATTGCTATGATCTGTGGCAAGGTAATCTACATATATAACTGCATTTCCTGGTGAGGGAAGAAAGTTAATGGAAATAAACTGGTTAAACAATACGCAAACATTCTTTACCAAATAGTCTTAAGTAAAGCATGTCTGTAGTGCATTGTCCTAGCATACGCAAAGAAAATCTACAGGCATTTATAAACTTAAAATGGCCAAATATATGCCTAAATTGTGTGCTTTTGGCATACCTTGGGCTACAATATCTTAGAATCTAACAGTCCTAACTGTACCTTTCAATATAACTGTATACATTTTTTTCTGCGTAAGACTGTCCATGAATTGTTATTTTCAGGTTTCTAAGAACCGGCGTTTGCTGTATTTAATTCATAACCATAATATAGCTGAACGCTTACTTTTACTTAGCTGGAGTTTCCAAAAAATCAGTATGCTCATCCCACTGGTAACTCAGTACACCCCCGCATTAACGACCTTCATGCCCTGCATGACTAAATATTACACCTCTCTAATGTATAGTGCAGTACCACATGTCCTATTCTTCTTTTTACTTGTGCCAGGGTGGGCTGCTCTTTGGAACAGCAGGTAAGGGTTGCTCCATGTTAGTTTTGGGTGCACTGTACCGTACAGTACCCTGCAAAAGCTCCAATCACTCTAATAGAAAGCCAAGTTACAGCTTCCACAATTTTTTCTGACTTTTCTTTGTAAGAATTTGCTATATCTATACTACTGTAGTTATCAGATGGTTTTAATATTCATTTTTTCATATATTTGGTGACATTTTGGGTTCTTAAGAACCATACTATAATTACATCCTACAATGGTCATCTGGAAACCAATTAATATTGTAACTCATGTTACACAGTCTAGGCTGTGACTTAAAAGGGAGTCTGTCACTAGAGCCCAACAATCAATGCAGCCCGCAGATGGATTAGTTTATGTGAATCAAACAGTGCTTTTTCCTTGTGAATTAGTGCCTCCATTGCAGATATCTTACCATTTTTGTCAATGTACAGATGAGCTCTTTGGAGCAATGGGAGCATTGCCAATGCTGCAAAGAGCTCATCTGTATATTGAAAAATAGCAGCGATATCTCGGCAATGGATGCACTTCATAGGGGAAAACACTGCTTAATTCAGGTAACCCTAACCTAATCTGTTGGGGCTGGATTGATATGCTTGGTTCTGGTGACAGACTCCCTTTAAAGAGACTCTGCCTCCAGTGTGAAGCATATTAAACCAACAACCCAGTTAAATAGGTTAGTTTCACCTGAATATATTGCCTCTTGCCCCATGAAAATGTGTGCCTCCTTTGCTGAGATAGTTATTTATTTCACAATATGCAAATGAGCAGTCTGGATCATGGAGGGTGGCTCCATTGCACTATACTGCTATGCTAGACACGCCTTCCCTTAACTTTTTTTTCAGTGACTGGGCCAGGGAGCTATGCCGAAATCTAACCTGCGCTGTGTTCTCAAGTTCATGCTGGTATATTAGGACAGCATAGCAGGTTGGAGCAATGGAATCACCCTCAGTGCTGAAAAAAGCTCATTTCCATATTATGAAATAAATCAATATCTTAGCAATGGAGATACAAATTTTCATGGCGCAAAAGGCATTACATTCAGGTGGGTCTAAAATGGATTTTCATGGGGGAAAAGGTATTACATTCTAAGGAGCCTGCTCTATCTGTATTGCTGGATTAATATGCTTCACCCTGGTGATAGACTCCCTTTAAGAACAGTACACAGTCCAACTATATACTAGTGGTATATAGCGCACTCCTTTATACAGTACTTTTTCATTGGTTTACAGTGCAGTATGTTGCCATCCAGTCGGCACAGCAGGAAAATTACCTCTGACTCTTCAAAATGCCATTAATCCAATAGTAGTGGCATCCTGTCATTCTATCACTCTCACTGAATATTCTCGAGCTTTTCCATATAAGTCATTATCACCTATGGCCATTTGTGGCAGACACAATATAAATCAGAATCTCCATATAACATCTATGCGGTTTCACTAGATCTATAGAAATGATCTAACATGTGAAATCTGCTAGCTCCTACAACTACTGTATAGGCAGAAAATGTGTTTCTGAAGTGGAGCTGAACTTTTTATGCACCCATGCGTGTATTCAGTTGTGACCGTACAATTGAGGGTTTTTTCTTTCCTATAAGTGCACGTGACCTCCTGATTCCATGCTGTAGACTGTATGTTACAGGTAGACATGCATCAACACCTACACTTAAGTCTAAAAAGGGCAACTGTCATACTTGTACAGAAGCTCATGTGCTCTGCATTTCCTTTGTGTCTTAGTGTGTATGTTGTTGCTTTCTTGCAGTAAAATTAGTTCTGAAATACATTGTCATCTTATCTGCCATGCAGTCTTTATTGTTTGGTGTTATATTTCACCACTATATATTCACCACTATGTATGTGACCACCATTCCAAGTCTTATGTCAGTAACATTATCTGACTTTTGTTTGCATGATATTGCCTCCTGTAGCTATGCTCACATTTTTTAGAATATTTCCAGAAACATAACATACATTGTAGAATTTAACCATCTAAAATAAATGCTAGGAGTGAAAGCTACTGGATACAAAGAAACATGTTTGTAAAATATTATTTATTTGCCACTGTATCTTTCAGATCTTTGTACCACTTTTATAAATATTCATTTTTTATTTATGTGTATTGGTAAAATGAATTACACTTTATTTTGGACAAGGGTTGTCTGAGATTAGAATCAAAGGTTTGTGATCTTCCCTTGTAAAAACAGCTCCACTCTTGTTCATGGCCAGTGTGTGGTATTGCAGCTCAGCCTCAGTCACGTGAATGGACCACACACGCCTCTTGAATAAAAGTTGAGCTCTTACTGGAATTGAAGCAGACCAAATTATTCTCAGTCCTGAAAAACCCCTTTCAACAGTCAATTTGGAATGAACACTTACATTGCTGGGTTGTATTTAGACCTTATTGTTGCATTGACATGAACAAACAGTGTAGACTTTTACACACAAGCGATTACTTATCTATTTTTTACTTTTTCAGTAACTAAATAAATTGTTTGTTTGACCCAGAAATTGTGTCTGGTTTTCTGTGTATTGCATTTTCATGAGCCTTTAATACTCCTATGGGTTTTTTGTTAAATTTCACAGTTTAGTCTGTATGGACTTAATGCAGGTAAATATTTCGATCATTTCACATTAGAACTTTATGGTTTTATTCCACTTCATTGTATGACATATAGTAAGGTCAATAGCCTATATCAAGCTGCACATGGGTAAAGATGATGAAAACCTACTCATTTTTAAAATCTCTGCCTGCAATGGCTGTCATCCTTATGGGCCAAATATGACGTCACAACTGCATTCTAGCAAAGAAACACTAATGGGAACCACAGGACCATTGGCCTAGGAACGGTGAGATATTTGAAACGCTCCGATTGGAGTTGTCTTGAGAGAGTTGCCATTAGTCACCAATAAACTCGGTGCTAGTAATAACTCAGAAGTCCTAGATGTTAGTGCAAATAAGAACTCTGAAAATTTGCTGATGAAAAACCTTGCAATGGTGTAAATCATCGACCAAGAGTTTCCAATGCAATATGTAGGTACAGCTCTTATAGTAGTTCCAATGTGGACAAGAGTCTGGAAGTCAGATAAAGACTAGAGATGAGCGAACACTAAAATGTTCGAGGTTCGAAATTCGATTCGAACAGCCGCTCAATGTTCGTGTGTTCGAACGGGTTTCGAACCCCATTATAGTCTATGGGGAACAGATACTCGTTAAGGGGGAAACCCAAATCCGTGTCTGGAGGGTCACCAAGTCCACTATGACACCCCAGGAAATGATGCCAACACCTCTGGAATGACACTGGGACAGCAGGGGAAGCATGTCTGGGGGCATCTAACACACCAAAGACCCTCTATTACCCCAACATCACAGCCTAACAACTACACACTTTACACACTCAATACCACCTCTCTGACAGTAGGAAAACACCTTGAAACATGTGTATTTGGCACTTGCAGTGAGGAGAGCTTGTCACCAGCAGTGAATTTGGCCCTTGTAGTAAGTTGAGGTTGGCACCAACATTTGTTTTGAAAATCAGGGTGGATTGAGCCTCTAACCAGCAGAGTTTGGGCAAATTCATGGTGGAGGGAGCCTCTAAAAACCCCAGTTTGGACCAATTCATGGTGGAGGGAGACTCTAAAAACCCCAGTTTGGACCAATTCATGGTGGAGGGAGACTCTAAAAACCCCAGTTTGGACCAATTCATGGTGGAGGGAGCCTCTAAAAACCCCAGTTTGGACCAATTCATGGTGGAGGGAGCCTCTAACCAGCCCAGTTTGGACCAATTAATGGTGGAGGGAGCCTCTAAACAGCCAAGTTTTGGGAAATTCATGGTGGAGGGAGCCTCTAACCAGCCCAGTTTGGACCAATTCATGGTGGAGGGAGCCTCTAAACAGCCCAGTTTGGGCAAATTCATGGTGGAGGGAGCCTCTAACCAGCCCAGTTTGGACCAATTAATGGTGGAGGGAGCCTCTAAACAGCCCAGTTTGGACCAATTAATGGTGGAGGGAGCCTCTAACCAGCCCAGTTTGGACCAATTAATGGTGGAGGGAGCCTCTAACCAGCCCAGTTTGGACCAATTAATGGTGGAGGGAGCCTCTAACCAGCCCAGTTTGGACCAATTAATGGTGGAGGGAGCCTCTAAACAGCCAAGTTTTGGGAAATTCATGGTGGAGGGAGCCTCTAACCAGCCCAGTTTGGACCAATTCATGGTGGAGGGAGCCTCTAAACAGCCCAGTTTGGGCAAATTCATGGTGGAGGGAGCCTCTAAAAAACCCAGTTTGGACCAATTCATGGTGGAGGGAGCCTCTAATTAGCCCAGTTTGGACCAATTAATTGTGGAGGGAGCCTCTAACCAGCCCAGTTTGGACCAATTAATGGTGGAGGGAGCCTCTAACCACCCCAGTTTGGGCAAATTCATGGTGGAGGGAGCCTCTAACCAGCCCAGTTTGGACCAATTAATGGTGGAGGGAGCCTCTAAACAGCCAAGTTTTGGGAAATTCATGGTGGAGGGAGCCTCTAACCAGCCCAGTTTGGGCAAATTCATGGTGGAGGGAGCCTCTAACCAGCCCAGTTTGGACCAATTAATGGTGGAGGGAGCCTCTAACCAGCCCAGTTTGGACCAATTAATGGTGGAGGGAGCCTCTAAACAGCCAAGTTTTGGGAAATTCATGGTGGAGGGAGCCTCTAACCAGCCCAGTTTGGACCAATTCATGGTGGAGGGAGCCTCTAAACAGCCCAGTTTGGGCAAATTCATGGTGGAGGGAGCCTCTAAAAAACCCAGTTTGGACCAATTCATGGTGGAGGGAGCCTCTAATTAGCCCAGTTTAGACCAATTAATTGTGGAGGGAGCCTCTAACCAGCCCAGTTTGGACCAATTAATGGTGGAGGGAGCCTCTAACCACCCCA
This sequence comes from Leptodactylus fuscus, assembly GCF_031893055.1. Classification (NCBI taxonomy): domain Eukaryota; kingdom Metazoa; phylum Chordata; class Amphibia; order Anura; family Leptodactylidae; genus Leptodactylus; species Leptodactylus fuscus. The sequence goes on from NC_134268.1 coordinate 139,828,164, forward strand.
GTTTGGACCAATTCATGGTGGAGGGAGCCTCTAACCAGCCCAGTTTGGACCAATTAATGGTGGAGGGAGCCTCTAAACAGCCAAGTTTTGGGAAATTCATGGTGGAGGGAGCCTCTAACCAGCCCAGTTTGGACCAATTCATGGTGGAGGGAGCCTCTAAACAGCCCAGTTTGGGCAAATTCATGGTGGAGGGAGCCTCTAACCAGCCCAGTTTGGACCAATTAATGGTGGAGGGAGCCTCTAAACAGCCAAGTTTTGGGAAATTCATGGTGGAGGGAGCCTCTAACCAGCCCAGTTTGGACCAATTCATGGTGGAGGGAGCCTCTAAACAGCCAAGTTTTGGGAAATTCATGGTGGAGGGAGCCTCTAAAAAACCCAGTTTGGACCAATTCATGGTGGAGGGAGCCTCTAATTAGCCCAGTTTGGACCAATTAATTGTGGAGGGAGCCTCTAACCAGCCCAGTTTGGACCAATTAATGGTGGAGGGAGCCTCTAACCACCCCAGTTTGGGCAAATTCATGGTGGAGGGAGCCTCTAACCAGCCCAGTTTGGACCAATTAATGGTGGAGGGAGCCTCTAAACAGCCAAGTTTTGGGAAATTCATGGTGGAGGGAGCCTCTAACCAGCCCAGTTTGGACCAATTCATGGTGGAGGGAGCCTCTAAACAGCCCAGTTTGGGCAAATTCATGGTGGAGGGAGCCTCTAAACAGCCCAGTTTGGGCAAATTCATGGTGGAGGGAGCCTCTAACCAGCCCAGTTTGGACCAATTAATGGTGGAGGGAGCCTCTAAACAGCCAAGTTTTGGGAAATTCATGGTGGAGGGAGCCTCTAACCAGCCCAGTTTGGACCAATTAATGGTGGAGGGAGCCTCTAACCAGCCCAGTTTGGACCAATTAATGGTGGAGGGAGCCTCTAACCAGCCCAGTTTGGACCAATTAATGGTGGAGGGAGCCTCTAACCACCCCAGTTTGGACCAATTCATGGTGGAGGGAGCCTCTAACCAGCCCAGTTTGGACCAATTAATGGTGGAGGGAGCCTCTAAACAGCCAAGTTTTGGGAAATTCATGGTGGAGGGAGCCTCTAACCAGCCCAGTTTGGACCAATTCATGGTGGAGGGAGCCTCTAAACAGCCCAGTTTGGGCAAATTCATGGTGGAGGGAGCCTCTAACCAGCCCAGTTTGGACCAATTAATGGTGGAGGGAGCCTCTAAACAGCCAAGTTTTGGGAAATTCATGGTGGAGGGAGCCTCTAACCAGCCCAGTTTGGACCAATTCATGGTGGAGGGAGCCTCTAAACAGCCAAGTTTTGGGAAATTCATGGTGGAGGGAGCCTCTAAAAAACCCAGTTTGGACCAATTCATGGTGGAGGGAGCCTCTAATTAGCCCAGTTTGGACCAATTAATTGTGGAGGGAGCCTCTAACCAGCCCAGTTTGGACCAATTAATGGTGGAGGGAGCCTCTAACCACCCCAGTTTGGGCAAATTCATGGTGGAGGGAGCCTCTAACCAGCCCAGTTTGGACCAATTAATGGTGGAGGGAGCCTCTAAACAGCCAAGTTTTGGGAAATTCATGGTGGAGGGAGCCTCTAACCAGCCCAGTTTGGACCAATTCATGGTGGAGGGAGCCTCTAAACAGCCCAGTTTGGGCAAATTCATGGTGGAGGGAGCCTCTAAACAGCCCAGTTTGGGCAAATTCATGGTGGAGGGAGCCTCTAACCAGCCCAGTTTGGACCAATTAATGGTGGAGGGAGCCTCTAAACAGCCAAGTTTTGGGAAATTCATGGTGGAGGGAGCCTCTAACCAGCCCAGTTTGGACCAATTAATGGTGGAGGGAGCCTCTAACCAGCCCAGTTTGGACCAATTAATGGTGGAGGGAGCCTCTAACCAGCCCAGTTTGGACCAATTAATGGTGGAGGGAGCCTCTAAACAGCCAAGTTTTGGGAAATTCATGGTGGAGGGAGCCTCTAACCAGCCCAGTTTGGACCAATTCATGGTGGAGGGAGCCTCTAAACAGCCCAGTTTGGGCAAATTCATGGTGGAGGGAGCCTCTAAAAAACCCAGTTTGGACCAATTCATGGTGGAGGGAGCCTCTAATTAGCCCAGTTTGGACCAATTAATTGTGGAGGGAGCCTCTAACCAGCCCAGTTTGGACCAATTAATGGTGGAGGGAGCCTCTAAAAAACCCAGTTTGGACCAATTCATGGTGGAGGGAGCCTCTAATTAGCCCAGTTTGGACCAATTAATTGTGGAGGGAGCCTCTAACCAGCCCAGTTTGGACCAATTAATGGTGGAGGGAGCCTCTAACCACCCCAGTTTGGACCAATTCATGGTGGAGGGAGCCTCTAACCACCCCAGTTTGGACCAATTCATGGTGGAGGGAGCCTCTAAACAGCCCAGTTTGGGCAAATTCATGGTGGAGGGAGCCTCTAACCAGCCCAGTTTGGACCAATTAATGGTGGAGGGAGCCTCTAAACAGCCCAGTTTGGGCAAATTCATGGTGGAGGGAGCCTCTAACCAGCCCAGTTTGGACCAATTAATGGTGGAGGGAGCCTCTAAACAGCCAAGTTTTGGGAAATTCATGGTGGAGGGAGCCTCTAACCAGCCCAGTTTGGACCAATTAATGGTGGAGGGAGCCTCTAACCACCCCAGTTTGGGCAAATTCATGGTGGAGGGAGCCTCTAACCAGCCCAGTTTGGACCAATTAATGGTGGAGGGAGCCTCTAAACAGCCCAGTTTGGGCAAATTCATGGTGGAGGGAGCCTCTAAACAGCCAAGTTTTGGGAAATTCATGGTGGAGGGAGCCTCTAACCAGCCCAGTTTGGACCAATTCATGGTGGAGGGAGCCTCTAAACAGCCCAGTTTGGGCAAATTCATGGTGGAGGGAGCCTCTAAAAAACCCAGTTTGGACCAATTCATGGTGGAGGGAGCCTCTAATTAGCCCAGTTTGGACCAATTAATTGTGGAGGGAGCCTCTAACCAGCCCAGTTTGGACCAATTAATGGTGGAGGGAGCCTCTAAAAAACCCAGTTTGGACCAATTCATGGTGGAGGGAGCCTCTAATTAGCCCAGTTTGGACCAATTAATTGTGGAGGGAGCCTCTAACCAGCCCAGTTTGGACCAATTAATGGTGGAGGGAGCCTCTAACCACCCCAGTTTGGACCAATTCATGGTGGAGGGAGCCTCTAACCACCCCAGTTTGGACCAATTCATGGTGGAGGGAGCCTCTAAACAGCCCAGTTTGGGCAAATTCATGGTGGAGGGAGCCTCTAACCAGCAGAGTTGGGGGAAATCAGGGTGGAGGGAGCCTAGTATTAGCAGAATTGTGCAACGCTTATGGTGGATGAGTATGAGGATGCGGAGGAATTGGAGAGGTTGAGTACAGACATGGAGTTTCATGTTGGGGTGCTTTACACAGGTGGGCACAAAAATGACGGCTCTACCCAGTGGTGGTTCATTTTTATCAAAGTGAGCCGGTCGGCACTCTCAGCTGACAGACGGGTGCGCTTGTCAGTGATGATGCCACCGGCTGCACTGAACACCCTCTCAGATAGGACGCTGGCGGCAGGACAGGACAGCACCTCCAAGGCATATAGGGCAAGTTCAAGCCACAGGTCCAACTTCGACACCCAATACGTGTAGGGCGCAGAGGGGTCGGAGAGGACAGGGCTGTGGTCGGAAAGGTATTCCCGCAACATGCGCCTATACTTCTCACGCCTGGTGACACTAGGACCCTCCGTGGCGGCACTTTGGCGAGGGGGTGCCATCAAGGTGTCCCAGACCTTAGACAGTGTGCCCCTCGTTTGTGTGGACCGGTGAGAACTTGGTTGCCTACTGGAGGAACTGCCCTCCCTGCCGCCAACGTCACATGCTGGAAACATCTCCATCATATTCTGCACCAATTGCCTGTGGCAAGCATTGATGCGATTGGCCCTCCCCTCTACCGGAATAAAAGACGAGATGTTGTTTTTATACCGGGGGTCAAGGATAGCAAAGATCCAGTACTGGTTGTCCTCCATGATTTTGACAATACGCTTGTCGGTTGTAAAGCACCCCAACATGAACTCAGCCATGTCTGCCACAGTGTTAGTTGGCATGACTCCTCTGGCCCCACCGGAAAGTTCAATCTCCATTTCCTCCTCATCCTCCATGTCTACCCATCCGCGCTGCAACAATGGGACGATTCGAAGTTGCCCGGAAGCCTCCTGTATCACCATCACATCATCGGACAACTCTTCTTCCTCCTCCTCCTCCTCCTCCATTAAACGCAGTGAAGCGGACAGATGTGTGGACCTACTCTCCAGCTGTGACGGATCGGATGCTATCCCTAACTCCTCTGTGTGATCTGAGTTATCCCTGATGTCAATCAGGGATTCTCTCAGAACACACAAGAGCGGGATTGTAAGGCTCACCATCGCATCCTCAGAGCTCACCCTCCTTGTGGACTCCTCAAAGACCCGTAGGATGTCACAAAGGTCTCTCATCCATGGCCACTCATGGATGTGAAACTGAGGCAGCTGACTTTGTGGCACCCTAGGGTTTTGTAGCTGGTATTCCATCAAAGGTCTCTGCTGCTCAACCACTCTATTCAACATCTGAAACGTTGAGTTCCAGCGTGTGGGGACGTCGCACAAAAGCCGGTGTTGTGGCACATGCAGGCGTTGCTGGAGAGATTTTAAGCTAGCAGCGGCTACTGTCGACTTGCGAAAGTGGGCGCACATGCGCCGCACTTTCACCAGTAGCTCTGGAACATTGGGGTAGCTCTTTAGGAAACGTTGCACCACTAGGTTGAAGACGTGGGCCAGGCATGGAACATGTTGGAGTCCGGCAAGCTCCAGAGCTGCTACCAGGTTCCGGCCGTTATCACAAACGACCATGCCTGGGCCCAGGTGCAGCGGCTCAAACCATATTGCCGTCTCATCGAGGAGGGCATCCCTCACCTCGGAGGCAGTGTGCTGTCTGTCCCCCAAGCTGATCAGCTTCAGCACAGCCTGCTGACGTCTACCAACGCCAGTGCTGCAACGTTTCCAACTCGTAGCTGGGGTCAATCTAACAGCGGAGGAGGAGGCGGTGGCGGAGGAGGAGGCGGTGGCGGAGGAGGAGGCGGTAGAGGAGGAGGAGGAGGGGGGTGTTCTTCTCGTGTCCCTGCCAGGAATGTTAGGCGGGGAGACGAGGTACACCGGGCCAGTTTGGGAAGCAGTCCCAGCCTCAACTACATTCACCCAGTGTGCCGTCAGTGAAATGTAGCGTCCCTGTCCGCATGCACTTGTCCACGCGTCGGTGGTCAAGTGGACCTTTGTGCAAAGCGCGGAACTAAGGGCCCGCCTGATGTTGAGTGACACGTGCTGGTGCAAGGCGGGGACGGCACACCGGGAGAAGTAGTGACGGCTAGGGACGGCATAGCGAGGTGCCGCAGTTGCCATCAGGTCCAGGAAGGCGGGAGTTTCAACAAGCCGGAACGCCAACATCTCCTGGGCCAGCAGTTTAGCGATGTTGGCGTTCAAGGCTTGCGCGTGTGGGTGGTTAGCAGTGTATTTCTGCCGCCGCTCCAATGTCTGAGAGATGGTGGGTTGTTGTAAAGAAACGCCTGATGGTGCCTTTGATGGTGCAGGAGAAGGAGATAAGACAGGACCAGGGGAGGATGAGGTAGAAGTCAACAAAGTGGCGGAGGCAGATGAAGTGGTGTCCTGGCTCGTCCTCTGGAGTGCATCGCCAGCACAGTCAGCAGTGGCAGTGGCAGAGGCAGAGGCAGAGGCAGTGGCAGTGGCGTGAACGGCAGTCGGCCTTTGTCCTGCCGTTGCTGCCTGCCACTGATTCCAGTGCTTGGATTCCAAATGACGGCGCATTGAAGTGGTGGACAGGTTGCTCTTCTCAGAGCCCCTAATCAATTTCGAGAGGCAAATTGTGCAGACAACACTATATCTGTCCTCGGCGCATTCCTTGAAAAAACTCCACACCTTCGAGAAACGTGCCCTCGAGGTGGGAGTTTTTCGGGGCTGGGTACGAACTGGAACATCTTGGGAGATTCCGGGTGTGGCCTGGCTTCGCCTAAGCTGCTGACCTCTGCCTCTGCCTCTAGCTACCCTTTTTGGTGCTGCACCTGCCTCAACATCCACACTACTTTCCCCGCTTGACATCCCCCCTGTCCAGGTCGGGTCAGTGTCCTCATCATCCACCACTTCCTCTTCCAACTCCTGTCTCATCTCCTCCTCCCGCACAATGCGCCGGTCAACTGGATGCCCTGACGGCAACTGCGTCACATCATCGTCGATGAGGGTGGGTTGCTGGTCATCCACCACCAAATCGAACGGAGATGGAGGAGACTCTAGTGTTTGAGCATCTGGATACAGATGCTCCTCTGTTAGGTTCGTGGAATCGTGACGTGGAGAGGCAGGTTGAGGGACAATGAAAGGAGCGGAGAACAGCTCTGGGGAGCAGGGACAGTTTGGGTTATTGTTCTGTAAAGCTTCGGAATTTTGGGAGGAAGGAAGACAAGACTGTTGGGTAATAGGAGGAGAGGAGGCAGAGTCTGACTGGCTGCTGGACAATGTGCTGTAAGCGTTCTCTGACAGCCATTGCAAGACCTGTTCCTGGTTCTCGGGCCTACTAAGGTTTGTACCCTGCAGTTTAGTTAATGTGGCAAGCAACCCTGGCACTGTGGAGTGGCGCAATGCTTGCTGCCCCACAGGAGTAGGCACGGGACGCCCTGTGGCTTCACTGCTACCTTGCTCCCCAGAACCATTCCCCCGACCTCGCCCACGGCCTCGTCCACGTCCCTTTCCGGGAGCCTTGCGCATTTTGAATTCCTAGTTAGAAATTGGCACTGTATACCAGTAGTAAAAATTGTGGGTGCACGTAACCCCAATATATTCTTTGAATTCCCAGTCAGAAACTGGCACTATATGGCAGTAGCAAGAAATGAGGGTATTTGTATTCCCAATATACTCTTTGAATTCCCAGTCAGACAATGGCACTGTATACCAGTAGTAAAAATTGTGGGTGCACGTAACCCCAATATATTCTTTGAATTCCCAGTCAGACACTGGCACTATATGGCAGTAGCAAGAAATGAGGGTATTTGTATTCCCAATATATTCTTTGAATTCCCAGTCAGACAATGGCACTGTATACCAGTAGTAAAAATTGTGGGTGCACGTAACCCCAATATATTCTTTGAATTACCAGTCAGAAACTGGCACTATATGGCAGTAGCAAGAAATGAGGGTATTTATAACCCCAATATATTCTTTGAATTCCCAGTCAGACAATGGCACTGTATACCAGTAGTAAAAATTGTGGGTGCACGTAACCCCAATATATTCTTTGAATTCCCAGTCAGAAACTGGCACTATATGGCAGTAGCAAGAAATGAGGGTATTTATAACCCCAATATATTCTTTGAATTCCCAGTCAGACAATGGCACTGTATACCAGTAGTAAAAATTGTGGGTGCACGTAACCCCAATATATTCTTTGAATTCCCAGTCAGAAACTGGCACTATATGGCAGTAGCAAGAAATGAGGGTATTTGTATTCCCAATATACTCTTTGAATTCCCAGTCAGACAATGGCACTGTATACCAGTAGTAAAAATTGTGGGTGCACGTAACCCCAATATATTCTTTGAATTCCCAGTCAGAAACTGGCACTATATGGCAGTAGCAAGAAATGAGGGTATTTGTATTCCCAATATACTCTTTGAATTCCCAGTCAGACAATGGCACTGTATACCAGTAGTAAAAATTGTGGGTGCACGTAACCCCAATATATTCTTTGAATTCCCAGTCAGACACTGGCACTATATGGCAGTAGCAAGAAATGAGGGTATTTGTATTCCCAATATACTCTTTGAATTCCCAGTCAGACAATGGCACTGTATACCAGTAGTAAAAATTGTGGGTGCACGTAACCCCAATATATTCTTTGAATTACCAGTCAGAAACTGGCACTATATGGCAGTAGCAAGAAATGAGGGTATTTATAACCCCAATATATTCTTTGAATTCCCAGTCAGACAATGGCACTGTATACCAGTAGTAAAAATTGTGGGTGCACGTAACCCCAATATATTCTTTGAATTCCCAGTCAGAAACTGGCACTATATGGCAGTAGCAAGAAATGAGGGTATTTGTATTCCCAATATACTCTTTGAATTCCCAGTCAGACAATGGCACTGTATACCAGTAGTAAAAATTGTGGGTGCACGTAACCCCAATATATTCTTTGAATTCCCAGTCAGACACTGGCACTATATGGCAGTAGCAAGAAATGAGGGTATTTGTATTCCCAATATACTCTTTGAATTCCCAGTCAGACAATGGCACTGTATACCAGTAGTAAAAATTGTGGGTGCACGTAACCCCAATATATTCTTTGAATTACCAGTCAGAAACTGGCACTATATGGCAGTAGCAAGAAATGAGGGTATTTATAACCCCAATATATTCTTTGAATTCCCAGTCAGACAATGGCACTGTATACCAGTAGTAAAAATTGTGGGTGCACGTAACCCCAATATATTCTTTGAATTCCCAGTCAGAAACTGGCACTATATGGCAGTAGCAAGAAATGAGGGTATTTGTATTCCCAATATACTCTTTGAATTCCCAGTCAGACAATGGCACTGTATACCAGTAGTAAAAATTGTGGGTGCACGTAACCCCAATATATTCTTTGAATTCCCAGTCAGACACTGGCACTATATGGCAGTAGCAAGAAATGAGGGTATTTGTATTCCCAATATATTCTTTGAATTCCCAGTCAGACAATGGCACTGTATACCAGTAGTAAAAATTGTGGGTGCACGTAACCCCAATATATTCTTTGAATTACCAGTCAGAAACTGGCACTATATGGCAGTAGCAAGAAATGAGGGTATTTATAACCCCAATATATTCTTTGAATTCCCAGTCAGACAATGGCACTGTATACCAGTAGTAAAAATTGTGGGTGCACGTAACCCCAATATATTCTTTGAATTCCCAGTCAGAAACTGGCACTATATGGCAGTAGCAAGAAATGAGGGTATTTATAACCCCAATATATTCTTTGAATTCCCAGTCAGACAATGGCACTGTATACCAGTAGTAAAAATTGTGGGTGCACGTAACCCCAATATATTCTTTGAATTCCCAGTCAGAAACTGGCACTATATGGCAGTAGCAAGAAATGAGGGTATTTGTATTCCCAATATACTCTTTGAATTCCCAGTCAGACAATGGCACTGTATACCAGTAGTAAAAATTGTGGGTGCACGTAACCCCAATATATTCTTTGAATTCCCAGTCAGAAACTGGCACTATATGGCAGTAGCAAGAAATGAGGGTATTTGTATTCCCAATATACTCTTTGAATTCCCAGTCAGACAATGGCACTGTATACCAGTAGTAAAAATTGTGGGTGCACGTAACCCCAATATATTCTTTGAATTCCCAGTCAGACACTGGCACTATATGGCAGTAGCAAGAAATGAGGGTATTTGTATTCCCAATATACTCTTTGAATTCCCAGTCAGACAATGGCACTGTATACCAGTAGTAAAAATTGTGGGTGCACGTAACCCCAATATATTCTTTGAATTACCAGTCAGAAACTGGCACTATATGGCAGTAGCAAGAAATGAGGGTATTTATAACCCCAATATATTCTTTGAATTCCCAGTCAGACAATGGCACTGTATACCAGTAGTAAAAATTGTGGGTGCACGTAACCCCAATATATTCTTTGAATTCCCAGTCAGAAACTGGCACTATATGGCAGTAGCAAGAAATGAGGGTATTTGTATTCCCAATATACTCTTTGAATTCCCAGTCAGACAATGGCACTGTATACCAGTAGTAAAAATTGTGGGTGCACGTAACCCCAATATATTCTTTGAATTCCCAGTCAGACACTGGCACTATATGGCAGTAGCAAGAAATGAGGGTATTTGTATTCCCAATATACTCTTTGAATTCCCAGTCAGACAATGGCACTGTATACCAGTAGTAAAAATTGTGGGTGCACGTAACCCCAATATATTCTTTGAATTACCAGTCAGAAACTGGCACTATATGGCAGTAGCAAGAAATGAGGGTATTTATAACCCCAATATATTCTTTGAATTCCCAGTCAGACAATGGCACTGTATACCAGTAGTAAAAATTGTGGGTGCACGTAACCCCAATATATTCTTTGAATTCCCAGTCAGAAACTGGCACTATATGGCAGTAGCAAGAAATGAGGGTATTTGTATTCCCAATATACTCTTTGAATTCCCAGTCAGACAATGGCACTGTATACCAGTAGTAAAAATTGTGGGTGCACGTAACCCCAATATATTCTTTGAATTCCCAGTCAGACACTGGCACTATATGGCAGTAGCAAGAAATGAGGGTATTTGTATTCCCAATATATTCTTTGAATTCCCAGTCAGACAATGGCACTGTATACCAGTAGTAAAAATTGTGGGTGCACGTAACCCCAATATATTCTTTGAATTACCAGTCAGAAACTGGCACTATATGGCAGTAGCAAGAAATGAGGGTATTTATAACCCCAATATATTCTTTGAATTCCCAGTCAGACAATGGCACTGTATACCAGTAGTAAAAATTGTGGGTGCACGTAACCCCAATATATTCTTTGAATTCCCAGTCAGAAACTGGCACTATATGGCAGTAGCAAGAAATGAGGGTATTTATAACCCCAATATATTCTTTGAATTCCCAGTCAGACAATGGCACTGTATACCAGTAGTAAAAATTGTGGGTGCACGTAACCCCAATATATTCTTTGAATTCCCAGTCAGAAACTGGCACTATATGGCAGTAGCAAGAAATGAGGGTATTTGTATTCCCAATATACTCTTTGAATTCCCAGTCAGACAATGGCACTGTATACCAGTAGTAAAAATTGTGGGTGCACGTAACCCCAATATATTCTTTGAATTCCCAGTCAGAAACTGGCACTATATGGCAGTAGCAAGAAATGAGGGTATTTGTATTCCCAATATACTCTTTGAATTCCCAGTCAGACAATGGCACTGTATACCAGTAGTAAAAATTGTGGGTGCACGTAACCCCAATATATTCTTTGAATTCCCAGTCAGACACTGGCACTATATGGCAGTAGCAAGAAATGAGGGTATTTGTATTCCCAATATACTCTTTGAATTCCCAGTCAGACAATGGCACTGTATACCAGTAGTAAAAATTGTGGGTGCACGTAACCCCAATATATTCTTTGAATTACCAGTCAGAAACTGGCACTATATGGCAGTAGCAAGAAATGAGGGTATTTATAACCCCAATATATTCTTTGAATTCCCAGTCAGACAATGGCACTGTATACCAGTAGTAAAAATTGTGGGTGCACGTAACCCCAATATATTCTTTGAATTCCCAGTCAGAAACTGGCACTATATGGCAGTAGCAAGAAATGAGGGTATTTGTATTCCCAATATACTCTTTGAATTCCCAGTCAGACAATGGCACTGTATACCAGTAGTAAAAATTGTGGGTGCACGTAACCCCAATATATTCTTTGAATTCCCAGTCAGAAACTGGCACTATATGGCAGTAGCAAGAAATGAGGGTATTTGTATTCCCAATATACTCTTTGAATTCCCAGTCAGACAATGGCACTGTATACCAGTAGTAAAAATTGTGGGTGCACGTAACCCCAATATATTCTTTGAATTCCCAGTCAGACACTGGCACTATATGGCAGTAGCAAGAAATGAGGGTATTTGTATTCCCAATATACTCTTTGAATTCCCAGTCAGACAATGGCACTGTATACCAGTAGTAAAAATTGTGGGTGCACGTAACCCCAATATATTCTTTGAATTACCAGTCAGAAACTGGCACTATATGGCAGTAGCAAGAAATGAGGGTATTTATAACCCCAATATATTCTTTGAATTCCCAGTCAGACAATGGCACTGTATACCAGTAGTAAAAATTGTGGGTGCACGTAACCCCAATATATTCTTTGAATTCCCAGTCAGAAACTGGCACTATATGGCAGTAGCAAGAAATGAGGGTATTTGTATTCCCAATATACTCTTTGAATTCCCAGTCAGACAATGGCACTGTATACCAGTAGTAAAAATTGTGGGTGCACGTAACCCCAATATATTCTTTGAATTCCCAGTCAGACACTGGCACTATATGGCAGTAGCAAGAAATGAGGGTATTTGTATTCCCAATATATTCTTTGAATTCCCAGTCAGACAATGGCACTGTATACCAGTAGTAAAAATTGTGGGTGCACGTAACCCCAATATATTCTTTGAATTACCAGTCAGAAACTGGCACTATATGGCAGTAGCAAGAAATGAGGGTATTTGTATTCCCAATATATTCTTTGAATTCCCAGTCAGACAATGGCACTGTATACCAGTAGTAAAAATTGTGGGTGTATATAGCCCCAATTCTATTGCTAGGGGACTTGCAGGGTATTTCTGGGGTGAAGGTGGGGGGGCACACCGTTGGAACGGGTATCGGGGTATATATCGGGTATACGGGAATACACTGACAGTGTATTCCATTCAGGATCCTGGGAAAGCTGGGTTGCGGCGATTGAGCCCGTCAGTGCCACGTTACACTGACAAGCTTCTCCCTGGAATTTAGCTCTTACAAGAGCTGTTGGTTGTCTTCTCCTTCCTATCCTAGCCTGTCCCTGCCTACCCAGAATCTAAGCCCTAGCTAGCTGGACGGAAACCTCCGTCCTCGGTGAATTGCAAGCTCAGAATGACGCGAAGCTGGGCGTCGCTGTTCTTTTAAATTAGAGGTCACATGTTTTCGGCAGCCAATGGGTTTTGCCTACTTTTTTCAACGTCACCGGTGTCGTAGTTCCTGTCCCACCTACCCAGCGCTGTTATTGGAGCAAAAAAGGCGCCAGGGAAGGTGGGAGGGGAATCGAGTAATGGCGCACTTTACCACGCGGTGTTCGATTCGATTCGAACATGCCGAACAGCCTAATATCCGATCGAACATGAGTTCGATAGAACACTGTTCGCTCATCTCTAATAAAGACTCTTAGGCTAGGTTTACACAGCCGAAATCCCTCTTCATTTTACACCGCTGTATTCAGCCATGAGTGTGCTATGGAATGCTAGTGCAGGGCATTGGCATTCTGTTGCGGCTTTCCTCTGCTGATCAGGCCCAGATGAATAGGCCTGATCAGTAGGAACTCCTGAGCTGCAAAATTCGCTCCAAATCTATGGCAGATTCCTCCGTGTGAACCAAGCCTTATGCCCTGTTCACATCTGATTTTGTATTCCGTCCGGACTCCGTCCGGGGAGAGTCTGCATGGAGACCCTCCGAACGGAATACAAACGCAATTGCAAGCGCTGTGCAGTAAAAGCACACGAACCCCATAGACTATAATGGGGTCTGTGTGCTTGCCACACGCTGCCCGCATGAATCTTGCAGAAAGGAAAGTAGATTCTGAACTACTTTCCTGGCTGCACAATCCCTGTTCTGGAGTTCTGGTGGTAAGCACACGGACCCAATTATAGTCTATGGGGTCTGTGTGCTTTTACAGCACAATGCTTTGCACTTGCGTTTGGTATTCCGTTCAGGGGGGGTCCCCATGCAGACTCACCCAGACAGAATCCAAACGCTGATGTGGACGAGGGCTTAGTCTCCTCTTTGTGTAAAAAAACAGAAGAGAAAGAGACACCAAACGTTGTAAGTGTAGTAATTGATTGTTTGAGGGTACATCAGTATAGTAGCATAATGAATTGACCAGATGGCCTCTCACCTTTTGGAGTTGTGAATGGGTCACAACACCTGGAATTGTGTGTAGACAGGTGAGAGTTGCAGCGGTTCAGCCTGCGAACGCCGGAGGACCTGGAGGATACAATGGACAGCACAAGGACCAAAGGTGGTGTAGGCACGACATAGTCGAAAGGTTCTGATTAAAAACCTTTTTATTGAGATGTAGATACAGCTGTAGGCACGGCACGTTTCAGGCTTCATCAAGCCCTTTTTCAAGTGCAATTTAAGGCTCCATTCACACTGAGTAACGCTGGCGTTTTTTATGCTTATTTTGGCACATAGCGTTTACGCGGCGCTATGTGCCAAATTAAGCACAAAAACCGCCAGCGTTACTCAGTCTGAATGGAGCCTTACTAGTCTCGTTGGGCCAGCACGGATTCCCTGTAACCTACCGTCAGTCCTTGTGCAGTCCATTAGTCTCCTCCTCAGTCGGCTGTCAAGACTCTCCCATGCCCAGTAGAACAGCCCTTAAGAAGAAATAACAACGGTCACATGCTATGTACAAGCTACGTACAGTGAGATATAAACACGGTAGGTGCAAGTGTTTAAGCAGTGTCCACTAGGATGCTACATATGTAGTTTATTCTGTGTTATTTTCAAAATGTCAGAAAACTTCATTATCACATTTTTTTGACAGGCAGACAGTTTACCATTGTTCTGAGTACAGCAAATTACTGTGTCATGGGAAGCCTGTACTATAAGGAGGCTTAAAAAATATAACAATTTTTATTTATTTATTTTTTATTGACATGAATAAAGCAAAATCAGGGCATACAAAACCCAGCATCTTGCTTTTTGTGATGTGCATAACACATTTCCTCCAGGAAAGCAATAATATGTATATTCGTTGAATATGAATGCCATGTACTAAGTAAACTATTTGAGTCAAAGAAGTGCTGTGGGTGCTGCTGTAGATTACTGGAGCCAACGCCTTTCTGTCTCTTGGGAGTGAAATGACTATGGCTTTAGCAGTTATGAATATGTCCCCAATCAGCCCACCAACAGAGTGGGTGTAGGGCATAATGGCTGAGCAAGACAGCTTAATCAGTGAAAAGCAAGCTGCCTTGGATGAGGCCAAACAGATGGCAAAACGGGAAGCAGATGTGACTTCAGCTTCTCCCCAAGCATAACTAGGAACCAGCCACTTGGTCAGGAAATTTGCATAGCAAGGGATAATTTTAAAACCTGTGAGTTCTGAATGGATCTGACAATTTTCACTTCTTCTTTCCTCCCCTTTTAACATTCAGGCTCATTACACTCAAAGAAGTATATAAAGACTAAGTCGTTTTGAACAGTAATTTAAAGAAATCTTGTGAGCTCTAAAGATTTCCCCACTGTGTAACATGTGACACCTAACACTTGCTTAGTGATCAGCTGAATGTCTACAAGCTGTCAATGAGTTAAGTTTATGCAATTGCAAGTATATATTATGCAAGTATACATTGTATTTAGACTCTACTTCGTTTCTTCAAAAATAAGCCCTAGTTTGATTTTGCCAGGCTTATGGCGTAGACTTGAAATGTATGCCCTACTCCAAAAATAAGCCCTAGTTACAGTCAGGACCTCCAGCGGTAGCTCATGTCATGTGACGTCACTGAGAATAACTGTGGCGTAACTAGGAACAGCGGGGGCCCCGTGGCGAAAATTTGACATGCCCCCCCCCCCCCCGACCGACGCCCGCTGAAGACCAGGACCCCCCCCCCATTCATGCGCTCTCTATTATGCCCCATAGTGGCCCCTGCACACACTATTGTGGCCCCTGTACACAGTATTATGCCCCATGGTGGCCCCTGCACACAGTATTATGTCCCATAGTGGCCCCTACACACAGTATTATGTCCCATAGTGGCCGCTACACACAGTATTATGTCCCATAGTGGCACCTACAGACACTACTATGCCCCTCTGTGGACACCCATGAACAATTATTATACTCTGGGGTCTCTGCTGCAGTCCTCGGTGGTGGTGGCCATCTTCATTGATGTCCGGGACGTCACATGGCCGGGGATGCAGGCCCTGGTCATGTGACATCAGGGAGAGTCACACAACTAGGCCCTAATGGTGCCCAGAGAGGTAAGTAACACCGTTTTTTATGTTACCTTACCTCCCCTGGACCTCCAATCACTATACTCGGGGATCTGAAAGGACCCCTGAGTATAATAATGATGTTTGTGGGGCCCGTGGCATCACTTACCGATCCCGGCCACTGCCAGGATCAGTAAGTAAATAGGGCCCGTTATCGGCTGGAGTAACTCCAGCTGGTAACGGCCTATTAAGAAAAGAAAAAAAACGCAGTGGTAGCAGCTGTCGCCGAGCCCCTAATGTCCCGGGCCATGTGGCAGCCGCTACCCCAGCTACACCGGTAGTTACGCCACTGGAGAATAGGCATATCATAGTTCCCAACAGTACCAGACAAATGCCCCATTACCTCTTGTCACAGCAGGGCAAAATCCGCTCACCTGCTCCCGAGTCCTGCCTCCTGGCCGCTACTGTGTGGGCTTGGCTACCTACATGACCAGACGTCAGGTGCCACCCACTACAGCAACTCCCCCTTAGCGTAAAGGAAAGGAGATAGAGAGGTCATGGTGGCCCTGCCACACCAAATGTTTAGAGAGTGTGAGTGGCAGTTAGTTTGTTTTAGACCCACTCACACTGCAGATTCTGAAAAATAAGACCTTCTCTAAAAATAAGCCTTGTCTATTGCAGGAATAAGAATAACTTGTCTATTGCAGGAATAAGATTATAACACAGAGCTTCAAGGATTCTGCCGGCCTGCTTTTGGTGATACAAGAGCTTCACTATTGTAACACATACAATATTATAACGTAAATGCTGGGCCCTGGCTAACTAACATATTTGCAGTGTTGCTGAGAAAATAATGCCACTCAAACAAATATTTCTTAGGGAGTCTCTAAATTTCCTTAATTCGGAATTATTACATTTTTTTGAGATTTTCCAATTTATATTGTTCCCACAGTCCATAAACTGGATTTTGTGTGTGTGTGTGAGACCTACAGCATATTACAATACCAGCACAGCATATTTCTATGATGTGGCCTTTCTGATTGGTGAGGGTCTGACTGCTGAGACCTTCACTGATCCTGACATTGAAGCATTAGTTTAGTGCTTTAGCCCCCTCATACTTTATCTTTGTGCAGCAGAATTCTTGCCCACCTGCAATGCCGAGAACCACAGCACAGACTACTTAACACTTAAACAGCCGGTGGTTCTTAGCACCACTGTGCAGAACTGTGCAAAACTGTAAAGGTATGTTCACACAGAGGAAAAGGTCGCAGAAACCTTTTCCACCTTGTGAATATTTCACGTGGCTAGCCACGACAGGTTGCTGATGGAGCATCGGCATTCTGTCGTGGCATACCGCTCCTGATTAGGCCCGAATGAATGGGCCTAAACAGAAGCATGTCTCGAGCCGCGGATGCCACGGCTGAATCAGTCGCAGAATCCGCGGCAAGATAGGTCTTATTGCTTCTTTTTCCCGACATTTTTGCAGACGATTTTGAGATGGATTTCGCATCAAAATCCGCCTGCAAAAAACTCAGTGTGAACTAACTCTAATACTTGGTTCACATCTGCGATGGTATTCCGTCTGGGGAAGTTTGCATGGGACCCCCCAAACGGAATACAAACACAATTGCAAGCGCTGGGAAGTAAAAGCACACGGACCCTATAGACTATAATGAGGTCTGTGTGCTTGCCGCGCGCTGCCCACACAAATCATGCAGTCGGGCAAATAAATTGGGAACTATTTCTGTCCGCATGATCCCTGCAGGGATCTGGTGGCAAGCACATGGACCCCATTATAGTCTATGGGGTCCGTGTGCTTTTACTGCACAGCACTTGCAATTGGTATTCTGTTCGGGGGGAGGGGGTCCTCATGCGGACTCCCCCAGATGGAATACCAACGCAAATGTGAACGAGGGGTAAGAGGGACCAAAGGACTAAACCAGCAGTGCAGTCTCTTCATTCTAAGGTTCATATTGGCACAGGTAGTCTGACTCCCACCTATCAGATAGTCATGACATTCCCAAGAGATATCAATCTTGTGGTTTAAGATTCATGTAGCTTAAGCTTACACAGGATCTATCCATGAATTTAAAAAAAATCAACAGATTCCGTCCACATTTTCTATAACAAGTTTTAAAATGGAGTATAGTGCAGTATATATGTATACCGATATACATTCAATTACATAGCAATACTACCTTAAAAGTAGTTGCATTACAGTCTTTAGGGTTTCCAACAAGAAACAGGAAGCCCCTCCCTGACAAAATTTGAGGCTGTGTTGCTCAACGTCCCAACTGTTGGGAACAGAGTTAAGGAAACCAAAAGTTTCCTAATAAGAATTCTTCCGGCAGTTGCAAAACAGTTTCAGTTTCCCAAGGCGAACAAGGAGTCAGTCCACATTCTCAGCTTCTTGCAAGCACAGAGAGCATCTGCTTCTGCAGCTGTAGCAAGTCATGACCACTATGCTATATAATAGTCTGTAAATATGCCAAGAGTGAGATATTTCAACATCACTGAGTACTGTAGTAGAATAGATCATTTACCAGGTCAAGGCCTACATTCCTGGCTATAACCAGCTCCTAGTACATTATAACATAGAATTAGCAGGTCCATGGGTTGGCAGTATGGTTGGATGTTATGGCAGCTGGGGCCTAACAATTGTCCACAGGTCTGCTATCTTAGGGGTCATTCACACTACCGCTGGTGACTGTCAGTAGTGCCCGCTGCTAGTGTCCGTTACAAGATTTTAGCAATGGACATTAAGCAGAACTGTCACAAATCCATTAAAAACTCCATTGATTTCAATGGGATTTTATCTGGTATTCGATAGTGACCGTTACTGTCCATTTACCCCTAATCCGTCACATGTCCGTTATTTTTTGCAGACAGAAAATCCTGCACACATGACGGACATCAAGCATCCGTTATTTTTTTTAACATTAAAGTCTATGGGTAATGGATAGTAAAGGACGAGCATCCATTATACTGTACATTCTCCATTATTATTGTCCATTTATTTTCTGCGCATGCTCTGAAAGCAGAAACAAATGTAATGTTTCCATTTTTTTTAACTGATCCATTGAATGGACACATGAGTTAGTGTCCGCTCTGATAGGTGTCTGTTTTTTGGGGCGGTTTTAATGGACACTATCAGAACGGATAACTAACAGTACTGTGGTGATGTGAAATATAATGCCTGCTGCACAAAAATTACTCAGAAACAGAGCCCTGATCACCTTGAGTTGACCACAATATGTTGAGGCTAAAATTAAGTTATTTCTCGCACCGTTTTAAGGCCATTGACCCCTGTGGGTGGATGAAATGCTAAGTGATGTCACTCTATATAAGTACACTTTTGTTAGTGCCCTGTATAAAGCCATGCATCTCACATCACACTTCTTTTATAACTGAGTATTTCTTAGCAAAAAATGTAGCAACCCTAGGGTCTTCCAATCCTATTCCTCCATCCCATGAACAGCTCATACTTAAATCTGCTCATGTGCTGGGGTGCAGGTCCTGGAAACTTGTGCAAACTGCACATTAACATTCCTCATCATATGACTGTTCCTGACAGAGCAGTATTGAGGAGTGCCTTTGTCAGGGGCGTAACTACCAGGGTAGCAGCAGTAGCAGCTGCCACAGGGTCCGAGACATTAGGGGGCCTGGCGACAGCCGCTACCGCTGCGTTTTTTTTGGTTTTTTTTATAGGCCGTTACTGGCTACGGGCCCTACTTACCAATCCTGTCAGGATTATCCCCCGTGGGTCTCCGATTATTATACTCTGGGGTCTGTATGTCATGTATGGGGTCATGTATGTCAGGTATGGGGTCATGTATTGATTATGTATGGGTGGGCTGTATGATACTGCAAAATTGAAGATGAAATATTCAATGACTGTAATGATTTTCATGATTGGTATAAGATAGGGATTTCTCAGGGTGGGCATTGTGCCTAATTGTTCTAATATAGAAACTTAAGAATCACTTCAAAACATGTCCTGGTCATGGCCATTCGATGGAGTGTTATATAAAACCTCTATACTCCAAAACCGTCTAATTTTTGATTTTGTCACTCTGCCCATAAGCAGCACAAGACCCTATAATATCTTCAGCCATGCTACATTTATGGGGGTTCACCTAAGCGGTCTAGTGTATAAGTAGGTGGCATTTTGTTCAATAAATTGCTGGACATATAAATGTCTGGTCCACCATGAAATTTATGAAATCCTCATAAAAATTACTTTGAAAAAAGGCAATATGGGATATTGTTAAATGAACAGAATGTACCTTATATGGGCCCTTTGCATACCCACAGGTGTATGGAAGCAGAATGGCGTTGAACAGCCCAGCGCAATCCAAAGCATTGCTAATAGAGATGAGCGAACACTAAAATGTTCGAGGTTCGAAATTCGATTCGAACAGCCGCTCAATGTTCGTGTGTTCGAATGGGTTTCGAACCCCATTATAGTCTATGGGGAACAGATACTCGTTAAGGGGGAAACCCAAATCCGTGTCTGGAGGGTCACCAAGTCCACTATGACACCCCAGGAAATGATGCCAACACCTCTGGAATGACACTGGGACAGCAGGGGAAGCATGTCTGGGGGCATCTAACACACCAAAGACCCTCTATTACCCCAACATCACAGCCTAACAACTACACACTTTACACACTCAATACCACCTCTCTGACAGTAGGAAAACACCTTGAAACATGTGTATTTGGCACTTGCAGTGAGGAGAGCTTGTCACCAGCAGTGAATTTGGCCCTTGTAGTAAGTTGAGGTTGGCACCAACATTTGTTTTGAAAATCAGGGTGGATTGAGCCTCTAACCAGCAGAGTTTGGGCAAATTCATGGTGGAGGGAGCCTCTAAACACCCCAGTTTGGGCAAATTCATGGTGGAGGGAGCCTCTAAAAACCCCAGTTTGGACCAATTCATGGTGGAGGGAGCCTCTAACCAGCCCAGTGTGGGCAAATTCATGGTGGAGGGAGCCTCTAAAAAACCCAGTTTGGACCAATTCATGGTGGAGGGAGCCTCTAACCAGCCCAGTTTGGGCAAATTCATGGTGGAGGGAGCCTCTAAAAAACCCAGTTTGGACCAATTCATGGTGGAGGGAGCCTCTAACCAGCCCAGTTTGGGCAAATTCATGGTGGAGGGAGCCTCTAAACAGCCCAGTTTGGGCAAATTCATGGTGGAGGGAGCCTCTAAACAGCCCAGTTTGGGCAAATTCATGGTGGAGGGAGCCTCTAACCAGCCCAGTTTGGACCAATTAATGGTGGAGGGAGCCTCTAACCAGCCCAGTTTGGGCAAATTCATGGTGGAGGGAGCCTCTAAACAGCCCAGTTTGGACCAATTCATGGTGGAGGGAGCCTCTAAAAAACCCAGTTTGGACCAATTCATGGTGGAGGGAGCCTCTAAACAGCCCAGTTTGGGCAAATTCATGGTGGAGGGAGCCTCTAACCAGCCCAGTTTGGACCAATTCATGGTGGAGGGAGCCTCTAACCAGCCCAGTTTGGGCAAATTCATGGTGGAGGGAGCCTCTAAACAGCCCAGTTTGGACCAATTCATGGTGGAGGGAGCCTCTAAAAAACCCAGTTTGGACCAATTCATGGTGGAGGGAGCCTCTAAACAGCCCAG